>NC_071621.1:22348872-22678314 GCF_014839835.1 Dryobates pubescens
ATCTCTAAATTATTATTTTTTTAAGACAAAAAACTACCTTTGGGAAAAAGCCCAATTATCATAGTGTTTGTAATGACTTTGTCATTGACAGTAATTGGTTCATTTGGGCACCTGTTTGACTCATGGATTTTAAAGCTGGAGTCCCTCCCTGTGCTCACCAGTTCTGACTTTAAAGACAACACAAAACAAAGAACTGAAACATAGAATCATAGAACCAATAAGGTAGGAAAACACCTCAAAGATCATCAAGCACCTCATGACTACTAAACCATGGCTTCAAGTGCCATGCCTAATCCTTTTTTGAACACCTCCAGGGATTGTGATTCCACCACCTCCCTGGGCAGCACATTCCAATGTCCAATCACTCTTTTTGTGAAGAACTTTCTCCTCATCTGAAGCCTAAACCTCCCCTTGCACAGTTTGAGACTGTGTCCTCTTGTTCTGGTGTTGATTGCCTGGGAGAAGAGACCAACCCCCACCTGGCTACAACCTCCCTTCAGGTGGTTGTAGACAGCAATAAGGTCTTCCCTGAGCCTCCTCTTCTCCAGGCTAAGCAACCCCAGCTCCCTCAGCCACTCCTCATAGGGCTTGTGTGCAAGACCTCTCATCAGCCTTGTTGCCCTTCTCTGGACATGTTCCAGCAACTCAACATCTTTTCTAAATTGAGGAGACCAGAATTAAACACAGTACTCAAGGTGTGGCCTGACCAGTGCTGAGTAGAGGGGCACAATGACTTCCCTGCTCCTGCTGGCCACACTATTCCTGATGCAGGCCAGGATGCCATTGGCCTTCTTGGCCACCTGGGCACACTGCTGGCTCATGTTTATCCTACTATCAACCAGTACCCCAAAGTCCCTTTCTGCCTGGCTGCTGACCCCAGCCACTCTGACCCCAGCCTGTAGCTCTGCATGGGGTTGCTGTGACCAAAGTGCAACACCTGACACTCAGACTTGTTAAATTACATCATGTTGGACTCTGCCCATCTGTCCAGCTGGTCAACATCCCTCTGCAGAGCCCTTCTACCCTCTAACAGATCAACATCTGCTCCCAACTTGGTGTCATCTGCAAATTTACTGATGATGGACTCAATCCCCTTGTCCAGACCATCAATAGAGATATTGAACAGGATGGGACCCAGCACTGATCCCTGGGGGACACCACTAGTGACTGGCTGCCAGCTGAATGTGGCACCATTCACCACCACTCTCTGGGCTCGGCTCTCCAGCCAGTTCCTAACCCAGCACAGAGTGCTGCAGTCCAAGCCACGAGCTGACAGCTTGGCCAGGAGTTTGATGTGGGGGATGGTGTCAAAGGCCTTATTGAAGTCCAGATGGACTTCCAGAAGCAGTATTTTTTCGAGATGGGTCTCTATGGATTTCCACATGCTTGAATTTCAGAAAGCACCAAAAAAAATTGCAAAATAAAGCCAATAAAATACCCCATGTTGAGCCCCACAGTTAGACATCCAGAAGTAACCCTTCTAAATTATTGATTCATAAATGGTAAGGAAATACATGTGAAGGGCATGCTGAAGAGGAAAAGTTCTCAAAAGTCCTGCAAGGTCATACTTCATTAGTGGGAGGCTATGAAGACTTTCACTGTGATTCCTTCCATTAGAAGGCAAATTAGTCTGGAATGGGGGGGGGGGGGGGGGGGGGGGGGGGGGGGGGTGGAGAAAGAAAACAAGAAGGAAAAAAGAAAGAAAGAAAGAAAGAAGTTTTTAAAAAGAAAACAGGAGATGGAAGAGCTCTCACTTCTTCAAAGCTCTATATCACAATTTTTCTTTGGGCTAAATTAAGAGATTAATCCATTCTGATGAATACCCACAGGGTTAACTTCTAAATGAATATTTCCCCCTCATCAGATAGAATAGGAAGATTAGAGCATGAAAAGGAGGCAATTTATAGTGAGTGTTCTGGTCTTCAGAGGGGTTTTAATTTGGATATGACAGTTCTGTTCCAGCTGCTGCTTGCCTTCATATGTATCCAAAAGGACATTCTAAAGGACTGTTCCAAGTGCTGTGCATCTGGAAAGCTGCGTGCTGTGCTTGCCCCTGTTAGAGGCTTTGGGCTGACAGTGGCTTTTCCTCAGACTTTAAAAGTTGCACTCCACCAGCTCTCTTCAAACCCTGGCAGCAGAGAACAGCACTCTGTCCCACTCCCTGTTGGAGGGGATTCCCTTCAGGCTTTCTGAAGACTAGATGCTTTAGAAAATGTGATGTCAAGACTTAAAAATAACAAATAAACAACAAAAAAGTAGTTTTTAGAAATACCTTCACTGATTTCTTTATATCCAAAAAATGAATTAAGTGTATTGCACTGAAATAAAAAGTAGTCATGGTCTCCTATTGACCAGGGCAGGAAAAAAAACAGTCATATGACATCTTTAAAATGCAGAAGAGGCTGATGAAACAGCTTGTTATAAGGGTACCTAAGCAGGCTGCCACAACAGCTACATCCATGAGACTGATTATTTGATCAATATCTCCCCACAGAGTCAAAAAGAAATGAGATGTTTTGGGTTTCTGTGATGGGAATAACCTATTGATGGGATGATGCACTAACTTCTCCAGAGAAACTGGTGTCTGGCAGCCTGGTGTGTGCGTCATTTGAACTGCTTTTTGCCCTCTGCAGATTAAACACTAAGAATCCCGGTGACTAAATTAGGCACTCATAATTAGCCAAATAATCCTGTGTGGAAATGGGCCAGGAAAGAGCATTTGTCATTATCCATTTCTTCCTTGCTGTCCTGTTACCCAATCTTGCACATACTTTTGTACTCTCCTACCCCATTTTATGGACAGGAAAGTGAGGTGGATAATTTAAGTCAATTTTTTAAAGCCAGACAGAAATAAGTGCCAAAAACTGGAACTGAAGCTGCTAGATCTGAAGCAGGATGATTTTAGCAGACAGACATAGAATCTCCCAGACCAGCCTCCTTACACCTAAAAATTCAGATTTTATACAGCATTTCACAACAATAAATAACATGCTGATTAAGCACTCTGTGGAAGCTGAGCTGGCAAGAGAGTTTGGCAAAATTCTATGAACTGCTCTTTGCTCATAAAAAGTGAGGTTTGTAGAAAGAGTTTCATGGATTTTTCCAGTTTTAACGAACTTCAGTCCAGTAAATTTGCAATGATTCCAAATGGTTTAGGTTGGTATAGAACAGAATTAACCAGGTTGGAAAAGATCTCCAAGGTCATTAAGTCCAAACTATCAGCCACACCATCTAATCAACTAAACCATGGCACCAAGTGCTTCATCCAGTCTCCTCTTTGTGATGGGTTAGCGCCTTTTCCTGAAAACAAAGCTGGGTGGAGGGCTTGCGGGTACTTTACCCTCCCCTGCAGGGTGTTTTCCCCTAGGAAGCTGAGTCTGTTCCACTCCCCCCTCCCTGCCCAGCTAGGGTATAAAAAGCAGGACATCATAGCTGTTGGGTCTCTTTTTGGCTCCTGCCTCTGCTGGATGAGAGCTGCTGCATTTGCCCTCCTGCTCCTCAGCCACGTGGCCGGACCTGATCCTTCTCCCTGCTGCCTCCACACCTCCTCAGGACTGGTTTTGTATTATTCTTTCTTGTCCCCTTTCCCATCCATCCTTGTTCCTTGCCCCTTGTGAACCTTTCCTGTTATTGTTATATATATATATATATATATATATATTGTTTAAAGAAAATTCTTCACCTCTCTACTTCCAAGCCAACTCCAGATTATTGTTTAGTGGATTTGCTCCTTACCCTTTTCTTTCTCCCTCTCTGTTTTGGGGGGAGAAGGGGAAGTGGGGGAGAGATTCTCAGCCTTTCCCCTATCTGGGCTTTTAACTCCCAGCTAAGGCTCAAACCACCACACTCTTAAACACCTCCAGTGACGGTGCACCACCACCTCCCTGGGCAGCCCATTCCAATGGCCAATCACTCTTTCTGTGAAGAATTCCTTCCTAACATCCAGCCTAAACTGCCCCTGGCGCAGCTTGAGTCTGTGTCCTCTTGTACCCCCAGGTCCAGTACCAGTCTCAGGTCCCTTTCTGCCTGGCTGCTCTCCAGCCACTCTGACCTCAGCCTGTAGTGCTGCATGGGGTTGTTGTGGCCAGTGTGTAGAACCTGGTACTTGGGTGTGTTAAATCTCATGGTGTTGGACTCTGCCCATCTGTCCAGCCAGTCAAGGTCCCTCTGCAGAGCTCTCTACCCTCTAACAGATCAACACCTGCCCACAGCTTGGTCTTCAGATAAAAAGTAGTTCTGAATTTCCAAAGCAGGCTACTCTTCTTGCCTCCACTTATTCACTGCAGGAAGCATGACAGACCCTGCCACTGTGGTACTGCTTCCCTTTTCCCTGCAATGGGCAGGGGAATAGGTAGACAGTAAACACTTTAAAATATTATCACATTTAAAATAGTATCACAAGCACTGTATCTAAAACTTAACAACTGGACAATGAATACTTCAGCTCTGTTGTTTCAATCTTGGCAGAGGAAAAACTGCTGTGCTACACCTATAAGTCATTCACTGAATGTTGTGCGTTTTTTTCCCCAGCTGTAACTAGAATGTGGAAAGTGGAGCTATTCAAAACCCACCTGGATACATTCCTGAGTGATCTGGTATAGGTGATCCTACTCTGGCAAGGAGGTTGGACTAGATGATCTTTTGAGGTCCCTTTCAACCCCTAACATTCTGTGATTCTGTAAATGCTGAGTCTGGAAGGCAGCTAAAATGTCTTTTCAGCCCTTGCTCTTCCTGGCTGACACACTGCAATTTCCAGATGCTTTGCCCCACAAAGATGAAAATCCTAACTTGACACTGTTCTATTTTAGTCCTATTCAGAGTGGAGTGTTGGCATAAAGTGATTCTTCCATCAAAATATTAATATCAGCACAAGATCAGAATAGAAAAAAAAAAACACCAACCCTGAATTTGTCATACAGAAAGATGAACAGAAAATCATTCTTGGAAATATAATTGGAATGTATTTTCATGTAGGAAAATCTCTCTGCATTTACATACTTAGGTATTTAAGAGCAATTGGTATATCTGTCCAACATGTGACAGTTTTGAACGTTCTACCATTTTTTTTTTGGAGGCAATTAGCCATCTATTCAAGACTCCTGTGCTCACTTTAATTTCCCCATTTTTCCCACCCACCTGAATCTGACACTTTGACATCTTTGCTTTTTAGAATGGAAATCCAACATTTAGGAAAGCCAGGCAATGAAAGGTCAAAAATCAGTGCAGAATGTATATGTTGAAGAAGGAATGGTAGAATTCCACCTAAAACATGAGGTTTCGTGTTGCAATTCTTTTAAACAAAACAATAGCTGCCATGAGACACTAAAACAAGTTTTGAAATATTCATGGCCATTCTGAAAAGAATGACTCATTCTGAAAAGAAATGTCTTCAGCAATCCAAGCGGTGGGTAGATATTGAATAGTATTATGTCTTTTAGTCTAGCACCTCACCAGAGAAGAATTGCCATGCTATTATTCTATTTTAAGAATCTTAAGCAACGTGGATTTCATTGCTTGAGGTAGAAGTCTATTTAACAGACTAGTAGACCTTATGACTACAAAGTATCTCAGGATATTACAACTATATTCTTACATTTCCTAAACTCTTAACAGTTAACATAACTCAACCTATTGTAAACAATCTATTCTTCACAGAATCACCAAGGTTGGAAGAGACCTCAAAGATCATCAAGTCCAACCCATCGACACAGACCTCATGACTAAACCATGGCACCAAGTGCCACCTCCAGTCCTCCACACATCAAATTGTTTCATGGTGCTTAATGAGCTCTTTCCCATGTGGTACTTACAGCATGTTGGAGTCTGTTCTGATGGAATACATAAAACTAATTACAGGGGGAGGATACTCATCTGATCATTAGCAATGCAGACACAAGCAAGAGAATTTTAAACCCCTTAAACTAGTAAAACAGAAACCACAGCCTGGGCACTGTGTTACCACACTGCAGAGTCACAACTGTAAGACTTTGGTGTATGATGGGGACCTCTTAGGGAAATTATACCTGGACAGACACAGGAGAAGATTCAATACAGTGTGTTTAATATTCCAAGGGAAAATACATGGTTAGGCATTTTTTTATAAGTTAGCTATTTAGGAGATGTTTTTTTCTTTATGTTTACACAACTGTTTCACTCTACTCCAAACTTAACAAGACATTGCTAGTAATTAACTTTTTCTTATGTCTACCAGAGAACACTCACATTCCTCTTAGACTGAAGTATCTGAATTTTTCAATTCTAGCCCATTTAGAATGTAAATAACCTCAGGAAGTTTTCTAACATATAAAATCCCCTTCTGTTTTAATAAAGAAAAATGATTTAGAATATTATGCATTTTAAAACCCTAATAGACCGCAGCTGAGGGCAAACTTGAACATTTTAGGTGTCTTGGTTTTAGGTCCAGGTGCAGTTGAGCCTCAAGCAGCTGCACACTAATGCAACAATGCAGCCAAACCTGGCCAGACATCTTTTATATAGCAGGCATGATGCTTATGGTTCTGCTGGCTGTCCTGACTTGTGGCACCTCCCAGGTTCTTGTGAAGAAAATTAACCCTACCATAGCCAAACCTAGGATATGAGGTAGTCTTGAACAAAACTATTACTGGAAAAAGCTATCTATGTTATTGAAAAAAATCTGGGGAGGGCTGATAGCAGGACCTGGAGCTGAGCCTCAGCCTGGGGTTTCCCAGCCATTCTATGGGTGTCAGACCATGCAAGTTTGCCCCAGCAGAAGACCTGACATGGGTCTTGCTGCACTGTGGTTTAGAGCTGCTCTAACGTGGGAAGCCATGGGATGAGAGATGTGAAAGTGGCAGGGTGAGCTGCATGCTCCAGAACAAGCCAAGAGAAACATCAGTAGCAACAAAGGATGGACCCCCTCCACTGACACAGTGACCTCTCTCTGCCTCCACTTCTCTGAGTTGTTTTATTCAAACATGACTGCCTTTGTTCTTTGTATTGAATAAAGAGCGCACTCTAAACCATTTTAACCATTTCATTTTGAACACAGCAGGACAGACAGTAGTGAGCCAAGGCAAGCTCTCCTAGGACACAGCTTCAAAATCGAGCAATCTTTGGCTTCTGCCATTGTCTCCCACATCCTTCAGCAAGGTGAGAAGCTGCCTCATTATGCCACTGTCATCATGAACGAGCTTCACGGACCCTGACTCCCCTGTGTATAAACCACAAGTTATGCATAAGCACCAAAACCTGGATTTTAAATGGCCAAAGTAGATTAGTGACCCTGGCTTGCAGGTCAGCTCTCTGTCACATAAGTGGCAAGATCCTGAGCAGTTTAGATGCCTCCAGCTTCAGGGAACAATTGGGTTGTATTTGCTGTCACAGTTGGCATGTTATCAGCAAACAGCAGCCTGGCACTCCAGGGAGCAGACTCCAGAAAGACCAGAGGACCAGCAGGCAAGTGCTGCAGGTCCTGCCCTGTCTCTGCCACAGGAAAAAGGCACAGTCCCAGTGCTGCAAATCCATTTAATTGATCCAATCAGAATTTGCCAGCTACTGCCAGAAAGTTAGCTGTGGAGGACAGCACAGGGTCCATGCACATCCAGCCTTACTGTTTACAGGAAGGGGAGAAATCAGTGAAGAAAGGAGCTGCATCACAGCTCCATTAACAAACTTCCCTGCAACACAAACATCATGTCACCCTACTCTAACCAAGTGGGATGTTATTCTCTAGACAGTATTTAATCAGTACTAGTCTGCCAAAATGAGACACTAGTTGGGATTTCTTGAAATAAATGCAACCATCAGGGGTTTAGGGAGAGCCAGCACCATGAGACATCTGGCAGAGGAGGCAAAAGCAGGAACAGGATCTCACTAGGATCCCTAACACACTCTGCCCCTAAAAGGAATCTGTGTTTTCCTCTCACTCAGCCATATTTCTCTGCTTTTTAGCAACTTACAATACACCATGATTATTTTTTTTGGCTGATGCAAGATCTTGAGGTGAGGCCCTACATTTGCAACAGTAGCAGCCCCCTCTCTCTAAAACATATGCACACACTTTTAAGATGTTTTCAATTACTTCTGCCTTCCTGACATGCAGAGATTCTGCTTAAATAGGAAATTGTGTTATCATATACATTTGAAGATTTCTAGAGCTAGATCATTTTGCATTTTCTACCCTACTGAGCTAGGAAATTAACAGTAAAACTTTACCCTGCCCTCTAGGAAGCCTGATTTAGTTAGAAACATGATCTCAGGTAGCAACTACAGAATCAGCTATTTATTTTATCTAAATAAAACCATTCTTCCACAAACACTGAAGGGAAGAGATAATATGTCATGCTAAGATTCCTGAGCCAATACTTCTCTACATCCACTCTTGGGATTACTTTCTGTGCACTGCTGTTCTGTGTTAAATAAGCTGCGGTAGAATGGAAAGTGACCAATTTGTGCTCCCTGGGTATTGGGCAACTGATTTAAGTCTTGCTGGCAGATAGAATGTAAATAGAAAATTGTGACAGAGTTTCACACTGATACCATTTCTATGAAAGTTAATAATGCAACAGTAAGGAAATTATTTTCTCCTGCTTATTTATCTCCCCTATCAGAAGTGATGAATGCGAGTTACGTTGTCTTTAACCCAAAGAAAGCATCGTTAGATATTTTCTCATGTGGTGATTTACTTGAGGGTTGACACCCTACACGCAGGGCATGCCCTCACCTGCTTGGAGAGAAACCTACTCCTTTGACCCCAGTGCAGGAGGAAGCATTACCCTCATGAAATTAAAGACAAGAGACTTCTAGTCTGGACAGTTGTACATGTCATAGCAACTAGATCACAGCGATGATCCTCAGGGCATGCTCATTCTCTTGCTATCCAATAGAAGGAATGGAGGCAGAAGGAAACTATACAATTGTTTAAATGAGCTACCGATCTTAGTAGTATGAACAGAAGTGATAGGTCCTATTTTTCATCAGGTGGCAGGCTGAGCTTGCCTCTACATTCATTTGTACAAGCAGAACACTTCCCCTGGGTAATTTTCACATCTGTCAGAAACGTTCTTGCAACATGCACCTGTTGGTCTCAGCATCCTAATCTCAACACTAAAGAGAGTTACCATCTTCAACCAAGTGAGACGGAACAAAATGTAAGCACCAAATAATTCCACAACCTTCCAGTGACTGGAACATGGTTTCAGATTTTATGGGCTTGATGTACAAACATACTATAAAAATACACCACAATATATAAATGAAATCAACCTCTTTTAAGAGGAATTCAGTGTCAGATGTAAGTTTCTGGGTTTGGCATTATTAATGCTTCTTCCATCTTTTTTTTTTCTGTAATAGGAATCAACTGACTCAAATTCCACAGTTTGGAGTATTTTCCTTTTGAGTATTCTCCATTGTATGAATCCACTGCATGAATCCACTGTGTTCAAGGAGAGTACTCTACCTACAGATGTCTAGGGTTTTTTTAGATTGACACCTGAAATTGGCAGAGAACAATTCTTGCAGAGATGCAGCTTACGTCTAATAAGAAATCAGGTGTTTCTCTTCCTAACAGGCTTTCTCTAACCAAAGGCAAAAAGGTTACACCACCAGATAAAAGGAAAAGCTTCCCAAAGGTGTAAATGTAGGATAAAAGCACAAGGAGATTGATCACCCTTATAGTACAATTGATTAAGAAATAAATAGAGATTAATGATGAGTCCCACAGTAAAATAAGACATAAGTGTATGTCTGGGGGCATTGGAAAAGTCAGAAGTTCCTGAACACATTAGCCTTTGCCATTTCAGTTACCTCCTTTCAACTACCTCCTTCAGTTACCTATTTTATTTATTAAAATGCATTTCAAATTAATACAAACACTGAAAGATTTTGGAGTCTGCATCATTTTACTTCCTCTGGTGCTCCATATCACCTTAACCTTCTTGTGCTGATACCACTTGCTTTGATATGGACACAGGTCAGGCTCAACCCAGTCTTCAAAGAAAAACGGGGATGAAAATCCCTAAAACCCAATTTCTGCTTCAAGACCAGGGCATGCCCCCACTTTCCAAGGACTGCAAGATCCAGTGGGTATTATTTTGTACTAATAAAATTAACAATCTTTACAGAAGTAAATGGGATTTGAAATGGCATTTCAGTCACAGGATCCTTCCAAGTCTGGTAGATATGATAACAGCTACGATATCAGTTCTGATCCCTTTCATAATCAGTGGCATTCTCTGATTAATTTTCTAAACTAAGTTTATTACACTGCTTATTAAGGAGCAGAAGAAAAGCAGATGTGAGAGACCATGTTGCTCATTTTAGATAATCCTTGCCCTAAACTGTTCTGCATCGCTGCAATGTATTTAGCAAACACAGTTTACTGTGATTATTTAGCTACTACAGATTGTAAGAAGGCACCTTTTAAGTAAAACCAAAATAGAAAACCACCTCAGGTTCACTCTTAATATGATTTTCTCTGCAGCAGGAAAACCAGCCTTTTCTATATGCAGCATACATTCAGCACCTACTTATCTATTATTTACAATACTTTAAAGAATTACACTGGCAAATCAAGATACCAAACCTACAGCTCAGTGGCACAGAAGAGCTTAGTGAGTGCTTCACAGATTACATCAGTCCTAATTTAGACACAAACTCCAGACTGGACAATCCTGGAACACATCTATTTAATATCCTTCCAAAAAGGAGGATGCTTTTTTGGACTTACGGTTGGTTGTCCTGCTTTGATCACTCTGAGCACTCTCGTTTGACTGGTTGCTGGAGACAGAGGACACACTTGAGCTCCTGACAAAACCAAATGCAGCCAGCTTAGCTGCTGGCAGCCGCGAATAACCTGGAGGACGAAGTCCAGACTGGCAGGGCTTGGGGAGATTTGATTTTGCAGCACTTGGACATGAGCCTTTCTTGAGATCACCTGAAAGAAGGAAAACAGCATATAGTTTTATTAAATAAACTAAGCTGGGGTATACTGAGCATCACCTGTACCACCCAGCTAAATAAAGTCAATATAAATACTGAACACAAGTTGTATCAGCTGCTCAAACTGCAGTGGTGTCTTATTCTTTGCTCCACTAAAATATTCTGTGGAACAATTGTAAGTTGGAATAGTTTTTAAAACACAAAATGCAGCAAGGATCCACGAGGATCAAACTTCCAGCAAAGTAAGGCAGTTTAAGGTTGCTAAAATTGTTTTTAACCTTATCTTCTTTTTAGCCTGTATGACTTTCTAATTTTACATTTGTTTTGTTCCAATTAAAAGAAACTCACACACAGAGACAAACACACTATGCATAGCCTCCAATTTTGGAAACTATTGTAGAATGCCAACAATCCTCTCCAAGGACACAGGACTTCTTTGTATTCCATCAAAGCAAGCACTTCTTTGAAGTCTTTCTTTCAAATTTTGCAAAGAGAAAATGCCCTTCTCTTGCACCAAGCCTGCGAACAAGGATGCGACCTCTAGAGTTGTACTTTAGTAACATACCACCAGCCATTTCCACTGACAGAATTCTCCCTGTAAACCCTCAGCCTGTGTGAATGACAGCAACCAAGTCTCAGACAAATCCCAACAGTGGTCTTAAAACTGATGAAATTAGGCAACGATGGTAGTTCTGCTACTGCGCCCACCTGCAGTAACTACTAGCTGCCCATCTGTCTCTTGCTTGTGCCTTAACCTGTATTCAGCTGCTCTTGCTTAGGCAAATTTCTCTAGGAAAATCCAGAACACAGGTCCATAAATGCTCCAAGTTGTCTTTAGGGATCAAAGGTCCAAGACTGTCTGCAAAGACCAACGATTCGAGTTTGCTTTTGATTGGAAGGTCTGGATACCAAGTGGATCTGGACCTTCACCACACACGACATTTGGACAGACCTGTTCTTTGTAGGTTTGACAACATCAGAGTCTTGTTCTTTGTGGAATTTCAAGTACAAAAAAAATTTGGAAAAACAAAAGTAACAAAAAATTATCTTCAAAAGCTGATGCTAAAGCATTTATACAGTCATCAGGACAAGGCAGCATTCAAATTGTCAATGTATTCTGCCAGAAAAGGCCACAAAGTCACCTTTTCTCCATTCTTACTCAGAGAATGATATTTGTGCATGAGCCCAACACATACTTCAAAGGAAGAAGTGAACATTCATAATACAAAGGGAAACTAAAAATTAACTGCACGCTAATAAGGTCTTCACGTTATTACAGTATTTAATTCTTTTGTAAACTATGTAGGTCACAGCCTTCTTAATTTTAATGAAGCATTAGGCTTTGAGGAGGCTTTATAGAAAACAAGACTAACTCCTCTGAGCAGAAGAATGTTATGGGAATTTTGTAACGTAGCTGTGGACCTCCTCACAACAATAACACTCAGCTTTGCTCAACAACACTAAGCCTTTTCATTGGAAATAGAAATATGTTAAAAGGAGTTTTAAGATCCTATAAAACGTGTTCCTATAAAGACAGCAAAACCACTCGGTGCTCAACAAACAGAATAATTTATGTACTACAGATCCTTAGAAATACATTTTTGTTCACAAGTTGAGGTCTTTATTAAGACACTAGGAGATGGATGTCTGAGTACACCACCATTACCAACCCAAGGAGGACATGTTGTGGGGAGTCAATCAAATGAAAATAGCAAATATTTACCATGTGCCATGAAAGATGGCTAAAACCCCTGTCCGCTTTTCTGCACCAACACAGACCAGTTCTGGACTCTGGTCTTGAATCTGGCTTCATTTGGATGATGTGAAGTTGGGGTCAGAGGCAGCTGTGGGTTTCAGGTGCAGGTCAAGAACAGTTTAGGCACATTAGCACAGAAAACAGGTAAGTGGTGATGTTCTTGTGCAGCATTGCTTTGACAGTCATCTATAACAGCTGGTTTAGTTATCTGCAAGGCACCATCAAGTCTTTCTTCCCTCCCCACTGACAGGGACGTTCATGGCACATCTAAATGCAATTGATGTCAATCAAATCAACCAATTTTCATGTATGGACAGGGGAAAAAGTGTTCAATGAAAGGTTTTAAAAGTCCCAAATGCTAGATGGGATGTGGTGATCATCTAAACCTACTCTCCCTCAGCTTAAAGCCATTCCCCCTTGTCCCATTGCTGGACACCCTTATGAAAAGTCCCTCTCCAGCCTTCCTGGAGGATCCCCTCAGGTACCAGAAGGCAGCTATAAGGTCTCCCCTGGAACGGGTCTATTTCAGAGGACTAATACCTTCCTGTGTTACCTGCAGCACAGCAGAACTCATATTGGCTTATGCCGGTGAAAGACTTCACTTTCACCACGGAAGGAGGATTCTGTGCTCTCTTCCTTCCACAATTAGGCTTGTCATACCCCCACCAAGGTTGATACAAACACTTCAGCAGTACTTTGAGTGGGCCAGACCACCATCTGGCTGTGCCACCATACACTTGCTAGTAGCTGGGAATGGACAAACATCAGCTTTGCCAGCTAGCTAGAGGACTAATTACACACGGGCAACTGTGTGTGATAAAAGGCACACAACTCAGCCACGGGTGCAAAATACTCTCTGTGTTGCACTGATGATAGGATCATGCCAGGTAGCCTCCAGATTTGAAGCTGCGGCAAGTACCCGTGGCAAACAGCTGCAGAACCGAGGAACCTGCCCAGGTCAGTGGCAGCAGGGAGAAAGTATGGGACTGTCTCTTATGGGTTTTACAGGTTTCTGAAAAATGTACCAACAGGCCTGCCCCAAGTAAGCTCAGAGCTGAAATTCTTTTTTTTTTTTCTTTTTTTTTTTTTTTGCACTAAGAACCTCTGAAAATTATGTGGAAGGAGAAATCTTTCCACTTTCCAGTAAAAAACTATAAATATCACATATTTCCTGCCCCAGCAGAATAGGGGAAAATCCATAGGGGCAGGGAGGGAAAGTAGTTAGAAATGGTTTTATTTAAAAGCATTTGAAATGTGCTTGCCCTCGAATGAGGTTCACCTGGGACTTCCATGCCCCCAGCTCAACCACAGAGATGCCCACACCAAGTCCCCAGGCTCTCTGCACCACCGCTCCTCTCTGTGCACCACCATGTAGCCAAGCACCTGCAGACCGTGGCACACTGAGGACCGTGGCACACTGAGCATCGTGGGTATTGCTGAAGAAGAAATTCCTTAAAAGCAGGAAGTTTTCACTCAAACTTTTAATGAGAAAGTCCCAGTCATCTCTATCTTTTATTTAAATAATTCTCCCAGATCTGGGCAGAAGATTCAGTGTTCTTTCTCACACGTCCCTGTGCGCTTCTGTTTATGACTTCAATCCAAATTCCCCCTGAACTGATAATGTTTTGTATCTTGAACTCACCATGATCCTTACACTATTTTTCACTTCTCTTCTTTGTAATACAGCTCTTCTGTACCATGAGGACCTGGGGGCAGGACATTATCCTCATTAGGGATGCATTCAAATCTTTCAAGCTAAAGCCATTTTGTGTCTTCTTTCTCATTAAAATACATGAGACATCAGCCTATTGCACATATTTTCTGTTGTAAATACCATCAAATTTTGCAATGGGTGTTCTTTCTTTATTTCTGTTTCTTAGAAGTATAGAAGCACTCCTGCAAACGAGGTCTGGGAGTTCAAAACAAAAGTTATTTTAATGGGGAGCTTTCATTTTAATAAAAACCTGCCAAAATAAGCCTAAAAAAGCTGGCAAAAAATCTTTCCAGCTGTCTCGTTGCCTGAAGCTAATTATAGAATTAAGTATTGTTGTCTGTGTGGTGCACAAGTGATTTTCTAAGACATTTCAAGCTGTTCCCATCTAGAAACATGTAAACATTTTGAGGTAGTGACTGATTGACACAAACCAGATGTGCCTGGGAAGCCTCAAGAAAAGTCTGAGCCAGATTGCATCGCCGCTGCACATGAACTGGAATTTCCATGTGACTTTTCTGTGGAATAGGTTTCAGCTGAAATTAATGAGAAATTAAAGAAAGGAGTTTCACAGGTAAGTTCTTATGCAAAAAGAGTAGCAGTTCAAGACTTCAGCTCAGCCTGTGATTCAGAAATCCTTGGCAAGCCTTTGTTTTCTTGTAGTGGGGTTAGGTTTGTTGGGTTTTTTTGCAAACATTTTCATTAAAAGTTTAATAATTAGCTGTTATTTTCTCTCAGAAAGCTCACTGTCTTTTACAGAATGCTCTGAACATCATTATTCTCATATAGAATAGAATAGAGTAGAGTAGAGTAGAGTAGAGTAGAATAGAATAGAATAGAATAGACCAGACCAGACCAGACCAGACCAGGTTGGAAGAGACCTTCAAGATCATTGCATCCAACCTATCAACTAATCCAACCCACCTAATCAACTAAACTATTTCATGTTGGAGAATCTAGAGCAGAGTAGTAACCTGCAATGTCAATGAATTAGTTATAGATAATACAAGCAGAGTTAACCCACCTCAGAGTTAACCCAGTCATTGACACCTTTGCAGATTAAAATGAGTAAGAAACCTCTTATGTTTCCACTCCCTTTGTGGTTTCCCTGTTGCAGGCACAGTTTGTCTTTCTAAGGAAAAACTGAGGAATGGAGCTTTAAAACAAAGGCTTTAATGATTTACACCTAAACAGCAGTGAGCAAGTTGTGCCCAGCTCCCCTGATGGTCTCTCATCCAAACACTGTCAAGCCTAGGAGAGTCCAGTTCCAAAAGCAACACAGCTGTCACTGCTGAACATCAAATAATTTCCGATCAGCCAGTTCACCATCATGGGGCAGGAAGTGCTCATTTTCTCCTGATTCATATTTAGAAGCCACAAAACCTGCTCTGTGCCTTCCCAGCTCCCAGGCAACCCTAGGCTGGCTGGCATGTTCTCAACACCTCCAGAATTTGTTGGCTTGCATTTCATTTAAACTGCAAATGTCTGCTTTAGCTTTGTAGCTGATGTGCAAAGTAGCAGCATTCCACAGAAACTTCCAGCACAGGAGTTGTCAGTGCCTGAGCCATGTTCACTGCTTTTTCCACCAAAAGCTCAGAGCAGCAAGAACTTCTCCGTGCATTGGAACCATGTCTCTGTGCATTGGAACCATGTCTCATCTGCTCACGGGCTGCTCAGAAATGCTGCTGGTGCTCAGCCAGCAACAGCATTTATCCAGAGAGAAGGCAGGGTATGAAGCAGTACCTGGATTGTTATTGATGTCATTTTTATGACAGATAATTTGGTACAACAGACAACCCTTCTCATATGTTGTATTTTGGTTCTTTGAAGATGCAATAAGTGTTGGGCTCATAGAGGTGGCATATGGCTAAGTCTCCAGTGTGGTGACAATGTCCTTAGCAAAACTCTGATGAGGACGTATGTGTCTCACTTTGAAGCACTTCATTTTTCTTTATGAAATACAGTCTGATTGCTCTCCCGAAAAAAAAGCAGAGAGTGCCAACTGAAAACATTTCAGATTAGTGGAGGACAGAGAATATTTTCTTCTCTAAATTCTCCTCTTGTCACCTCCTTCCCTAAACAATTAGGAAGTTCGACATCTTAAATCCAAGTACCTCAGATTACAAACCTATAAAAGAAGCACACAGCTGGAGTAGTAATAATGCAACATTTCAGGAAGTAACATCAACATTCCTTTTTTATGATCAAATCTTATTTACTTGTTCAAGTATTGGACATTTCTGAGAAAAAAACACTATGAAAGCAAAGCTTCCTTACCAGAAGAAAGTTGCAGCCATATTATAGCATTCATGATGAAATACATTATAGATATGCAAAGACACAAATAAACATCTGTCTTTGGATGTCTGAGTAATCAGAAACATTTCTGTCCCAATTTATGTATGTATTATGTGTCTTTAACAAGACACAAGACTCTTTAACAAGAGTTGACTTGCACAGAAATGAGAGGAACTGCTAGAGCCTCAGGACTAGCAAATTTAATACACAGAGAGGTGATAAGGAAGCAACATTGCATTACCTCTATCCAGAGAAAAAAATATATCATAAACACTACTGAAAACTACAGACTCAAATGAAGTTAGTGAGTAGAATTGGGTAAAGTTTAAAGGCTGAAATCTGTATAACTTTACAAAATCAGACATTAATCTCATCAAAACAATCAGATAATCAATGCAAATCCTAACATACTTGCTCCAAGAAGTCTTTACAACCAAGAAGAACATATTCATGATTTATACATTAGAGACAAAACAATCTTCAATGCTTGTTTTGAATTACAAGGTTCCCATAGAAAGAGCTGAATCAATTTACATAAAATAAACAAATCTTAAGCTTTCTGAGACATTATTGCACCTCATAATACATCACAATTCAACAACTTGCTGTTTTTATCAGAGCACAGAATGCTTATTCTTACAGTCAAGCTGCTTGCCTCACCCATCTGAGACAAAGCATCACTGTGACCGTTTGAGGCTGTGCCTTTAAGAAACAGACAGTACTGGGACACTGGCTAAATGTTTTCGGTACTAGAACAAAAACATTCTGATACTCTAAACGAATTTCATTGGTGGATGGACAAAATGCAACTTTAAATTGTAGAGCAGTCGGAATTTTTCTCAGTTTGGAGTTTGGGGGTTTGGGAGTTTGGGTTTCAGCCTGTTCTCCCTGCCTGCTTTTCTCCACGAACTAGCTGGAGCTGACCTTGAGATAAGCAAAAACTAATCCTGCATGTGCTTTTTAAAGCTTAATAACAACTCTTTTCCTTAATAACTTGCCTTTCTTTCTCTCTAACCCCTTTTTGGGAAAAAAAAGGGAGGTAGGGGGGGAGAGAGTGGGTTACAGGGAGGGAAACCCTCCTCGGGGAGGGAATTTTGTTGTGTTATTTTCCTTTGCTGTATATTTCCATACATATATTGTAAATACCTGTATATATATTGTGTTATATATAACCTGCTTTCCACATATGCTTGTAAATATAGTCTGCTTTCTCCGACTGAGTTTAGCCGTGGTTTCTTACTCTGTGGGGGAGGGAGAGCTAGGCCCTCTCTCAACCTACCACAATCACCTAAGGAGCAGTACTGCTTAATAAGAAGCTCTCAGCCAATGCCAATACCTGTGTGCCATGTCCTGTGGAGGAAGAACGGCTCCAGACACATCTTAGGCATCACACTTGGAGATCACTCTTGGGAACATTCATTATTATTTTACTTTCTACTTGGCCTGTCTTAGAACTAAGGAAACCATTAATGTACTTGTATTACTTGCAGTCCATCACAGCAGTTCAGGGATTTAATTACCAGTTACATTAGAGACAATTTTATGAGTATTAGTGTTATACACGGGCCAAACCACTCAGCTTATCAGTGCTGCTTAAATAGAGTGCTACATTATGAATGGCATGGCAAAGGGGAATAAAATCCTCATTATGAGGAACTGCTTCTGTCCTCGATACCGTGCCATGATGATTCCAGTTCAAAAGCCTGCTTGATACCTCACACTTTGTCACTGGACGGCAACAGGCTAG
This sequence comes from Dryobates pubescens, assembly GCF_014839835.1. Taxonomy (NCBI): domain Eukaryota; kingdom Metazoa; phylum Chordata; class Aves; order Piciformes; family Picidae; genus Dryobates; species Dryobates pubescens. The sequence continues at coordinate 22,367,305 of NC_071621.1, forward strand.
ATCCTTCTGCTTACGTTCCTCCAGGGCAGGACTGAAATCTCTGGGATTAGAAACTGGATTAAAAGCTCAGGATCAAGCTGCAAGAGATGCTGATTAGCAGTAGTCTTGACGGAAGAACCAGTATTCATGAGAGAAAAATACCTCCTAGTCTTCTGCTGCTTTTGCTGCAGCCAGCCAAGCATTCACACCCCACAAATGCCTGTGAGCAAGGGTCCTGCCTCCAGTATGATGGCCATACGTTCATGCATTTCATTTACCTATATTTGTAAATATGACTCTAATGAAGCTGTATTTAAAAATGTTTCTCAAATACTACATCAAAATAAACAATGCAGGTTAAAGTTGAATGCCACAACTAACTACCAAATTAAAGCAGTTGAAAATGGTGCTTGGGTGCCTTGAAACAATTGGCTAGATGGTATCTGACCCTATTCTGAGTCCCTCCTATGGGCCCCACACCAGCTCTGGCATGCCAGGGGTTGCTGTCCCATTCAGACCCTCCATGGCCACCAAGGATCCATCTCTGGTCTGCATTTGTGCACTGGTGCAAACACAGCCACAGGAAAAAATTGTCTCCAGTTGTTCCCCTTCTATGCCACTCTTGTCCTGTTTGCTGTCACTTCAACCTCTTTCATGAGTAATTTATTCTTCTTAAAAGGAGCTATTAGAAATTAAAAGACTGACATGCTGATGTATGAATTACACATTGCTAAAAGAAAGACTGAGTCATTTGAAGTATACAATGAAAAAGGCTTTCAACAAGGAAAAGGTGATTATAATCCAATCTTGAATAAATAACTGGGAAATAAATGACCAAAAATAAAAAGAATGTAAAGTAACTAAGATATCAGAAATATATATATAGGAAGGGTCAGTAAGTGTTGGCACTGAATCAACAGAGAGCAACGAGAAGCACTTTGAGACAGAACAAAATGTTGCAGAAAAATTAAACATGTTCTTCGTCTCGCAAGGTAAATGGAAGGTGAGGTGTCAGAAGCGAAAGCAGTATCCTGGAGTGGACAGTGAAAAACTAGAGATGTTAGCAATCTTTCCAGAACAAATCTTGGGTAATTTAAAATCAATAAAAACAGTCAGAGTCCAAAGACCAGGTGAGAGAGACTTTGGGATCCTGAAAGAGATGTCAGACAGATTATTGGACTACCCTGAGCTATCTTTAACAGCATCCTTGAAACAGTGAGGTATCAATAGACTGGAGAGAAACAAACAAAATAACAGCTGTAGGAAGAAAATTATGGAGAGCTATGAATTAAATTTGACCTCCAAAGCTGACAAGGTCCAAGAAATAATCAGTGATAAGCTCAAAAAACCCCAACTTCTGAGAAACAAAAAACTTCTGGAAATGTAGTTTCCATGAAATGGGAACATAATAAAAGCTAATGCAACTTCCTCCTGTACACTCCTCATGGAATGGCATTCTTAAAGGCAGTATTCCAGTCAATAAATAGGATGAAATTGTTCAGATTTTAGAATGTTACATAATATAGAAAGACAGTAAATTAATATATACAAGGCAAGTTCTTATATGGATTAAAGGTGGCTAAGGAAAAGTCATGTCTGCAGTCATCAGTGATGCAGGATAACATGAAGGATGGATGGATGGATGACAGAAAATAAAGGCAACATTCCTTTCCAAGAATCAGAAAACACCGTGGATTTTTTAATAGGTCTTGTTCATATTTTGCACTCCCATCTCTCTCCCAAACCTTTTCCTGTTATGCAACAGCTTATCCTACTCATATCCTGAACTTGCAGCCTTTTGCAGCTTCATTTAAATGGAAAATACGATGATCAAATTGCTCTCTGAACCTGTATTCTCATGTTCGGTCCTGGCTGAACTTAACTCACAGGGCTACACTGGTATTGGCTGGCCAGTGTGCAATCTTTGGGGTGTCTTGGAAGTCACACACAGATGAGACTTGTCAGCTTCTGCTAATGGGATAAACATAGATAAACTCCAGCTGCTTGGTCAGACAGCGAAGGATAGTGATGAGAAGCACAGTGTTACAGAGAACCTTGATTTTCTGATAAACCCCAGCAACCTGTATAAATGACTGTCTTCTCAGGCACTGTCTGTCTCAAGACACTCTGGCCCATTTCCATTCTACTTTTATTTATGTTTCTTCTGCAACTTAGTATGGAGAAATGGTGAGAAAGAATAATAGTTTTCAAATATCTGCAAAGAGAAGACAACCACAAGGCCACTCCAGATAGAAGAGGATGCAAATTGCAACCAAGAGAATCAGGCAAAACATGAGGGAAGACTTTTAACTTAAAAACAGGTGATGCATTGAAGCAGATTGCTTTCAGGGACTACAGGATCTTATATTGAACATTTTTATAAATAGCTTTCCATTAACAGGTTAATTAAATACATGTCAAAAGGAATCCCATCCTGGGGCAAAAGAAGGGACGTATGACCCCAAGTCAGTACTTATCTTTATCCCTTATGGCTATTTTAAAAAATCACTGCAAATTTCCAGGCTGTTAAACAGCTGCTATGCTTCACTCTGGCCATGTCTGATTTTCAGTTGTCTGTGAGCTTGCTGCTGTTTAAATGCACATTGTTAAGGCCTCCAAGCTTTTCCAGGCTACCAAGGAATGTCCTACAGAAGCAATTACAATATCTGTCTTGTGCCATCATACACTTCTTACATTGATACAGAATTAACCAGGTTGGAAAAGACCTCAGAGATCATCAAGTCCAACCTATCACCCAACACCATCTAATCAACTAAACCATGGCAATAAATGCAGTCTCTTTTTAAACACTTCCAGTGATGGTGACTCCACCACCTCCCTGGGCAACCCATTCCAATGGCCAATCACTCTTTCTGCAAAGAATTTCTTCCTAATATCCAGCCAAAACCTCCCCTGGAGAAGCTTGAGACTGTGTCCTCTTGTTCTGGTGCTAGTTGTCTGGGAGGAGAGACCAACCCCCACCTGGCTACAACCTCCCTTCAGGTAGTTGTAGACAGCAATAAAGTCTCCCCTGAGCCTCCTCTTCTCCAGGCTAAGCAACCCCAGCTCCCTCAGCCTCTCCTCACAGGGCTTGTGCTCCAAACCCCTCACCAGCCTTGTTGCCCTTCTCTGGAGACATGCGAGCAACTCAACATCTTTCTTAAACTTCTGACTCTTCATTTCCATTTCCCTCTTCTGTAATTCTGCCCAGGGTAATGCTGAGTTGAGCAGTAGCTGGGAATAAAAAAGTATTAGAATGTTGTCTCTGAAGAGGTATGTAGCAGGGCTTCAGAGAATCAAGGTCTCTGCTGGCACATTTGAATACTGCCCAGGCTTTCAGAGCACAACATGGTGAGCAATGTCATATTCAGATTGAGCAGCAGGGCCTTCATGATGGAATAAAATGTCACATTATCTCCCTCATGACACAAGCAAAGACTTTCCTGGAATTTAGGAGGAGGAGGAAGATTTTTTTAAGAGCACAATGAAAATTATTACTGAACTTGATTCTCCTTCTTTGGCAACAACCTGTTAAACAACCTTTCTGTAAGTCCCAGACTTCATAGTCAGCCTTGCTGCAGGATAAAAAGACACACCTCAAAGGCTGCTGTTGGAGCTTTGTAGTAGCAGGTCAAAATGTTGCTCATTTTGTGGTGGTGTTGTTTTTTAAAAAAAAGTAATCTTATTGGTGACTACAGTTAAAGCAAAGGAAAGAACATTCATACTTTACCTGAAGCATCAGGATGATAGAGGCTGGGAGCACTCGTAATTTCTCCCTGCTGATGGAGACAGCTACCTGAGGATCTTTGACTTGCGATGAGAATCCTGCTCTTTGCAGATGGCAGCCTGGACACAGCCCCCAGTCCTAACTGTGGCTTCAGTATCATGGCAGATCGATAGAAACTTGGTGGGACCTCGTAGTGAGTATATGGTGGAGGGCAAAATTCATCTTTTGCAGGCCTTTCCCCGACCTACAGAAAAATCATTAACGCAGATATCAACACAGCCTTGACACACAGCTAAATCCAAACACATTGATCTCTTCCCCAAAAGACAATAGACTAAATGAAGATTTTCCATCAGTGAAAATTAAGTCAAGTCCTCAAAGGTGATATTATTTCCAGGGGTAGAAACACAAAGAGAGTCTGCAAGTGGAATTTTTATTACAAGTTATTTAAAACATTCCCATTGAGCTAAAATCTGGGGGGGAAGTCAGTCTTGTCTTAGTTAAAAACAAATCTGAAAGTAGCTTAAGTTCATTCTATCAAAGAAATGTTATTGTCAAACCGTTTCTGTGGGGATAAAAAACCACTTCTGCATGTACTGACTGCAAAATGGTCATTGTAATCTCTGTAGTTGATGAAGAGCCCTGCTGGTGGAGGTGGGCATGTTTCTATATGTAACATTTTCAGGGAGCTGTTGCATACTCCAAATCAGAGTTAAAAACCCCAGCTGCCCATTTTAATTGGAGAAGAAGGGGGGAAAAAGGCAAATTTGCAGATGTGATGCATTTATTGTTTATCAGAAATAGATGCTGATTTGCTAAGAACAGTGACAAACCTCAGTATTTTAATGGGTGTAGACTGTGAGGACAGCACAATGAGTGCCAAGCTGGAAGTATTTCCAGCAAACTGGCTGTAACTGGGAAATCTGCAGTTGGAGAATGACCTGGTTCCCCATTATCAGTCCTGGCATCTTTCTACACTCAAGCCAGGCTCTGATTTCCACCTCACTGCGCTGCTTTGTGACTCGGGACAAAGGTGCAGAGCAATGTCAGTGATTTTCATCTCTCTCATTTGCAAAGAAACTTCTTCTGTGTAGAGTCCAACTTTTTACCACTTTCTTATAAAATGCAAAACCATTGTAATGTGGAAAGGGCCCATGACTATTTTATTGTGCATCTCATTTAGGCCACGGTGGTGGGGAGGAAGGGGGGAAGCTTAAGAAATAGGAAATCTGAACTAAATTTGTTTAAAAATTAACCATACAGTGCCATAGGCTACCTAGGAGGAAATGTAACTGCCAATTAATTAACTCTGCTGTAAGTTATGATGCATATAATATGCCAAATCAATTTCTATTTAGCAATTATAAGCATTTAGAATATGCACTTCAACATTGGCTCTAAAAGCTTTGATCCTAACTGCTTCAAGAGCTTTAATCCTAATTTAGCAAATCTTTAATATGCTAAAAGAGACAAGCCTGACCTTATATCATTAAATATAGAATCTTTGAGGTCTTCAGACAGGAACTAGAAGGGCAGATGCAACAAACACTGAGCATTATATTTTTGCTCTGTATTTTTTCCTTTGTTTGCAGTCCTATTTCCTGACATTAGATCTTCCTGTTTCCCTTTTCATTATATTCCTGTGACCTATTTCTAGAAGTTAGAATGCATTTTTTTACTGTATAGAAGATTCTCTAGGCTTGGACTGCAGAAGTTGCTTAGCTTAGTTTCAGCTTCTGGATATGAGATTGTTTTCCTGGATAAGATTCAGTTACCTTTTCTTTCCCTGATGAATTTCAATCAGATGCCACTATATACTTCCTAGCATTTAATATTTATCTGGCAGTGAACATACCTATGCTGAGTACTTCAGTTTAAGGAACCAAGAAAATCTCTAAATATAGAAACCATGCATTTTTGATAAACTGGGTCAACTTAACAAACTTTCAGTCACCTCACTTTTTTTCTTTATTGACAGCACACTAGGGGAAACACAGAAGGGCAACCCACATGCACACAAAACCCACCAATCAATTAAACAATCAATCAATCACAAGCATAAAACATCTTTTCAAGATGAGAGAAGTGAGGATTTAGAATAGAATCATAGAATTATACAACCAATAAGGTTGGAAGAGACCTCAAAGATCATCAAGTCCAACCTGTCACCCAACACCTCGTGACTACTAAACCATGGCACCAAGTGCCACGTCCAGTCCTCTTTTGAACCCCTCCAGGGATGGTGACTCCACCACCTCCCTGGGCAGCACATTCCAATGGCTAACAACTCTCTCAGTGAAGAACTTTCTCCTCACCTTGAGTCTGAACTTCCCCTGATGCAGCTTGAGACTGTGTCCTCTTGTTCTGGTGCTGGTTGCCTAGGAGAAGAGACCAACCCCCACCTGGCTACAACCTCCCTTCAGGTAGTTGTAGAGAGCAATGAGGTCTCCCCTGAGCCTCTTCTCCAGGCTAAACAACCCCAGCTCCCTCAGCTTCTCCACGTAGGGCTTGTGCTCGAGGCCTCTCCCCAGCCTCATTGCCCTTCTCTGGACACATTCAATCATTTAGGTTTGATAAGACCTTTAAGATCATCAAGTTGAACTCTACCCAAAAATCTCTCCAGAAATAAATCTTTTTTTTTTTTTCTTTTTTTTTTTTTTTCCAATAAAGACACAGGTTTGGGGGACAGAAACTTGCTATGGAGAGATGTTAATTTTTTTCTTTTCCATTAAGTGCAGAATTCAACAGATCTCAATATAATTGTATGAAATCATTGATTACAAGGCAATTTTAAAGCTCTTCAGAGAGATATAGATTAATATGAGCCCTGTTAGCATCTTGTACTAGATTATTTTTGTACAAGAGACTTTTAAAGAAAAGATCTATTGCAGACTGTCAGCTAAAAAGAAGCTCAGCTCAGAGTTGAGCTTGTGTATGGCTGTCTGCTCATTCCTCCACCCACTTCCCACTTCCCTCACATTCCATTTAATAAATTTGTTAGAAAGAACTGGAAAGCCTGCACCATATACTTGGACCATACAGCAATTTTGATAGGCTGGGTAATCCTGAGCAGAGCAGGCAGCACAGCTAGCATAGCAGATAAGGATGCCCAGCACTTCCTTCACCTTACTGGGTTTATAACACCATCAAACACTAAAGGCTCAAGCAAGAATTTTCTTGCCAAATGCCTGCTTCAGGCAGGGAACAGAGCTGGTGTCATCAGTTCAGGAAGTTCAGATAATGAGATTAGGGGGGGAAATTGCTGCTTTCACTATGTATAACACAACTTTTTTCCTTACAGGTCTTTCATTTCCACAGGCTTTTAGTCCATGCTTTCAGGAGCAGAAAGATGGCTGTGCTAAGGAATGAACCCAAGGATGTATTGAATGCATGAAGCCCAGACATGGGGAGGCAGGAAGGAGAAGTGGTGATCAGCAGACCTCCTTGCAGATTCCCACCAGAATCAGGGCTCTTGGCAGCAGCCACAGAGCAGCGAATCATGTGAGCCATCAACTACTATCTGACATGGAGAATATCCATGTGGGCACATTCTCACCCTGCAGACCAGGCTGGTCTCAACCACGCTGGTCCCTGGAAATAGCTGCTGGGTGAGCACACACTGATAGAGGTGAACACTGAGCCGAGGAGTGTACTCCTGGTCCAGCAGTATGGACAATCTTGTGTGAGCCTTTAAGGCCATGCCTTCCCATGATTTAGTTCACTAGCATGGCTGCAGCCTTTGAGTCTCTCAATTTGCTCTGTTACTTCCCATGCAGGTAACTGGGAACACGAAGTGGGCACAAATTCCTGCTGATGCTGACTAGAAGAGGCTGAGTCCATGTCAAGATGAAGAGCCCATGTTGTGATGAAGCAGGCAGGCAGCAGCAATCTGCCCCAAAAAGTGACTTCACTTTGAGTTTTGTTCCTTCTTGCTTTTGGACTAAGACAGGCATGAATGATCTACCTCCACACCATGCTGAAGATTCAAATAAAAGTGTTTGAGGAGCTGCCAGTGCCACAGGCAAGGCTGCCCATTTAAATGCAACTCATTTCTGATATGGACTCAGTCTCTAAGCACAGCTGGACTGCCTTCTTGCCTCAGTTGGAAGTTGTGTCTGAGCTGCTCAATACAAACTTCAGCACAGGCAGCTCAAGGTATCAGGGAATCATAGAATCACAGAATTGTTAGGGTTGGAAAGGACCTCAAGGATCACCTAGGGACACCTTATGCTAGATCAGGTTCCTCAGAGTCACATCCAGCCTGAACTTAAAAACCTCCAAGGATGGGGTTTCCACCACCTCCCTGGACAACCTGTTCCAGTGTCTCACCACCCTCATGGGGAAGAATTTCTTCCTAACATCCAATCTGAATCTACTCACTTCTAGTTTTGGCTCCATTCCCCCTAGTCCTATCACTACCTGACACCCTAAAAAGTCCCTCCCCGGCTTTCTTGTAAGCCCCCTTCAGATACTGGAAGGCCACAATTAGGTCTCAGAGCCTTCTCTTCTCCATACTGAACAACCCCAACTCCCTCAGTCTGTCCTCATAGGAGAGGTGCTCCAGCCTTCTAATCATCCTCGTGGCCCTTCTCTGAACACATTCCAGCACATCCAGATCCTTCCTGTAATAGGGGCTCCAGAACTGGACACAGTACTCCAGGTGGGGTCTCACCAGAGTGGAGTAGAGGGGAAGAATCACCTCCCTTGACCCTGCGGGCTATGCTTCTCTTGTTGCAGCCCAGGATGTGATTGGCTTTCTGGGCTGCAAGTGCAAACTGGTAGCTCATGTTGAGCTTTTCAACCACCAGCACCCCCAAGTCCTTTTCTTCAGGGCTGCTCTCAAGCCAGTCACTGCCCAGCCTATATTGGTGCCTGGAATTGCCTTGACCCAGATGCAGGACCTTGCACGTGGTCTTGTTGAACCTCATGAAGCTGTCATGGGCCCATCTCTCCAGCTTGTCAAGGTCCTTCTGGATGGCATGCCTTCCCTCCAGTGTGTCTGCTGCACCACACAGTTTGGTGTTGTCAGCAAATTTGCTGAGGGTGCACTCAATCCCACTGTACAGGGGCAGCCCTCAAGTCTTCCTCATAGAGCTCTCCAGTCCTAGCCTTTGAGTCTCTGAGACAGCACCTTCCTATTTTCTAGCTCATGTCATGGGGTATTTGTTCCTATCACTTAGCTAGCTGAAGGGTACTTAGAGATACAGATCTGATTGATGGCAGCTATTAACACTCTTGTCATAGCTATGTAAAGAGCTGTAAAATGCTATTCAAAACTCTCCAAAGCCTAAACTGGATATGTGAAATAGGGAAATCTGGAGTGGTTTTTTTTTCTCTTACAAAGGGAGTAGCTATCTTGCTCCAGCATCTCCTTGTCTCCAAAATCTCTGGTCTTCAGCACTGTCCCTTCACCAGGGTAATTTTCATCTATCTCAATCCATTCTAATAGATTTCTTTCAGACTGAGGATCAGTCATCTGCCATGAACCCGTACTGTGCACAGCTGCGCTTTTAAGCATCCATCCACTACTGGATCCATCATTTTCCTTTCTCTTGATTCATACAGGAGCCAAATCAATCCCCTCTGCACTCCTCCAGCTAACAGGAAAGTAATCACTTTTAGGGTGGCAGCCTAAGAAACCAAATGGCACCCTCTGCTATCACATCCTGACTCTTGAGGTAATGCAAACTTATGCCACAAACTGCAGCTTAATTAACTTTTTCTTCCCAGCCTCTCCACCAGACAATCCATCTTCTCTGAAGATGCTTGGGTTCAAATCTTCCCTCCTTGAAATACCCACCCAAAGGTGTATTTCTTGGATGAATGGGGGAAGATGCTAATCTAAAGCAAATCATACTGACAATTTGCCACAGCCCAAGTCCTTCTCATGTTAAGACTCTCAACAGTGTACAAAAATCAGTCCTTTGCTCCCAGATGACAGTGCAGACCCTGCCTGCCTGAACCCCGGCTGTATGGGCCATAGAGGTCTATGGTCTTCAGAGCACCATGTCACCCTTATAAACAGCCAAACAGTTGAACAGTCTGGGTTATTTTGGCTTTCATTTCCATTGACATACATTAAATGGTAACAACCTGGTAATTTTTCCTCACCTTACAAGTTGATTGTGAAGATAAACTAATAATGGCTGGCATAGACAAGTTTACAATGACTTTAATTTCCTGCTCTGTATGCAAAATATAAGCGACAGAGCCGAAAACTGAAATTAGAGGGGAAAGGGCAGAGAGCACTGCCTTTTCTGTGTTTGGGATGAGATGGTGCCCCACAAAAATCCATAATCACTTCAGTAGACTGCCTGTTAACATGCCATAAGGGTCTACCTAGACACACACATGATATCTTAATTTGGGTACTGGTCAGTTTTTGATTGTCAACACCATCACCAAATTTGTTATTTCAGTGCTGTTCCTTGGATAATTACTGCATGTAAAACGAGGCAGGTGTTAAAATAGCCTCACTAACCCCACAAGACACACAACTGTGAAAAACAGTCCACCTTGTTTTTTTTAAACAAACAACAACAAGAAGGACTGGCTCTTTTTTTTAAAAAAATGTGTTATCTTCAATGTTTATATAAAAAGTTTAGCTGTTGAGCTAACCCAGGGCCCAAGCAGTGGGCACATCACAAACCCAAGCATAGCTGCCCTTCTGTGCCCTTTCTTCGCCTTCCATGTAAGGGCAGCCGCCTTCTACTGTGCTCGCCTCCCAGCGGGTATTTTGGGGGAGCAAGACTCCTGCCCAACTTACCAAAGTGGAAATACAATGAGATACCAGGAGCCAGAATTGGGCAGAGATTTCTTATATGAGGGGCAGGTCAATTTAAAATATGGCATTGAAAGTCATTACTTTCCTGTATGGTATATATGACCTTACATGAGCTTTGAGAGTCCCTGAGTTTCAGTACAGATAAACAGGAGGGAACTGCTTTAGAGTTTAGTGCTCATCTGTAAAAACATTTTAACTTTCCCATTAAGCAGGAAAAGTCTCTGTAGGCAAATTACATTCATTTCCCAAAGCTCTTCTTCAGGAAAAAAAAAAAAAAAAAAAGGCAATTTCATTTGTGAATAAATTCAAACTGTGTGTTTTGTCCTTTCTAAACATCCCTACTGTGGCAGTTTGAGGCTGTGCCTTTAAGAAAGGGGCACACTGGCTAAATGTTTGTAAAGTATTTTGGTATTCTAAACGAATTTCATTGGTAGGATTGTGGGAGGAGGGATTGGACCCAGGGGAGTTGGGAACTTTCTCTCAGTCTTCCTTCCTTCGCTGTCCCTTTCGGCTGGATCTGCTTCTGGGCTTCTTGCCAAGAGATAAGAACTAACTCCCTCCCTGTAACAGGCCTGTCCGCTTCTTCCCCTGTCCTGCTAACCATCCTCGTCTCCTCTTCTACCTCTTTGGGGGAGAAAGGAGGTAGGGGGTGAAGGGGGGCACAGGGGGAAGCCCCCTCTGTGGGGGGTCTGGTTTCTGGTTGAGTTTATTTGCTGTATATTCCTGTATATACTGTAAAACACCTGTATTTGTTGTGTTACATATAATCTGTTTCCTTGTAAAATATACTCTCATTTCTCCGACTGGGTTTAGCCGTGGTCTCTTTCTCAGTGGGGGAGGGAAAGCAGAGCCTTTCCTTTCAAACCACCACACTCTTTTTATTGGCGCCCAACGTGGGGCTCGAACCCACTCCTGTCGTAGTTTGGGCTGGGTGCCCTCTGCTACAGGGGTGTTTCCTGTGTCCAGAAGTCCATCCCAGTGGGTGGACTCAGGAAGTTAGGTATTTCTACCATAATCCCTTGCACCACTATAAATTTTGCGGTGGGGTCTGGCACTTCCTCTTTCCTTCCCTCTCCGAGACTTGGTAACTGGGGGAGAGATCTCCCGGCCATGGGCCTGATTGGGCCCAAGGCCACAGGGGGATGGGCAGTCTCAGGCCTGGCCAGCTGAGACTAGCCCAGCAGAGGGAGGGGGAAGAAGGAGCCCTGGGGGTTTTGGATGCACCCTCAGGTGGGGATGGGATCTTTCTTTGTCACTGCGCTTTGGGTTTTCTGTAACATTCACCGCTTTCTATTTAAACTTTCATCACTTTTGCAATCCGTTTGTCTGAGTCGTTATTTCTGCCTGTGGTGGGGAGGGGACCTGCCCCAACCCATTACACCTATATATACTACTGGCAGATGACTGATTTGCTGGAAAACATTGGAGGAACACAATGATAACTTTCAGTTACAGACCAGATTTTGCAACAGGGTCACTGGCAGAAATGGTTAAGTAAGTTTATTTCTAGTGATTACACATTCCCTTGATTTAGGATTTATTTTATATCTGAGGTTTTAGAACTAACTTCTGGCAGCAACAAGCAAGCAAAGTATCCCCCAAAACAATGCTCTCAAAGTTGCCTTCTTACCTCCTGAAGAAACTTCTCACTCATCGGGCTGAAGTGATGGCCTGTGGGCCTAATTCCTGACACCACCAGCCCAGAACTGAAGAGCCTTGGCTTCTGGAGATCAGGTTTAAATTTGTCATATAAGATGCTGGTGGGCTTCGTCTCCGCTCCGTTGGACACCTTCTGCTCTGTAGAGATGGGCATGCCACATGCAGGGCTAGTGAAGGGCAGCCCTGCTGGTGCAAATGAAGGGTCGAGCTGCTCTATTGAATGAGGGTTTCTTCTAATGTATGTGATGATTTTAGGTCTCACGGGTTTGGGCCTGGGTATGGCAGGTTTAATCTCAATGGTTTCTTCCAGCTTTTCACTGCAGTCACTGTCCATATCCGCCTTATCTTGGAGGGAGCCCTTGGAGTGGACCAGGATAGGTTTTGGGATGGCACTGCTGCAAGCAGTCTTGATAGGCACTTTAGGGGATATGTTTAACAACTGTGTACTGTCAGAGGGAGGTAGGACTGAGGAGGGTGACAGTTTGCTAACATGAACTGTACAAAGGTCCTTTAAATTACTGTTTGATAGTGTGGGTTGACTACTAACATCCAGCGTTGCCACTGGGCGCACGGGAGTCGGGGCACATAAAAAGGCATCAGGCTTTGCCGAAACATTACAGCTCTCTGGTGCTTCCTCTGGAGGATGTTTCAGTGCATTAGCTGTCTTTTCACTTGGAACTGGAAAGTGTGAGGTTTCTGCATCACTGTCATGGTTGTCAGATTGTTGGTGTGACACTGTCTCTGCACCGCTCTCTCCTTGCTGATCAGAGAGAGCAGAAGCAGGCTCAGCAGCATCCTCAGCGCTTTCTTTGACTCGCATCAGTTTATTCTCATTACCTTTCAAGGGTTTGCTGTCAGGTAGATTCATGTTATGTGTAAGAGAGATCGGTTTACCAACTGTTTCAGCACATCCTGTGTCAACTTCATGTAAATGTTCATTTTTTCTAGGTGTCACTCTGCCACTGGATTTACTACCACAGAAGACTGGGAATACTCTTTCCACTTCTTTGTCAGCAAAATATTCCTCACCACCGTGGCTAGTTGCCCTGCTGTCACTGTCAGCGCTTTGTCCCCCTTCCCCTTCAATGGTGATGTTATCACTCAGCAATTTGTCATCAGGACACATTACCACCTGGCTTGACAATGTATCCTCCCCTTTACTGCAGGTGTCTTGAAAATGGGATGCTTGAAATTTTGATGTGTCAGACCCAGAGTCTTTCTGTTCCTGAACTGCTGTGTTTTCATCATTTTGACATTCTACCAGCATAACCCTCTCAATCTTTTGTTGACATGTATTTTTAGATTGTGGAGATGGTGCAGTCTTAAGCTCCATTTTTTTACTTTTATCACCCTGACCTAATTGTGCTTCTGATTTACTAGCAATCTCGTTGGACTTAACAGGTATATGTTGAGAATGAGAAGTTTGCAGTGTGCTTTCAGTGTTAACATTTGGTACATTTTCTGGTTTACTTATTTTCTTGTTCCCTGAGGTAGATGGTTTGGAATAAAATACAACATTTTCCTCTGAGGTATTGCCAAGTGGATGAAACACCATCCCAAGTAAATGATCTGTGGATGTTTTCTCTGATTTCTCTGTGTTTCCTATCAAATGGTGTGACCTGTCGATGGAGTCCAATGATGCAGAAAGCAGACGTTTACACGGCACGCGGCCAGCACAGTCTTTTGAAAAGGCTTCAGACTGAGGAGACAGTTTACTTGGTCTTCCCAATGAAAGTCTTTTTATTCTCTCCATCTCCACAGTCCTGCATATTTTGCTCTTAGAAAAGTTCTGGGTGAAGTCACCGTCACCTTTAGAAATAACCTCCAGGTTGGCATCATTTGTGCTACTTTTTAAATTGGACAGACTTTGTCCTCGACTAATCCTGATATGTCTTGAAACATCCTTCGCTTCGCTGGTACCACAATCTCTCCCCATGTCCCTGCTTGTGGTGGAGGGCAGCTTACTTTCCTGTACACTGGTGTGACAGGTCCGAGAGTCTTTGAAGGTGAGAAGTTTATGGTGCTCCGTATTGAGTTGAGTAACTTTCTCTGACCCTCCAGAGTGTATATTGCCACTCTCATCTATTAGATTCCGTTTTTTAACATCTTCTTCAGTACTTCTAACTTTTGTCACAATTTGGTTGGCATTGGTATCCCCTACACTCACTATGCTTTCATTATTGTTTTTTATTTCACTGTTGTTGTCCTGAAGCTGGGCATAAAATGACTTGTTTGGGATTAACGGAGCACTCATTCTGAAGCTTCAGGTGACTGCCTTTCTGGCAGTCCTAATTAATGAGAAAGCTTTCCCCCCCCCCGCCCCCCTATCAGTTTAACTAATATGCATGCTTCAGTTATACATTTAAGTTCTAAACCTGACAGTAGAAATTTTCTTGTCAGAAAGCTTGGAGTCTCTTGTCAGAGTCACATTTTTGTGCTGTGTTTTCATTCAGTCTCTGGATCTGGGAAATCTTTATGACCCGCTGTAGATAGCTTCAGCGAAAGCAAAATAGATCAGTCAGGCTCCCTCTGACTGAGAGGCAGTCAATCCAGCCAACCTATGAAAGAAAAAAAACCACCAGTGTTATGCTGATGTCAGTGTAACCAACTAAACCAAAGTTAAAATCAGCACCACTCCCAGGTACATCCCCAGGGTAGAGCATTTCCAAACACATTAGATGCTGTTTCAATCACCGCTTTGCTCTCAGGAAAGACTCCTAGTGTAGAGCAGATCTCTGACTTAAGAAGTTGCACAATTATAGCTGTCCTGGTTACAAGAGTGGTTGCTACTGTTTTCAAGCCATATAGATTTACAACTGGAAAAAGGCATAAACAGCCAAGCAAGGATGGGACCCTGCATCAAGGGTCTAAGCGCAATTAAAGCACCACTGAATAGACAAGTTATAACTAATAACATTTCAGCTTCATTAGAAGACATTGATGGGTTTCTCTTCTTGCCATGTAGAGATCTCAGATGTACTTGTGCATCCCCCCCTTCAGCATTTCTTAGCCAAAAAGCAAAGCAAGCAGAAACTATGGCTGGAGGCCTGTAAAGATAAACTGTGGTTTTTGAGACAGCTGCATGTGTATGTTCAAATATAAAGGACTATATACCAGTCTCAATACAGTGCATCATCTTTTGGCTCCCTCCCACCTGTGGCTTTGGGAACACAGTTTTTGTCTTTTATATCCTCCAACAAGAAGAAGGGAAAATTTCTGTCTGTGCCATGCCTAAATTCACTTTCTGAGCTATTTCTTGCACTGTATAAGTTCCTAACTTTCATCATAAAGAAACACGAACATGGGAAATTGGAACATGCTCCACAGTTCCCACAAGGCAGAATTCAAAGCACCTGCAATGCTTCTGGCTGTGCTAGGTTTTTAATCAAGGCTCAAAGGGGCACTAAATAGAAGTGCTAATTAAGCCCACTGCTCTGTCTATGGAATCTGGATGTAGGTCTGGGCTTGTGTTTCTAACACCCGCTATGAGCAGGTCCCAGCTCTTGCACTGAGTTCAGTTCTGCTCACAACATCTGTCTCTGAGCTCAGCCCAGTTCCTTTATATGGGGCACACACATGTTGGTTGAGTTTGGATCCCAGCTCCTGGCATAGTTCCAGCTCTTCAGCAAATAACTAATTAAATTAGTTTGTGAAACAGAACACAGTATTAAGAATTTCACTTCAGCACCACAGAATTGTGTTATTATAGATCTCATTCACAAAGCATTGTAAAGCAAACCTTCCAAACTAATTCTGTGTTCTGTCCTTATTCCCAGAGAAAAGAAAAAAAGGAATTTAATACTTATTAAATTAAATATATGCATTATGGAGGTTCTTTGCTTCATTTCTCATTGTTTCTTTTTTCCCCTCATGACAATACCAGAGTTTACTTATTGAACTCAAAATAAATCTTCCCCTCGAAAATGACAATACCAGACTTACATATTGAACCTGAAAGCTGAACTCTAAATGCTCTTCACTGGACAAAGCATGTCTGTTGTTAACTGTTTCGTTAGTTAGGAAAGGCCACTGATGGGCTTCAGAGAGAGCTGAGTTCAGACAGTTCATATTTCCCCCTCAGCTTTCAAATTGCAACACTGTGTAGTATCAAAAGTGAGGGCCAGGAAAATCACAGAGCTGGGACACCTCTCCTAGGCATACAAGCTGAATAAGACAACTCTGGGTCTCTCAGTACTATTGAATTTGCAGTTTTCACAATTAAAGGGAAGGGGCTTATAAAGACAGATGGGAAAAGAGGCTTTGCAAGGGCATGTAGTGATAGGACAAGGGGTATTGGTTTTAAACTAAAAGCAGGTAGGTTTCATAGATATATGAAACAGTTCTTTACTGTGAGAGTGAGGAGACACAAGAACAGCTTGCCCACAGAAGATCTGTATACCTCCTCTCTGGAGGTGTTCAGGGCCAGGTTGGAGAGGACTTTGAGCAACCTGATGTAGCAGAATATGTCATTGTCCATGGCAGGGAAGTTGACCTAGATGATCTTCAAATGTCTTTTCCTAACCAAATCTATTCTATGAATCTATGATTCTAAGAATTTAATAGAAAGCACAGTGAGGAAAGCTTTGGGGACCTGAGAAGAAGTTGGAGGAAACTCATCTTTCTTGTTCTACCTTGTCCTCTCTTAACAAAAGTGTCACCCAAAACTTTAACAGATTGTGGTGAGCTGATTACGATTGGTTGCCAGATGCCCACCAAGCCACTCTCTTCTTATCTCTTCTCAACAGGACAGGGAGAGAAAACAAGATGAAAAAGCTCATGAGTTGAGCCAAAGAGGGGAAAATCACTTACTGACTACCACTGCAGGCAAAACAGACAGCACTTGGAGAAAATTAATTTCCTTTATTGCCAGTTAAAATAGAGTTGGATTGTGAGGAACAAAACCAAAAAAGCCAACACATCTTCCCCTATCCACACCCATTTTTTTCCCCAGGATAAACTTCACTCCTTCATTGATGTCTCCTCCACCCCACCGGTTGCTCCTTCCCTGCCTTGTGCTCCCAGAGACACTGAAAGTCCTGGTGCTATGGCTGTATATATCCCTAAATTGGTAAATGATGATGATATACATTAAATCCTAAGTACCACACCAAGCTGATGCATTTCAAATTGCGAGTACAGCAATACATTAATTTGCCACTTACTTTCTTCCCTAAATCTCTTACATGGGTTTAGAACAAAGTTAATTGAAGCATTTAAGATCACGAACACAGTGCTAAGAGGTCATTCAGTCCTCATCTACATCATGGAAGTACCTGCATTCGTTGGAAGCATTTTCACAGCAGCATGCAAGACAAGCCACGCTTGTATGATTCAGAAACCACATCAAGCAATTTGCTTTAATGCTGCTAGTAAGAACTAATCAATATGAGGGTCAGGAAAGATCTGTTCCTTCTCAAATATAGGACACTGCACATCCTCAGTGTGCTGCCAGCTGATATTAATCTCTTAAAGCAAGTCAGTGTTGGCCAGAGATATAGACTTCAAATGTTGCTTTAAAGAGAAGAGAAAGTAAAACACTCTCTAGCCAGAGATTAATCTTGGGCAGTGTTAGCACTGCTCTTCTGCTTCCTCTAGAGTCAGTAAAAGAGGCCAAGCACTTCAGAAAAGTGGTCCATCCTGTGTTAATACTTTTCAAGATGGACCCTATGCACTCAACCTTCCAAATTCTTCTTTTCTGGGGACATCCAGTGACATGAGTACGGATATCACAAACTTGAATAACCCATTTCATCCTTTCATTTAGCATCCATAGAATTGTCCCAGAATATTTTCTTCTACAGAACACTGCTTAACTTTGTCATGTTTTACCATTGCCATTACAACGAATACATAGAATAATGATTCTGTGCTTGGAAAAACCCACAAGACTCCATTCTGCTATAGAACATACTGACAGACTAGGACTCCTGCTAATTTAATACAAGAATATAATCAAGCATCTATGCCAATTAATACTTTATGAATCCATTTTTCCCTGTTAAGGAATGCAAGCTTTTGGTCTTTAGTGCAATCAATGTGATGCTTGCTTACTGTGACAGGCATGCCTGGGAGTAAGATGTATAGTTTTGTATTGCTTTTGGGACCTTAGGAGATTTGATCATTCTTCTGTAAATACCTCCTATTTAAGAAGCTTTGGCTTGGATTTTCTGCAGGATAGTTCATTTCATGTGGTACTGTCCAGGCTCAACTTCGCTATGCTCTTTGGAGTCAGTGAGATGAAAAGATTCAGCTGTGCCTGAGTTCTGCTGGATCTTGCCCTATTTATTACTCACCTCTCCTGACTGATGCTGTCTGACATACATCTAAAGTGACTCCCTGCTATGCAGGAATGCTCTGAGGTGACAGACCTGTGAATGTTCTAACTCTCCACATGCCCTCTTCAGTGCAGGAACAAGGGGTAAGAGGAGATTCGATCCCAGCAATGACAGCACCTCATTACTTAGTGGCATCTCACTGGGGACCTTGGACAAGAAATACGACTGCAAGTCTTAAAGACTGGCCTTGGTGTACGTAAATCTTGATATAGGCAACCATTTCTTGATACTGCATAGTGTGAAAATGTCTTCTCTGAGTTGCTGAGAGCTCTCCATGTCAGGATACAGTAACTATAATTGTGAAAAATAAACTGTACAAAATGATGCGAAGAATAAAATGATATCCACAAGATTATGATTAGCTATGAATTCCACAGAGAGAAGAAAAGTTTGAGAAGCCAGAAACATAATTAAAAGACTTTTGTTTAATTTCAGCAATATCAGTTTCATTCTGAGATGTCTCTCTCTCAAGAGCCTCTACACTAAATTTGAGCCCATTTAATAATGATCTAGGAAAGAAGCCTACAAATTTCTTCTCATCTGCTACTGCAGTTGTTTCCCTACACTCTGTTCCATCCTAAGACACATTTGGCCAGCAGGTCCTGCCCTAGCCTGTGGAGGCTCTAGGGAGAAGGTAAAGCTGAGCAGGATGATTTCTGCCTCATGACACACAGCATGGGCTGTATCAGCAGAGTTCAAGTTTGTAAACTGTAGCTGACTGGATAAAGAAAGTAGCAGCCTCTAAGTAGTAAGAGAAGCTTTTCCTGGTTAAACAAGCAGTGTAGAAATATTATCCTCAGCAGGCACCAAAGACAAGAGAAACAGAAAAGCATTACCATGTTATTGGCTGTCTATTTTGTTTTCAATCTGCCACAAGAATAGAACAGTAATAATTATAAGCAAAGCAATTTTCAAAACATATGGAAAAGAGAACTGGAAATAGAGAAATAAAACCTGAAATGTGCCCCTGTATAAACATTTCCTAACACAGGCTGCTTACCCATCCTAGTATTGAAAGTCTAAAATCAGAATATTTACAGCAAGATGAGATGGAATGGAATGGAATGGAATGGAATGGAATGGAATGGAATGGAATGGAATGGAATGGAATGGAATGGAATGGAATGGGATAGGTTGGAAGAGACCTTTGAGATCATCAAGTCCAACCTATCATCCAACACTATCTAATCAACTAAACCATGGCACCAAGCACCCCATCCAGTCTCTTCCTAAACACCTCCAGTGATGGTGACTCCACCACCTCCCTGGGCAGCCCATTCCAATGGCCAATAATTCTTTCTATGAAGAACCTCTTCCTAAAAATAGATACACCAAAACCATCTGGTAGTACTGGTAACACTGTGCATGGCTTAGGCTGATTGCTCTTTCAGTACAAAGTGCAAGAGAAGCACCTGAATACCTTATTAACCATCTGCCACTGAACTGATTGATGTCTCTTGTTATTAAAAATGGGAAAAAAAATTAAAAAGAAGGCTTTGTCAGAGCTTGTAAATGGTCAGCCATTGGCCAGCAAACCCTCTCATCATCTGCCCACTCCTGCAAGGTACATATTCTTGCCCCAGTGGGGTAGTGGGTTGTACTGCTCAGGGGTGAGGATCACACAGGCTTTTGGCTGCATGTGAGGACCTGCATACCAGCCCACTTTGTCATGACTGGAAGGAAGCATGAGGTGTGATGGGGTGTTCATCCTGTCAGAAGGTAGCTACTACTGCTTGATCACAACTCAGCTGAGCATGAAGTAAGAAGCCTCCAGTTATTTCCCTCAGAATCTACTCTGGCCATGAGCTCCAAGTTCACTAAGAACTGCAGCATTCAGGACAAGGGCAGAGAACAAGTCCCAGCTCTGATGGACTCTGCACAAGCAGAACAGATCAAACAGGATGAGCATCTTTGACTGTGTTACAGCACCCACATATAAACTCCTGCAGAAACAAGACTCTAAGAAAGAAATTTCAGCCCACAGGAAAGACAGTCCCATTGTTTGACCATTTCAGTGATGAAGGAAGATGGATGAAAGTACATGAGGAATATATTTGTATGAGGCAGGAAACAGATGTGGGTTTTACAGTTATTACAGAAAACTGGCATGAACAGCAGCTTCCAGATATGCATAGCTGTCCCAAGAAATGCTGCTGGAGAGAACTGGCAACACAGACAGCCATGCTGAGGCCTTCTCTGGGAGATGAGACGCCAGAGCATCTAATGCCAGGGCTACACACTGCCAAGAACGGATGAAACAAATACAGTGCTGGAAGGAAACGAGGCAGGAATATTTTCTTGAGAAGCCCAAATCACCCTCTAAAGGGGGTGGAAGTTGAAAGCTGATACTAGGACAGTTTAAAAAAAAAAATAGAAGAAAGGGAATAAACTTCTTGGAGTGGGTAATTAAAAGTGGTGGAGAAGGGTTCACTCAGGCATGTGATAATTTTGTTAATGTGATTTGGAAGGCTCAGAACTAAGCTTTGGCTACATTCCCCAGCGGCTTCTATTCATAATGAAGCAGACCCAGCTGTTTGGGGAAATTACAGCATCATCTCATCATTGGCAGATCCTATGGAAATGTCACTGTATGTCATAAAGAGGGCTGTACTTCAGATGGACAACTTTCTGCCTAGCAAGCAATTAAGGCATAAGCAGAGAGACTGTGGAGCAAGTGTTAAATTTTTACACACTGGAAAATGATAGGAAAGCAATTCCTATTCACTTGTAAAACTGGAACAATCTGAAAGGCCAGGCTGGACAGGTCTTTGAGCAACCTGATGTAGTAGAAGATCCCCATCCCTATGGTATGGGGGTTGGAACTAGATGATCTTTAAAGTCCCTTCCAACTCAAACCATTCTATGTAACTATTAGGGGCTTTTGTAAAGTGTGATTCTGTAGCATTTCCAGAATGTCAGTGGTTTACTGGTTTTAATGCTGTACAGTAAATAAATTTTACTGTTTTCATTATTTACATGATTATTTTGTATCTACATAAATTGCCAGGCTCCTAAGCCGCTGATGAGCCCATGATGAACAAGATGGTGACATAAACAGAGAAACACTGCTGCGAAGGACTCAGCCCAGGTCCTGCCCACCACCAGAATCAACCAGAAAACACCCACATCAGAGTACAGCCTCAGCCTCTGAGTCCTGTGAGCTTGCTCTCTTTCCCCAGGGATTTTGGGGTCAGGCATGCAGTAATGCAGTTTTCTTATACAACAGCCCTGAGAGATCCCTGGGAAGAAGCAAAACAACTCAGGCAAGAGTGGCTGGAAAGCTGTCTGGCAAAGACAGCTGAATATGAGATAGTACTGTGCACAGGTGACCAAGAAGGTCAACAGCATCCTGGTTTGTATCACGAATAGTGTGACAAGAAGGACCAGGAAAGTGATTGTACACCTGTACTCAGTACTGCTGAGGCCAAAACTTGAGAACTGTGTTGTGTTCTGTTCTGGGGCCCTCACCACAGGAAAGACATTGAGATCCTGGAGGGGGTCCAGAGAAGGGCAATGAAACTGGTGAAGGGTCTGGAGAACAAGTTTTATGAGGAGAGGCTGAGGCAACTGGGGTTGTTCAGCCTGAAGAAAAAGAGCTGGGAAAAACCTCACTCCCTACAACTACCTGAAATTAGGTTGCAGTGAGGTGGAGGATGGTCTCTTCTTCCTAGCAACAAATGATAGGATGAGAGGAAATGGCTTCAAGTTCCACTAGGGGAGATTTAGACCAGATATTTGAAGAAACTTCTTCACTGCAAGAGTTATCAAATAGTAGGACAGGCTAAGGGAGCTGTCTGAATCTCCATCATTGGAGGTGTTTAAAGGATCCATAGATGTGGTGCTAAGAGATGTGGTCTAGCACCAGACATTCTGTGTAACTCTACAACTACCTAAAGGGGGGTTGTAGTGAGGCAGAGGTTGGTCTCTTCTCCCAGGCAACCAGTACCAGAACAAGAGGGCACAGTCTCAGACTGCGTCAGGGGAGGTTTAGGCTGGAGGTTAGGAGGAAGTTTTACACAGAGAGAGTGATTGCCCATTGGAATGGGCTGCCTGAGGAGGTGGTGGGGTCGCCGTCGCTGGGGGTGTTCAGTGCGAGGCTTGACAGGATGCTTGGTTCCATGGTTTAGTTGATTGGGTAGTGTTGGATGATAGGTTGGACATGATGATCTCGAAGGTCTCTTCCAACCTGGTTTGTTCTATTCTATGCTATTCATTGATCTTTAAGGTCTTTTCCAACCAAAATGATTCTACGACTCTATTTAATGATTGTATAAATCCCTGTTTGCATCCCCTGATTTTCCCAAAGGAGGGGAGCTGACAGCATCGTTCTCCATGTCCTGAAGCAAAAGGACTGAAAAATCAGGTGGTAGCATGACACCCTAGCACTGGAAATTGCTGTAGTTTCTGGCAGCACCATGAGTTGTCACTGCAACTTTCATTTCTAAATAAAAAGAAAAAATGAAAAGGATGTTCCATGTTAGAAGCATTTATATATATATACACATAAAATTGCTTATGTATGGCAACTGGAGGACATCAATGCAACAGGAAGAGCAAAGGCATTGCACTGCTTTCCTTTTGGCTAAATATCCGCTTTTCAGTGCTGGAGCGCTTTATCTCACAGTCCCTGCTGTGGATGGGAAACAGCCACAACCAACTGCAGCTGCTGTAGGCTAAAGAAACCTGTGGCTGCTGGATCTCCCTAGGAAACAGACTCACAGCTTTTCCTGCTGGGGCAGTGGAAATGGCAATGCAAAGAGCAAAAATCTTTGTACAGCTCCTCAATTTACCCCCAGCTACACTACAGGTATCAGTATGTCTTCAATGGAAACAGATCCAAAACCTCCACAGAAAATGTATATAAGTAAGTTCCTTTTCATGAGAAACGTGTGTCTGGGCTTTGGTTTGGGTTTTTTTTAGGTCAAAACTGTATTTTGTAATACTAATCTGAAGAGCTACCCTAATAATTCATTACCTGTGAGGGCTCAATTCCCAAAGCACGTTACGTGGAAAGGATCCTGCCGACTGCTATTTCAAGGATGTGAGATTAAAGATTCTCATTATCAAAACTGACAAGTTATTTTAATTATTAACATCAATCAAGTCTCCACAAGGCACAAGCCTTAATAGTTGTCTTCAAGAATTCGTTATTAACGTTTCTATCTGCCTTCAAATGTTCACTGTTAGATAAGACAACACATTCCGATATAAGCAATCCTATTAATCAGATCTCCCATCAAAGGACAGACGTCTCTTTCTTAACAACAGGAACTAGGAAGCTTGTTTGATAACCACAGCAACTCATCTTGTACAAATGTCTAGTTTTATTAAATTTCAGATAAGTACACCTAGTTAAAGGTACAGGAGCAGCTCATACTTTCTGAGGGACAATGATATTCAATTCCTGACTTCAAAGGAAAACAAACAGCAGAACCTCAGGGAAAGCCACTGTGAAGAAAAACAGTGTTATATAAGGGCATTCTGGCTGGTTAAGTAGCAAGAGCTGGTAAATCGAGCAAGGCAAGACCTCACCCTGAACCTCCAGTCCACACAAAGCTGTAATGCCACAGCCATGAGAAAAACACACGTGATATGAGAAAACCTTGAATCAAAATAAATTTGTCACCGATCACTGCAAGGCATCAGAGAGCAAATGAGAATATCAAGAAAGCAAGCAGTAAAGAAGTTTTCTTAAAGGCACATATAGTCAAGGCAAAAACTGGTTCCTCCCAAACAAGTGGAAACAAACAGAAGGAAAATGACAACAAACCAAGTCCACGGTGCCATAGTTTAGCTCACCTCTTACATACAGACACATTACATTACCTCAGGGCTGAGCCAAACACGAGGCATGAGGACAGCCCTCTGCACTCTTCATTTTGCCCCTGGATGTTAGCAGGGCCATCATACATGCATTGCTTCACCACTTTGCACTCTTGGCCACAGAGCCACCAACATAAATAGGAGATAGTAGTGAAGGTGATAGATACACCATTAGCTTCTGTTGCTCTTCCCTGTCAGAAGGGAGGGAGCAGCAAGGGCATCCTGCACATCCTTCAACCTGCAGAGCTCAGCCAGCAGCTTACTATGTCCCTATCAATCCAAAACCATGACCAGCAGTTTTTCATACAATCTGCAACAGCCGGACAGTGGATGTGCTGAGCCCCAAAACACTGCTTAATTCATTTCTGAAACAGCACAAAATCCTGACACAGAAAGAGGATCATGAAATGTTTCCAATGTGATAACTGTTTTTTGTTTGTTGGGGTGGGTTTTTGGTTTGGGTTTTGTTTGTTTGTTTTGACTGGCGCTTTTTGTCGTGTGTGGGTTTTGGGGTGGGTTTTTTTGCTAAGACTTCTCAATCTTTCCTGCCTTCCAATAAACATCTGTCAGACAGGAAAAAAAAATATTTAGTTGTAATACTCAAACATGAAAAAAGTTCATAAATTTGCTTCCTACTGAGCAAAACCCAGAAACTCTACAACTCAGAAGCTTTGTCTACTGCAGCAAATTCACCCACTGCTGATAAAGCAGTTACAATTGGTGCTGAACTCAGTTTAACTTCAAGTGTAGCCAAGGGTAAACTGTCTTTCCACATAACTTTCTGAATTCTCCTGAATTCAACGGCAGGTAGATGTGTCAGTTCTTAACTGAATACCTAAACAGGAAATTTAGAACCCTAATTTTAGACTGCTAGGTCTGCACATTTCAGTTTGAACTACCACCACCAGGCTCTGTAATGCTGTCAAACTTTCAAAAGCATTACTGCAGCCAAACTTCCAGAAACATTACTGTGGATATGCAGAGGCAGCCCATCAGCAAAAACCAAAGCTAATGCGAAGCACTATCAGAAATTCTGCTCATTTCCTTCAGCTCTATTAAAATCCATCTTACATAATTTGATCTACATTTCCAAAATAGTTTTCCTTGTCACTTGAGATCTTAGTTGGAATATAACCACTGTCAATTTCTTTAAAAAAACCAAAACAAAACCAAACAGTAGCAAGATGAAAAATTGTGGTAAAATACAGACAGGGCTCTGGACTAGAGGACCTTGGTTACATCAGTTACAACCACCTCCCAAAGGGCATAAAGCTTGGTGTATTTTTGTTGACAGTTGTGCTTTCCTACCAGGCTCTGTAAAGTACGTGACATAGGTTTCCAGGTGTAACTCCAGCTGTTAGGAAGGCAGAGGGAATGCAGATAATTATTCCACTCAAGTTGCTCTGACTGATGGAGAAGCTGGAAGTTCAGATGCCAGGCTGCCTGCTGTGCACCACATGCCTGCGGTAGCTGAGGTCTCACCAAGAGCAAATTGGCAAGGAAGGTCTCATTCAAGCACAGAAGGCGGAATGTGAAATCTTATTATTCAGAAAGGCCAAGCACTACCTGCCTATTGCTACTGATCCTGAAAGTGTCCTACAAGTTCCTCATAGCAACCATTGCTCTGTAAACAATTACATCTGCTTTGCAGAAAGTTATATATCGCTCAAAAACATTTGTAGCAACTTGTCTGTGGAATGATCATACCCACATTTTCACAATGGAACAGAAATTTGATTCATCTTTAACATCCTTTCACCTTTCTATTTGCCATGCATTCTACCACCATGCATTCCTTACACATAGAGATGCAATAAAAAAAAATATTTTCCTAGTGAACTTTGAGGACTTTTTTTTCTCTACTGTATTTTTTTTTTCAACAACAAATTTACATGCAGTAAAAGAACAGGAATTAAAAGCTTTCTACTCTTTTCTTTTTATGCTGTTGATTAGCACCCACAGTTGTGCATCTTCTGTATGTATCAGATACAGACCAACTGAATGAAAACTAGCAAGTACTCACCACCACAGCCCAAGGGAAAAAGGGATGCTTCTTTCAATCTGCAGGTCTCAGCTTACAGTAGTCTCTCTTACAGTCTCAGCTTACAGCATTCTCTGCTTACCCCAACCATACAATAGTCTTCCCTCCTTCCAAAGCTGGGAAGAGGTTCAGGCTTCACAGTATATGCCAAAGACCAGGCAAAACACAGAAATTACCTCCAAAGAATGGGGTACTGCAAAGGAAGCACCTGCAAGTTGCCTTCTCTTTTCTCCCCCAGTTTGACTGTGTGTGCAAACTGAAGGGTGAAGGATGTAGTCTCCTAGGGAACTGCTCAAGACTTTCCAGATTTGCTGGTGGAGCTGGTTGGAGGACAAGTGCTGGTGGAGGACAAGCTGAACATGAGTCAGCAGTGTGTCCTTGAAGCAGTGAAGGCTAACCACGTTCTGGGCTGCATTTGCCAGAAAGTAGGCAGCAGGTCAAGGAAGTGGTCCTTCCCTCTGCTTGGCAGGCATGAGGCAGCTGGAGCACTGTGTCCAAGAGTGAGGCCTCAGTACGTTGATACTGGAGAGGATCCCGAGAAGAATCACCGAGATGGTTACAAATCTGGAGCGCGTGACATATGAAAAGAGGCTGAGGGATCAGCCTAGAAGAGAGAAGCATTTGTGAGGGACCCAATAGCTGTTCTGAACTACATAAAAGGGGAATAACAGAGAAGATGCAGCGAGACTCATCTCATAGTCACTCAGCCAAAGGAAAAGAAGCAAAAAGAAGAGTAAGTTGCAATAAGGAACAATTTAACTTAACATTATGGGGGAAAAATTTCATAATGACAAGCATGAAGCACTGCTACAGATCACCCAGAGGGCTTGTACAATCCCTATCCATGGAGATTTACACAATTTATCTCAAAAAGGTCCTAAGCAGTCTGACTTTACAGGGAAGTCAGTCCAGCTGTGAGCAGGATTTGGACTATGTGTCCTCCAGATGGACTTTCTCACCAAATTATTCCATGATTCTAATAGCAACATCTTCACAGGAAGAAGAATAATGCACACTTTCATGACACACTGCTGGAAACACCAGGGCAGTGCAGGCTTGAAGGAATGAAATTGTATCTCCAACACAGTGCTTTTTGCCCAAAACAGTGCCCCAAAACTCTAGCAATCATCATTCCAAGACTGGAGCAAGGACCACCCATAATGTGAAGCTACTTTGCAGTCAAGAACCCTGCTCTTGGGTGGGGAGCAGTGATATTGCTGGAGCCACTCAGGATGTTACAGAGATGTGATACCTAAGATTCACCAGTGAGTAGCTCACATATAACTGTCACACACAGGCCCTCAGCAAAGAGAATCTCCTTTCATTTTGCAACATTTTTTTCTAACTCTGTTGAATTTTAGGCTGTCTCTATGTGCCCTGGCCAGATAGAGACATTTAATAGTGTGGCCATGGCTAGATGAGATAAAGAAAAGACATAAAAGGAATGGGAACCATGCAGAGATCTACTCAGTGCAGGTAAATTAGTACCATACTGTTAGTGAGTTCATCTGCCAAACCTCAGACTTTTATTCAAAACACACATCTCATGAATCTGTATACTAAACTAAGTATTGTAAAATCAATTAGCAATTGCTGGCAGTGCCAGGATTCTGCTGGCATCTGTGGGGGAAAAAATAAAATAAAATAAAAGGCAAAAATGCCTCCTTACTCTAAATATCAGCACCAATGACCCTCATATGCAAGATGTTTCTTCATCACAAAGTGTTAGAGGAGCATGACAAGAAATTCTCTCCATTTCACATCACAGAATGATAGAAGTTGGAAGGGACATCCAGTGATCATCGAGT
Organism: Dryobates pubescens; assembly: GCF_014839835.1. Classification (NCBI taxonomy): domain Eukaryota; kingdom Metazoa; phylum Chordata; class Aves; order Piciformes; family Picidae; genus Dryobates; species Dryobates pubescens. Next base: position 22,395,461 of record NC_071621.1, read on the forward strand.
CCAACTCCCCTGCCAAAGCAGGATGACCTAGGGCAGGCTGCACAGGAATGCATCCAGGCAGGCTTTGAATGTCTCTGGAGAAGGAGACTCCACAACCTCTCTGGGCAGCCTGTTCCAGTGCTCTGTCACCCTCACTTTAAAGACGTGTCTCCTCATGTTGAGGTGGAACTCCTGTGTTCTAGACTGAACCCACTGTTCCTTGTCCTGTCACTGGGCACAACTGAAAAGAGGTCATCACCTTCATCTTGACACCCACCCCTCAGATATTTATAGACACTGATAAGATCCCTCTCAGCCTTCTTTTTTCAAGACTAAACAGTCCCAGTTCTCTCAGTCTTTCTTCATAGCAGAGAGCTGTGACATCTTTGTCAGTGTATTATTCCTGAGAGATTATGGTACCCATTTCCTTCAATATATTAAATAAATCATTCTGCCAGTCACATACAGACAAGAATAGACTCAACTGCTCACATCCACTTCTGCAGGACAAGTAAAAGTTTTCGACCAAATTGCTCAAAAAGTTCTTTTATTCTACATGACTCAATAGCATATTTATTTAATTAAAACCTAGATTCTAATTCAGCTAAAATAGCAAATTCTATTTTATAAAAGAAAAAAATATATATTACTGAATGGAGAGTCTTCTCTGTGAGGGAAAAAAAAGAGGAAGAAAGTCAAAAACACAGAGGAAATAAAGCAGACCATTTCAGTCGGTCAGAAGGAGGAAAATGAAAACTATGACCATCTCTACCACTTGCAAAATGTGATTCTTAACCTGAAAAATATGTAATGATACAGTAGACAACAGAGAAATGACTAACACTGCAAGAATACATAGTTGGAGATGGCCAAGCTCTGGTCTGACTTGCAGCAGGGCAGACATCCCATCTGCCCTTTTTCCCTTCACTTTTTTTCAGTACCACTAAAACTACAGGACTGATACTCAATATAAAGAACTGACCAATGGTGTCAATATAAAATCTACTTTCAGGAGGCCTGTGGGACCACCCCTCTTATCTTCCCAAAATGAAGTAGTCTCAATGTTCCAAAGTTTTTGAAATGTTTTCAATACTGTTGATACGTGTAAAAGTTGTTTTGAGTGCTAGGTGGATTGTAATTCACCTCTTGGAATTATAAATGTTACAGTAACAGGAAAACTAAAGATTACTTTTGCTTGAAACTGGAGAGATCAGCCCCTCACAGCTCCAAGCATGCCAGTGGTTGGAAGGACATTAAGAAACTGGAGGACCTGAAATAAAAAGCAAAATAGATGCTTAATAGGATAGCAGTGCCCCACAGTTAACCACTGCATATCAGTAAGGTAGTTCATCCAATATTGTACTTGGATTGGATAAGGACACATGGAACTGTGGGTTAGTAACTGGCTGGAGGGCTGAGCCCAGAGAGTGGTGGTGAATGGTGCCACACCCAGCTGGCAGCCAGTCATTAGTGGTGTCCCCCAGGGATGAATGCTGGGCCCCATCCTGTTCAATATCTTTATTGATGATCTGGATGAGGGGATTGAGTCCATCATCAGTAAATTTGCAGATGACACCAAGCTGGGGGCAGGTGTTGATCTGTTAGAGGGTAGGAGGGCTCTGTAGAGGGACTTTGACCAGCTGGACAGATGGGCAGAGTCCAACGGCATGAGATTTAACACATCCAAGCGCCGGGTTCTACACATTGGCCACAACAACCCCATGCAGAGCTACAGGCTGGGGTCAGAGTGACTGGGGAGCAGCCAGGCAGAAAGGCACCTGGGGGTGCTTTTTGATAGTAGGCTGAACATGATCCAGCAGTGTGCCCAAGGGGCCAAGAAGGCCAATGGCATCCTGGCCTGTATCAGGAATAGTGTGGCCAGCAGGAGAAGGGAAGTCATTGTCCCCTTGTACTCAGCACTGGTTTGGCCACACCTTGAGTCCTGTGTCCAGATCTGGTCTCCACAATTTAGAAAAGATGTTGACTTGCTGGAATGTGTCCAGAGAAGGGCAACAAAGGTGGTGAGGGGTTTGGACCAAAAGCCCTATGAGGAGTGGCTGAGGGAGCTGGGGTTGCTTAGCCTGGAGAAGAGGAAGCTCAGGGCAGACCTTATTACCATCTACAACTACCTGAAGGGAAGTTGTAGCCAGCTGGGAGTTGGTCTCTTCTTCCAGGCAACCAGCAACAGAACAAGAGGACACAGTCTCAAGTGGCACCAGGGGAGATTTAGGCTGGATGCTAGGAAGAAGTTCTTCCCAGAAAGAGCGATTGGCCATTGGAATTGTCTGCCCAGGGAGGTGGTGGAGTCACCATCCCTGGAAGTGTTGAAAAAGAGACTGGATGGGGCCGTTGGTACCATGGTTTAGTTGATTAGATGGCGTTGGGTGATAGGTTGGACTTGATGATCTCGAAGGTCTTTTCCAATTCTATTATGGTTAATTGTATTCTAGTCTAATTCTACTCTATTCTAACTACCATTGGAGGTTTTAAAGAACATTTTAAGCAACCTCATCTAAGAAATGAAGCAATTCTTGATTATCTTGTCTTGAAGAAGAGGAATGGATAATGTGACCTTTATTTTCTAACTCATCTATGAAACTTTGGGGAAAAGCAATAAAATAAACTAAAATTCATGACATGGATAAATAATGACCATGAGAACGATAAACGCCTGTCCAGCAAATGCTTCCATACATGCTGAACTTTATTATCTGAAGTCATCTTACAGATGTTGAGAGGCTGACTGAGAACAGCAAAATTATGCACATGCCAAAGTGTTTTCACTACAAGTGCAGTTATTCACTTCTGTACAGTATGAGGAAGGACAACTGTTCACATTTCTGTGCTGTCTGTATGAGAACATTCAGATCAAAGTAATTAATGTCTGGAAATGTCTGGCTAGCAGAGAGCTTGGTGAGTTTTTACAAGAAACATTTTCAGAACTTTGGACATAGATAAAGGGATTGGGCAGTGAAAAATTAAGCTTTGTAATGTTTTTGAACATTCACCTGAGGTGGATGAAAATGAAATCATAAGGATGTTTCAGTGTCATAAACTCCCACTGGTGAAGTCAGGATGTCTTGACACTAAATGTTTTAGGATACTGGCATGTTATTACCACAATTGCTAATGAGATTTGAATGTTGTCAGGCTTGAAGTGAGGTATCATAGAATGGTTTGGCTTGGAAGAGACCTTAAAGATCATCTAGTTCAAATCTCCCTGCCATAGGCAGAGACATTTTCTCAAGGCTTCATTCAACCTGGCCTTGAACACCTCCAGGGAGGGGGCATCCATCACCTCCCTTGGCAACCTGTTCTAGTGTCTCACCATCCTCAGTGTAAAGAGTTTCTTCCTAATCTCCTGTCTACATCTCCCCTCTTCCAGCTTCAATCCATTCCACCTCGTTCTATCACTACAAGCTCTTGTAAAAAGTCCCTCCCCTCAGCTTTCTTGTAGCCCCCTTAAGGTACTTGAAGGCCTCCCCAGAGCCTTCTCTTCTCCAGGCTGAACAACCCCAGCTCTCTCAGCCTGTCCCCATAGGAGAGGTGCTCCAGCCCCCTCATCATCTTTGTGGCCTCCTCTGGACCCACTCCAGCAGCTCCATTGTTCAATATCGCCAAGCACATTTATAAAGCTAAAAAATATATGAGTCAATGTGATGATTTAAGGGTATAAATCCAGCCATTTCCAGACTTTTTGGGACGAGTGTTTCCCAGGGTGAGATCTCTGAGAGCTGTTATGTCTCTTGCCAAAGCAAAGACAGTACAGTGTGATGACAAAGTGCTAGGGATTTTGTAATGCTTACACAAAAAGAGTGGTAAAGACTGTTAAGTCACACCTGTTTTCTCTACTGGACTACTACACATTATGTCAAATAACTACTTTAATAACTTCTACATAATTGTTTAGAGGATTGAATCTGAAAAAAACAATAGCTGACCTAAACTGACCTAATATACAATGCTCCAAAGGAAAATTAAAGTCAAATAATATTTCTGCTGCTGTGACTCAATTCTGCACCATAAGCATTGCTAGGGGCATTTTTACTGCCTTGGGTGGCACAGAACCAAGCCTATTGCTTCAATCACTAAAAACTGAGTAAAAGAGAGCACTGAAAAATAAACATGAGAAAACTCTTGCACTCATGCTACAGAATAGACTAGATGTAAGTGAAAATACAAGTGAAATATAAGCAGCTTGTTCGCTTAGTCCCGTTGTTGACTTACAGTAACTTTATATGAGGCAAAAAGGGAATACAAACATCCAAAAACACAATGGAAGAAAGAAAATACTCCCTTGCCAGGGACTGCTTAGCTGGGAAATGTAGCATGTGGATTGCTATACACCTTGACATTTCAGAAGCAGGGAATAAGCACATGAAAGGTTTCCCACCCTTGTTTGCACATTATGTTAAGTTTAAATGGCTAAAATACATTTCCCGGTGTAACACACTACATGGCACAATTCAGCCTGGAGTTTTGGGGCTGGTTTTGAGTTTAGGTTTTGTTTGGGGTGTTTTTTTTAAAATTTGTTTTGGTTTTGTTTTTACAAATGAACACAAACAATTTACAGAAGGGTTTTTCAAAAGACAGTCAGAAATAGACCCTTCACTGTACAATAGCTGTGGGCTTTGCCATAATGAAAAAGCTGGATGCTACAAGCTGTGGGGACACTTCTGCCTGTATCTTAAGCCCTTGCAAAACCTATACATGACTTTAATTACTTCCTCCATAATACATGTACACCTAATCACATGTTTCAGCTTTCATCTTCTCTCCTTCCTGTCCCACAGCCTTGACAATCTAATGCTCTGTTCAAAGCACAAGCAAGCAGAAAATATTTTTATCTTATCCTTGGGGAAAGTACAATGCATCAACCAGAGGTAAAAAAGTCCCTTCAGTTTTTAGCCTCTCTTGTAACACAGAAATACCATACTTTCATATTTTGCAGAAGCTGGCAAAACACTAGTAGTGTGAGTGCATAAGAAAGCAGTCTCTCTGATCTAATCTCTACTACACAATATGAAACCCACACCCCTATCACACACATGAAAGTACTGCACACAAACACAACTGCACTGGCAGCAACTGAAATGCAATCAAAGTTTTCTGCACTAGGGTCCTATTGTACATACTGGCATTTTTAGGATGTTCTTTATGGTTATATGATTTAGTAAGAACTTCTTCTGTTAAAACCCAAGGCTCAGTTGAAATCAGCTTGCAAAACCAATGCCAAACCACAAGATAAGGATTTCAGAATTGACAGGTTACATGTATTAGGGCATACTTGGATTTGGATTCTGTGCATTGATTTTAAGGATAAACAGAATATTAGATCATAAAGCCCATAGCATTTGATCACACAGTTGAATCTCATCTGTACAAAGACACACTGCCTTGACAGCAAGAATAGGGATCAATTAATATATTTCAGTTCCTGAGATACCAGGCAGAGACATTCAAGATTAAAGTATAAGAATGGCTGAGGTTCATGCACAGCAGGGAGTGGATACGCTGCCTGCATAGGAAACGCTCCTGACAGGCAGTGAACCTCCCTGACACACTGAAAAAAATGATGGACTCTCTTGTCTTCGCTAATTTCTTCTCAGTCCAAAATCTGGTCAAGATTTGGAAGATGAACTTCTGAACAAAAACTAACCAGTCAAGTCACTAAGAAATATGACTGTTTGTACCTCTTGTTTCTATTACTTCTATCCCTTCTCCAGCAGTGTTTCATCTCCGATTGTTTAGAGAATGCAAAAAAAAAAACCCACAAGCTAAATCAAGCCTTCATTCCTCCCTTGCCACCCCTCATCAAATACAAATCAATCCAGAACACATCTGGTAAATTGCATGCTAGATGAAAAATACCAGCAGATCAATGAAGTCTACTAGCAGAAGTCCTATATCATAATCACATCAAGACATTTTAAATTCTAAGCTATTATACTTCCATACTTATGCATTGCTACTTTGGATCTACTGGACATCTTAGTGCTCAGAGATTACTTGGAAATTATTTACTTTTAGCTTCCTCTGACTTTAAATATTGCAGTGAGGATGGTGGTAGAAGAAGCCATGTGTGAGCAGTCCTGACTTAAACACAGTAGCTAGGAGCCCTGGGTAAGCAAGACAAGGCTGACCTGAAGTTCAAACCTGCCTTGTTCAAACCTTGTGTACTGGAGAGAATTTAATTAATAGACCAGCAAGAATTTGTAGACAAGAATGCATCCAAATCAAGCACTGAAATAATTTCAAGGGACAGATGAATTCATACAAGGCAAAGTCTCTTAAGAGGTACTGTGGGGAGAAAACGCCCACATTTATTAACCAGATTACTTGTTAAACATAAATGTCCTGCTTTAGCTAGAAGAATACATTGTGCTCTTACAAGGGGCATACTTGAGTTCTGTGCAATAGCTCCTACAACAAAAATGATATATTTAGATCACATTTTGCATATGAAAAAGAAACTGTCTCTGAAAATGATCCTATATGAACTGCATTACTTTGTTTACACAGCATGCCCCATTTAATTGTTTTTATAGTGAATGGTGTTTCAAATTCCTCATGTCACATAAAGATATGACAATTACACCTTTCAGCTGCAATTACTGCCATTTGTGCAAATATTTTACACCCATTTGTTTTCGCTCTATTGTTTTATAAGTTACATTGGCAAGAATTTTTCCAAACAACACAGATGCCCCTTGACATCTATGCTTTTCATAAAATACAGTCATTTGTGTTCTCATAGCACAGTTCTCTCTGTGAAATTACATAATGCCAAGCCTTGAAAAAGGGAGAGGGAAAGAGAGAGAGAGAACGAGAGAGCGGGGGAGAGAGAGAGAACGAGAGAGCGGGGGAGAGAGAAGGAGAGAGAGAGGGAGAAAGGGGGAGAGAGAAGGAGAGAGAGAGGGAGAAAGGGGGAGAGAGAAGGAGAGAGAGAGGGAGAAAGGGGGAGAGAGAAGGAGAGAGAGAGGGAGAAAGGGGGAGAGAGAAGGAGAGAGAGGGAGAAAGGGGGAGAGAGAAGGAGAGAGAGAGGGAGAAAGGGGGAGAGAGAAGGAGAGAGAGAGGGAGAAAGGGGGAGAGAGAAGGAGAGAGAGAGGGAGAAAGGGGGAGAGAGAAGGAGAGAGAGAGGGAGAAAGGGGGAGAGAGAAGGAGAGAGAGGGAGAAAGGGGGAGAGAGAAGGAGAGAGAGGGAGAAAGGGGGAGAGAGAAGGAGAGAGAGAGGGAGAAAGGGGGAGAGAGAAGGAGAGAGAGAGGGAGAAAGGGGGAGAGAGAAGGAGAGAGAGAGGGAGAAAGGGGGAGAGAGAAGGAGAGAGAGAGGGAGAAAGGGGGAGAGAGAAGGAGAGAGGGAGAAAGGGGGAGAGAGAAGGAGAGAGAGGGGGAGAAAGGGGGAGAGAGGAGAGAGAGAGGGAGAAAGGGGCAGAGAGAAGGAGAGAGAGAGGGAGAAAGGGGGAGAGAGAAGGAGAGAGAGAGGGAGAAAGGGGGAGAGAGAAGGAGAGAGAGAGGGAGAAAGGGGGAGAGAGAAGGAGAGAGAGAGGGAGAAAGGGGGAGAGAGAAGGAGAGAGGGAGAAAGGGGGAGAGAGAAGGAGAGAGAGAGGGAGAAAGGGGGAGAGAGGAGAGAGAGAGGGAGAAAGGGGCAGAGAGAAGGAGAGAGAGAGGGAGAAAGGGGGAGAGAGAAGGAGAGAGAGAGGGAGAAAGGGGGAGAGAGAAGGAGAGAGAGAGGGAGAAAGGGGGAGAGAGAAGGAGAGAGAGAGGGAGAAAGGGGGAGAGAGAAGGAGAGAGAGAGGGAGAAAGGGGGAGAGAGAAGGAGAGAGAGGAAGAAGGAGGCGGGGGGGGGGGGCGGTGAGGGGGAGGGGAGGAGAGGAGAGAGAAAGAGAGAGGGGGCTGGGATGAGAGAAAGAGAGCCAGGGGAAGTGTAAGAAAATGTAGCAAAACAACATTGCAACTTTAGGGAATCCTCTGAAAAACTTCACTTTAGTCCTGGGCTCCCAATCCCAATGAAATAAACCCAAAAGACAGAAATCAGCCACTGAATAGTATTAGCCTGCTCCTCCTGCAATCTAAAATGCTTTACTCTGTCTTCCAGTCTCTCTTTACTCTGGATCACAGTTTACATAATACCCAGGTAAATATATTCACATGGTATTTGTGGCTTCAGATTTTGAAAAACATGTTGTCAGTGGAATCCCTCAGAGAGCAGTTTTGTGTCTTCTGCCACACCTCTCAGGGTACTAGAGCCAGAGCCAGAACGTGCTTTCTGTATCAAAATGCCTTTTCCTACCTACCTGCCTAGAGAACAACACAGCACAGGCTTCCATCCTTTAGATTCACTTGAGCCTTGCATTAAGCTCCTGGCAAGACATGTTCACAGAAGAACATCTGCTGTCTTTAAGAGAAGAGCTTTCCACCCCTGTGGGGTTACTACAGCAGGTGAATTTTTTGGTCAAAATAATCCTGTCACCCCATTAAAATTCTACACTTTAATTTTTGGTGGGAGAGTTTCTGTCTTGTTTTTATCTAAGTAGACAACAGAAGAAAGGAGCAATGACTATGGTAAGCATAATTTGAAGACTTTCATTCTGAAAAAGTATTTTGAAGAATAGATTTTTTTTAATTCTAAATATTTTTTTAGGCATTTTGCACTTAATACAGACAATATTTTTCGATTGGTTTTATTTGACAATTCAGGACAGAAGGGTCTGACTCAGCTGGCATGAAGCCACACTGTGACCTGCAAAAAGAAAAGTGCTAAGCCTGTATTAATTAGTCTCATCCCACAACGGACTGGAGGACAATATCAGAGCGCTGAAGAATAGTTGCACAGACAGCAATAGAAAAGCTAAAGGAAAGCAGGAAGATAGGAAACAGTTAATCAGTCTTAATGGATAATGAGATAACAACAGCACACAAAAAAGAGAGAGAGGAAAAAAATGTTGAAAAATCAGCTATTTGAAATAAAAGGAGAACTACAATCAGTAGTAAAAGAAACTAAAAGAGCTTGCAAACCAGGAAGACAGCAATGAAGAACAATCACAGAAGGGGAAGAAATTGTGTCCATTTGCAAATAACAGCTCTTGCCTTTCTCAAACAGTACTCACAGGAAAGACTTTAGTTTATGGAAAAGTTGAAAAGAAAAAGCCAAGAGGAAAGCTAATGTGTTTTGCTAAAAAAGACCCTCAGAAGCAAACGTACCCCTTTCCCTTCTAAACTAGATACTGAGAAACTCCTCCCTCACTCTGCTCTCTCATAGACTTCTCTTGCATTTGTTCATTTCCTTTGTCATGAGGCCCAGACTGCATCCCTGCATCTAACTGGAGAGCGTTGCTAAGCTCAGGAGGTCCTCTGGTTGGCCAAGGAACTTCTGCCTGCCCTGCCATGTAAATAAACAATCTTGGTGGCTTGCTCAGCCAGCTCCCAGTCATCCTGGCCCAGCTCTGACTTCCTTGGCAAGAGGAATACTCTGGTCAGCCAAGTCCCAGTTTAGCCCAGTCCCTGTTTGGTCAATGGAATATTATGCTAAGATCTTTCCTATCTCAATACCATGCTCAGGCTGGTTTCTGCCTTCCTGTTGTAATCACATGATAATCAGCAGCAGCACACACACCTTCCACAGGCACCTCCTGAGAAAAGGGTCCAAAGCTCTCCTGTCATCAGCCTTTTCCATGTCATGGAAAAGGGATCACTGGGTGAGAAACTGTGGCATGAAGTCACTATTCTTATCATATACTGTGGGATATTTTCTGAGAAACACAAATCACACAAGCAATTAGCCATCGCTGTGCCTTACAGAAATAATGCTGCTTCCTTCTGATAAGCAAAGTAACTGTTTGGAATGTGACTTCACCTTATTCTGCACTGTTACACAAATCAGGGATGTTATTTTAGAGACAAAGACAATAATAAAAATAACCTATTCCCATTACTTCCATGGTATCAATGTTATCTTGCTTAAAACTAGAAAGTTTTACAAGAAAAGTCTGATGGCACATGCAATGCTGGTGGGATCAGGGCATGTCTGGGGAGGGACTTCTTAGGATATCAGGTAGTGATAGGGCTAGGGGGAATGGAATGAAGCTGAAGGTGGGGAGATTCAGGCTGGACACGAGGAAGAAGTTCTTCACCATGAGAGTGGTGAAGCCCTGGAATGGGTTGTCCAAGGAGGTGGTTGAGGCCCCATCCCTGAGGTGTTTATGACCAGGCTGGATGAGGCTCTGGCCAGCCTGTTCTAATGTGAGGTGTCCCTGCCCATGGCAGGGGGGTTGGAACTAGATGATCTTTGTGGTCCTTTCCAACCCTGACTGATTCTATGATTCTATGTTCAGGTCTGTCCTCATTCCAGCACTTGCTCTCTGCCGCAGCCAGTTAAGCTTGCAACATTTCTCTCTTGCCCTTACGCGTTAGTAACAGAAGCAGCAGCTAAAATCTGAGTGCTCATCAGCTACAAATGCATCTTCTTGAGCTACCTGAGCATAAAGCAAGTGCGAGTTTCTGGTGTAATGCAAATAGAACAAAGGTAAATGCAACCTTACAGAAGCATTTTTAACACAGATTCACAAATGCACATATTTCTACATGAAGCATTAGTGAGATACCAAGCAACCCAACTGGCAATGTGGATAATGCCACTTCAGGTACGTGAGGGAGATGAAAATCTGTTTTGGAAGAAGAGGAAAAAAGAATGTGGCTTGTTTGGTCTAGTCAGACAAAAGCTGATCAGAGCAATCTCTCTCTAGGGGAACATGAGAGGGTTAATCTAAGAATGTATGCTGTAAGAATGGTATCTGAAAAAGGCTATTTAAAACTGGGTCACAAAAGCAAGTAAGTATAATCTAGCAGTCAATATGTCCAGGTAGAAGGCAGAAAACAATTCCTAACCTTTACAATAACCAGCTTTTGTTACCCAGGTGCTTCTAAATTTTGATTCACACGATACATGTGCCTTTCACCTGCTTGACTAGCACTAAAGTTATCCAAGAAAAAACTGACCAAAATACAAGATAACATTCAAGAAACCAGTATAAATGTATACTGCACCTCTTTTTGATTCATGGTACATTCTTCACAGAATTTTCTCTCCTTTTTGCCCCATGTGTTTAGCCTGTGTGATTTTCTTTAGTCAAAGATTGTTCAAGACTTGCTAAAAGACTGTGGTCTTTGGTTAAAGGCTGTACAAAACTCCTTGTACACTCCCTGTACTTAACACAGTAAGGTACTTTTCTCAGTTGGGTGCTCTGTGAGGTAATGTAATATAAACAGCAGTTGTAAAGTTAAGACAGGGCACTCAGACCTCACATCCAGCCTACTCCCCCAGCCCAGACATAGCTCAAGCACAGAGGGCACCATCATCTTGTGAGGGAAAAACAGACTTAAATCATCTCTGATGCTCCAGTATATCCCATCTAACACTGTGTCATTCAGCAGGAAGACATTTCACACTAAACAGCTCAGCACTGTTCCATTTTTTCGACCTTTGCATGTTGCTTAAGCTAACCTAAGTCACCAGCTGTGACATCAGGCTGGTCCAGTATTGAAAGGGAAAAAAAAGTTCAGAGAATCAGGAGCAGTTTCCTAAAGCAGTTATCAAAAGCAAGCATTTGTAGAGTAAGGGCTACAATGAGAGGCTGGACTCATCTCACCTTCCTGCAAGCATCTACATCTGAAATAGTCACCTTAAATTTCTTTTACAAACAATTAAAAAAAACCTGAGGTATTTCCATCTGACTCATTCTATGTATCTAGTTCAGATTGGGAGAAGATGATTTTCTCTGATAACCCAAACACTGCCTGAGGAGTGATTCAGACACTGACGCCTCAATTGTAATCTCTACATGCGGCCAGAGCCTCAGCCTTGAAGATCTGAACTCTGGTCTCTGAATTCCTGAATTTTAGTGCTGGGCAACCCGTTTCATCTCTGAAGAGCAGAGTTTCTTTTCAAGAAACTTTAGCTGCCAAAGAGGTAAGCAAGGAGTTTAGTCAAGTCATGCAGACATTCTCCACAACCTGCAAAGAGAGAGATGCCTTCCTTGATGGAAATTCAAGTTAGACTTGCAGCCTGAATCATCCTGTCTCTTTTATATGGTTAAAGTCAGGTAAATCCTGGCTCCTTGCTTTGCTGCAGTATTTCCTGTAGTTAGAGTGGTGAATCCTATGGGCAGGGCTCTGGAAAAGCTTTTGAAAAACTGGTTTGACTCCCTCAAGGAAAACCACCACCTAGATTTATAGAAGCTGAAACTAAAGTGCAGTCATATAGTCTGGTTTGTAAGAATGCTTGTCTTTGTGCTGTTCAAGAGTTTGTCTCCTGTTGCATTAATGACTCAGCATCTTCATGTTACCTACTTCAGAGTTAAAAGCCGCATGGAGGAATACAAACTGTTCTCGCCACACTGGGAACAGCGAGTTACTGACTACAGAATGAAGCTACTCCCCCAGGTCATTACTAATAGCTGTGTACTCTGGTTTTAAGATAGATCCCCTTGATAGAGTATAAAGCACCTCTTTGGCTAGAGTTGGAGTTAGGCAGACACTGTATTAGAAATAAACTGAAGTTATGCTGTGCTAGAGCCCCAAGAGATTTACACAAATAAGGCAAACCCTTGCCAAATGCAAAGGTAAAAAATCAGAAAGGACACAGGTTTTATGTAGGTGTTTAAATGAGGTTTCTAAGTTGACTGCAGTAGTCCTTGTGACAAGGAACAGAGAGTGTATCCCTGAAACAACTTCATAATCTAAGATACTGAGTTGTGTAGTCTCCTCTTACCTGCTCCTCTTAATGATCAGTGATATTTATTGTCTTGGAAAGTTTGTGTACTAGCTTAGGGGGTTGGGTTGGGTGGTACTTCTGGACACAGTTTGCAAAGCTGAGAGGTTTCACCCAAGAAAGAACACCCTTCTTCCTGAGGACCATATGTCTGTTCCACTACCACAGTGCTTCTTACTATCTCATCACAAATCTTAGCTTTTCCATTTTATCTCACCCCAAACATCCGTACATGCATTCCATCACTTTCCTCTGTTTCCATTGTAAGAGTCTAAAACCCGTTTTCTTTTTCCCACATGGAAAATGTTTTTCTTCAGTATAAACTCTCCAGTGCTCTATAAACTCTTTGATTCATGTTTTTGTTGTTGTTTTTTATCTCTCTGAAGGGATAACGTGATGTTTCTTCCCTCCCCAAGGTTTCACCAGAGATTTTCTTTTTACCAACGAATATAGGTCAGTGAATTTAGACCATATGTGTTGCTCCACTGGGTGATTGTTCCATTTTACAGTAAATAAGGCAGGACATCTGTTTTAACAACAGAAAAACCTACTGGAGTTTGCCAGATCAGACTGGTTTGGTACACCTTAAGCGTTAAAAGACCTTGAAGCCACAGTAAGTAACACAGGAGCTTGCACAAAAGCTGTGGGTATTTTAATCTGAAGCTATTCATAATAGGGGCTCTACAGATAAACCAAAGAAATGAAAAGCACTTCTTTGACTAGACACGGAACTGCATCAGATTGCTGTTACAGGAAGAAAATTTTCATCGGCCAAAACCCCGTTAAGCCCAAAAGCAAAATCAGTTTAAATTTACTTAAAATATTTATAGTATTTTGAAACCAGGAGTATCTCTATCGATGTGCTAATGTGTCCCCAGTGGTTACAATTATTATGTTGATATTTTTGATCCAATTATTGACATGTAGTATAAATATTTTTATTATGGATAGCCAGTGCTGTATGCTTCGTATTTACTTTACAATATAGAACCACAGAATCATAGAATCAACAAGGTTGGAAAAGACCTCGAAGATCAAGTCAACCTGTCACCCAAGACCACATGCCTATTAGACCATGGCACCAAGTGTCACATCCAATCCCCTCTTGAACACCTCCAGGGATGGTGACTCCACCACCTCCCTGGGCAGCCCATTCCAATGCCTAACAGCTCTCTCAGTGAAGAACTTTGTCCTCACCTCCAGCCTAAACTTCCCCTGATGCAGCTTGAGACTGTGTCCTCTTGTTCTGGTGCTGGTTGCCTGGAAGAGGAGACCAACCCCTTCCTGGCTACAACCACCCTTCAGGTAGTTGTAGACAGCAATAAGGTCTCCTCTGAGCCTCCTCTTCTCCAGGCTAAACAATCCCAGCTCCCTCAGCCTCTCCTCACAGGGCTTGTGCTCGAGGCTTCTCCCCAGCCTCGTTGCCCTTCTCTGGACACATTCGTGTGTCTCAATGTCCTTCTTAAATTGAGGGGCTCAGAACTGGACACAGGACTCAAGGTGTGGCCTGACCAGTGCTGAGTACAGGGGCAGAATGTCTTCCTTACTCCTGCTGGCCACACCACTCTTGATGCAGTCCAGGATGCCATTGGCCTCTTGGTCACCTGGGCACACTTCTGGCTCATGTTCAGCTGGCTGTCAGTCAGTACCCCCTGGTGCCTTTCTGTTTGGCAGCTCTCCAGCCACTCCGACCCCAGCCTGTACCACTGCATGGGGTTGTGGCCAAAGTGCAGCACCCGGCACTTGGACTTGTTGAATGACATCATGTTGGACTCTGCCCGTCTGTCCAGCTGGTCAAGATCCCTCTGGAGAGCCCTTCTACCTTCTAACTGACCAACATCTACTCCCAACTTGGTGTTATCTGCAAATTTACTGATGACTGATTCAATCCCCTCATCCAGATCGTCAGTGAAGATATTAAACAGGATGGGGCCCAGCACTGATCCTTGGGGCACACCACTAGTGACTGGCTGCCAGCTGGATGAGGCACCATTCGCCACCACTCTCTGGGCACGGCCCCCCAGCCAGTTCCCAACCCAGTGCAGAGAGCTGCTGTCCAAGCCATGAGCTGACAGCTTGGCCAGGAGGTATAATAAATATTATACCTCAGTTACAAGGTATAAAAAAGTCATTGTGTCACAGTTATGTCTGTTAAACAAAAAAACACACACAAAAAAGCAGAGCCAAATGAAACCAAAACCAAAAACAAGAAGTTGTTAATCAATACATAAAACTGTTAAACTCAGTTTAAGCCACAGTACCCGAGAGCAGTTAGACTGAGCATCACACTGAGCATATTGTTAGTAAGCAGATCTGGACAAGTTTTGAGAGAATAAAGTTAGACTGCTTTAATACTTAGTCACTTAATCAAAGTTCTTAAATCTGAAAATGGAAAAGTCTCCAGAAAGATCCCAAATAGATACTGTGGTATAGCCTGTGATACACAGATGGTGATGTTGGGGCAGAATGCCAGCGTACAGAATCGCAGTGTTCAGTGAATCATGAGCAAAATAATTAATAGTGTTTCTAGTAGCATAACACCCTGCAAACATACACACTGCCTCATGGAGTACTTGTCAGCAATATTAATCTAGGAAATAATTAGTCCCTGTAAAGTTCTTTCACACTCTTTCACCAGATGGCCAGGCAAGATTGTCAGCTAAAATCCTGCTGTTTCAGCACTGCAGCAAACACCAAGAAGTTATGCTTACGTTACCCTGTGCAAGGCCTGGGCATGCTACACTGTGCTCATGGCTTCATTCTCCCAGGTGCTGCACACCGGTGCTGTGTGCTGCTCCGATCACGTCACATCATCTTCCGAGCATCACTGCTTTGCACCCCAACATTTGCAAGCCACTCCGCAGAAAGTTTTGCCATCTGCCAAAACACAGGACTTCTCCAAATGGAATGAGATCAGAATTCATATATTTAGAAGCAAAATGAACTCCAAGAGAGACAGCACACTTGCTTAAAAAGAGAAGAACATTAATAGCAGCTCACAATTTCAATGGCTGTCCTGTCAGGTAGCAACTCCAGCTTCACGTTCAACTAACCTTCACTTTATCTCACTACACTTTGTTATCGAGCAAACATTGAAGGAACATTCCAGTGACATACTGACTGTTTCCACAAACACCAATGTTGGTTTAATCTAGTTTATGTATACTGTATGATCAGCTACTGATTTCAGTGGAAGCCTGGTAAGATGGGAGCATACAGCTAGGGTAGGATTATCCAGAAGAAATGCATACTCTGGCCTAGAAATAACCTGCAAGCACTGGAATATGAATACATACCTTCTATTTTCTTTGGATTCACTGTATCCTAGAGCTAGCTCCAAGGTTCTGGAAATCAGAGAAGAATAGACTATTCTTAGAAACTTAAGACCTGCTCAAAGACATGGAATGCTGGATATAGCATCTGACAACGTTCATAAGCCTTGTAAGCAGCAGCACAGGGAATTCTGGAAAGTTAACACTTCTTTGAACAAGGAGTGTGAGCCTGATTTGGCTGACGATGGGAAAAAGAAAACAAAATAGGGCACCGAGCAGCACTGCTGTGGCTGTAGTGGAGGCAGAATTTCCATTTCAAAGCCTGGTTTTCCATGGCCTACTTCTCCCTCATAAATACAAGCTGCAAGTTAAAACTTGGCCCAAAGAGTTCACCTGTCACATTTAGGAATGAAAGACTGAGTCAAGCTGCTAAAAATAAATAAACTGAGAAAGGGGGTGGGGGGGAAGATACTATTGATAGTACAAATACATCTCTGAAAAAATCTGCTGTTCTTGTGGGGAAACTATGGGGAAAGAGAAAGCCTCGTCTGCTTGGCTTTTAGCAAATGTCTACAGCATGCCACAGCTGCAGACTTCATCAAAGTGTGATTACAAAGCCCAAAGTGGCTTTTAGACACATTTGTCTTCAGTAGAAAGTCAAGGGAATTCAAGAGAAACAGGGATCCACTGGAGATCCAATGGAGAGCTATGAGGATCATTGCAGGACTTAAATATGTCTCCTGGGAAAAAAGACTGAAAGAACTGCAGCTGCTTAGTCTTGAGAAAAGAAGGTTGAGAAGGGATCTTACCAACATCTATAAATATCTGAGGAGTGGGTGTCAAAATGAAGGTGATGATCTCTTTTCAGTTCTGTTCAGCAATAGGACAAGGAATAATGGATACAAGCTGGAACACAGGAAGTTCCACCTCAACACAAGTGGACATTGACAGAGCACTGGAACAGGCTGCCCAGAAAGGCTGTGAAGTGTCCTTCTCTGCAGAATTTCAAAACCCACCTGGATGTGTTCCTGTGCAGCCTGCCCTAGTCGATCCTGCTTTGCCAAGGGGGTTGGACTCAATGATCTCTTGAGGTCCCTTCCAACCCCCAACATTCTGTGATTCTGTGATCTGAGGTCTGAACATATTAAATAGAACTTAGACTTTGCAGATTCAGTGTTGACAGTCACCAAGCACTTGGTACAGGAAAATAATTGTTTTCAGTTGTGCACCAGCCTAGTCTCATCAGAGTCAGCTCCAGTGGTTTGATGTGTGGCCAGAGTTTGGCCTGAAGGACACCGTCTTGTCAGTCAGTGACTGGCTGACTGATGCATTCAACCCTGCCCAGTACTGTCCAAAGGCAGGATGTCTTCCTAGGGAAGACTAAGTCACAGAACCACAGAATCAAACAGGTTGGAAGAGACCTCCAAGATCATCAAGTCCAACCCATCACCAAACCTTACCTAATCAACTAGACCATGGCACTAAGTGCCTCTAGCCTACACTGCACATACAGAAGGTACTGATTTGCCAGGATGCTCTCTCAAAATCCCACTCTGTCAAACACATTACTTTGATCACTTACAATTAACCTGAACATCAATGCTCCACCAGGAGCAAGGAACAAAGAAGTTAGGACTTTCCATGCTACTGTCTCCAGCCTGTTTGCAGGTCAGAGATGGAGAAGACTTCAAGACCACACAGAAACATGTTACTTATCTGTGAAAACAGGGAAGAAAACAGGTACATGGTGCAAGATGAAAGCTAACTGCTAGCCTTCCTATGCAGCTCCTTGTATTGACTTAGACATAACAGCACCCGAGCACCTTCAATAGTCCATTAAGTGATGTGGCTAACATCTGTTGCACACAGTTCATTCAATTCTCCATCCTGTTTGATCATCTCATCAATATGTGGCAAGATTCCCACTTTATATGTAACCATGACCTTAGTTGTCTCTGGCACATTAATCACCATGTAGGTTGCATATTTCAATGCTACAAAGCTTTTCTGAGGATAACAAAAACTATCAATGAGCACTCCCCACAACCTCACAGTCACTGCTAAAACACAGTAAGTAATCACTGGACAGCTTTGAGGAGGTCATGGGGGTGACTCTTTGAAGAGTCTGCACGGTATGGGTGACATCTACAATGAGCATTAGGGATATCCAGGGGTTCATTTTCTGTGCAAGAGCAATGCACAATTCAGGCAACAAAGAGACAATTGAAGAAGAGTTATTGAATAATTTATTTTGTGAAAATGAAGTTTAGGGCTTGAAGTTTATTATTTAAGAAAAATGTCAGCACTTCAATGGAAGAAGTTGTTTTCTGAAGATACAGAGCTGTGAGAAACACTGAAGTACTAAGATGTGTACTAGAAAACAGTGATTACATTTTAGGATTGTTTTTAAAAAGCCAGGACAGCTCTGCTGTATTTTACACACATTCTGCCCAAGACAAAACTTTGTTAATACATTAGAATCATAGAATGATAGTGGTTGGAAAGGCCCTGCAGAGATCGAGTCCAATCCCCCTGCAAAGCAGGACCAGTTAGAGCAGGACACACAGGAATGCTGTTTTCTACAACATGCAGAAGCTTTAGCAACCCAGTTGTAAAATCATAACTGATTTCTCCAGAAAGCTGCAGTTCAGACACTGGTATTGTTTTTCTGCTATACACTCAGCATTGCTAAGAGAAAAAGTTTAGATTATGTTTGACAATGACTAATCTGTCAAACAACATCAAATATTCCAATTACTAGTCACTAAGAGAGCAAAAGCGATATCCTGGTGATATCTTGCAGTACTGTTATAAAGCTATACTGCACATCAGAAATAAACACTGGAATCAGTGCATTAAGCAATTGTCTGTGTTGATTTGATAGATAATGGGGATATGAAATCCAAAGATCCTTTCAGAGCTTGCCATGCTGTTCCAGTTCAAGCTGAAACAGAGGAGTATTTTGCAAAGGCTTTGAGCAAAGATATGGAAAGAACGTTGTCAACGATATTCCTCTGCCAAATCTCTCCTAGAAAGAGTTTGGATTGTAAAAACTGGTTAAAATAATTCTTCTAGGTTCCATCATTCACATTAAGACATAAGAATGGCCACAGAAATTAAAATCTGCCTGCTGATCAACCTCCTGTCAACCTATGGTCAGGAGGCAGTATATCAGTGTACACAGATCACTGGGTGTGAGGGTTTGGAACAGAGACTAGTCCTGAGTAAAGAGTTTCCCCTCCCACTTTAGTTCCATTGCTAGAGACAGGAGCTGTTGGAGCAGCTGACATTTATCTACTTTACAATCATCTCCTCTTTTCAGGTAAAGTGTAACAGCAAAGGGATCAATCTCACCTAACTTTCCATGCCTATACTGTAGACACCACACCTCAACTATTGGCTCTTAGGTATTTAATATTAGCACTTACACTTCCATCACAGGCCATGGGCAGAAATATTCACTATAAAAATTAAAGTCTCATGAATCCCAGTCTAGAAATACCAGTGTCTGTGCACTGACTGAACAGAAATGTAGGCAACTACTCTCAACATGAATCTCAGTATGTGCTTGCAGTTAAGCACAGTGCCAGCCAGGATGTGATGAGTTTCATTAGCCAGCCTCACTAGTAACAGATGTAATGTTTGCTATAGCTGGAGCCCAGAAGAAAAGGAGGAGACTACAAATACACATTATTCTGTCATGCCCAGTCATGAAGAAATGTGCCAGTGTCAGATCTTGCTTATCTTTCCTACCCCAGCAAAAGACCTGTTAAGGTCTGATGAAGCAATTAGCAGAACACCAAGTTGGTAGCAGTGAGCTATTGATTGAAATAGAGCAGTTTTGGAGGTGGAAGATAGGATAAGAAAGCTCTGGAGATAAAATAGAAGATAAGAAATTATTAGGGTAAAAATCAAATAGTCTCAGATCTTCCATGGCAAGCAGCAAAAAAATCAGCCAAGAAAGGGTCGGGGGAAAGCTTCAGTTCCACCAGACACAACTTCCCCAATTAAAGGTCTTCCTAGACCATCAGGTAAAAGAGTCTTTTGTCTGCATGAGCTCTTAACATTCCCCATGTCAGTGGGTAAGCAGCAACTCTACTCTCAGTATGGTGAGATCAAGACACATTTGATCCTTCCCCACTGCTTTGGGCCAAAGCACCAAGGGACCAGTGCTACACACGAGTTTTCAAAATGAGATACCATACCTCTGTGGGAAAGGGAGGGCACCTTTTGTAGAATCTTAAAATAGTTTGGGTTGTAAGAAACCTTCAAGATCATCACATCCAACTGTTAACCCAGCATTGCTATGTCACCACTAAACCATATTCCTCAGACCACATCTATATGTCTTTTTAATGTCTCCTGGAATGGTGACTCAATGACTTCCCTGGACAGCCAATTCCAGTGCATCATGGACCTTTCTGTGAAGAATTCTTTCCTAATGCCCTGCCTAAATCTCTCCTGGCAAAACTTAAGGTTGTTTCCTCTTGTCCTATCTTTTGTTACTTGGGAGAAGAGATTCACAGATTGCATTGGGTTGGAAGGGACACCCAAAGATCATCTTGTCCAACCCCCCTGCAGTGAGCATGGGACCTCCAACTAGATCAGATCAACACTGACCTTGCTACCATCTCCTTTCAGGTAGTCATAGAATAAGGTCTCCCCTCAGCCTCCTATTCCCCACATTAAACAACTTCAGTTCCCTCAGCTACTTCTTGTAAGATGTGCTCTAGACAACTCACCAGCTTCATTGCCCTTCTTCATATATTCTGCAGCCCCTTCCTGTAGTGAGGGGCCCAAAACTGAACACAGTATTTGAGGTGTGGCTTCACCAGTGCTGAGTAGAGGAGTAAGATCACTTCCCATGATTCAGGCAGCTGTTGACTTGTATCTCCTCTGAGCAGCTTTCCAACAATGCTTCCCTGAGCCTGTAGTGCTGTGTTGAGTTATTGTGACTGAAGTGCAGGACCCAGCACTTCGCCTTGCTGAACCTCATGCAGTCAGCCTCAGCCTATCAATCCAGCCTGTCCGGGTCCCTCTGTAGACCCTTCCTCAAGCAGACTGATGCTCCCACCCAACTTGGTGTCATCTGCAAACTTACTGAAGGTACACCAATCTTCTCCATCCAGATCATTGACAAAGATACTAAAGATATTAAAGAGAACTGTCCCCAAACAGAGTCCTGAGAACACCATTTGTATGGTGAATCTAATTCCCTTCACCATCCAGACAGTTTTTTACCCAATGAGGCATACACATATCCAAGCAGCTAGTTTCTCCAGAGAAATGCTGTGAGAAGCAGCATCGAACATTTTCCTAAAAGCTAAGGTAAACAGAACCCACAATCTTTCACTCGCCCACTAAGCAGGTCACTTCATCACAGAAGATGAGGTTCACCAAGCAGGACCTGCCTTTCATAAATCCATGCTGACTAAACCTGATAAAATGGTTGTCCTGTATGCGTTCAAGATGATCAACTCCATAACCTTCCCCAGCACCAAGGTTAGACAGACAGGTCTGTAGCTCCCCAGATCCTCCTTCCATCCTTTCTTGTAGATAGGCATCACATTTACTAACCTCCAATCAGCTAGCACCAACCAGTTTAACCAGGACTGATGATAAATGATGGAAAGTGGTTTGGTGAGCAATTCTGCCAGCCCCCTCAGTTCCCTTGGGTGGAGGTCATCCAGCCCCATAGACCTGTGTGCATCTTAATGGTGTAATAGGTCACTGATCATTTTCTTTTGGGTTATGGAGGGCTCATGCAGTACAACAGCTTACACGAAATAATACTTTCAGAAACAGACTGGGGGGAAAAGACAGTAGCTCAAGATTATGAGCAGATGACAAATGCACTTTGTTAGGTGACAAATTGATTTTTTCCCCATTATATGCATAAATACTATGCTAATAATGAAAATGCCAAATGTGAGGCCATGGAATAAGACATCTTCTCATCATGTTTCATTATGCACCTCTAAAATAAAGCTTCCTAGTTTTTTAGGTAGGAGAATTACCACATGAATTATGATCACTTTTTACTCTGAAAATAGGAACTTCCCAATTTCAATTGCAATTGACTACCAGAATGAAAACCTGATAAATCACAAGGTTCTTGTCAGGTACACCAATTCCTTCAGCTGAAGAGACATCTCTGTTTTGGTTTGGTTTTGTTGCTTTTTTTTCCCTGGAACTGTATTTATTGTGGAATAAATTCATAAATGAATGTCATAAAATGAAGGGAAGAATGCTACAAAGCATTCAGTCAGTTTACTCATTTATGCACTACTTATCCTATGGCATATGCCAGAGAGGTAATCATTTAAATAAACAACTTTTTTAGTAGGTAATAAAACATTATTGAATTTCCAGACTCACAACATGTGCTATGGCTCTAAATCAGACTTACTCTAAACTTGCACTGATTTGCAGCACTGGGAAGCATTTCAGAAATGCCACACTTGAGAAGTGGGCACAATTTTTGTTTCTCTCTAGTCTGTCACTGCAGTAATCCCGAGATAGGCATGGGTGACTGGAAATGTGCCCATGCCTTTCCAGCTACAACAGCTGTTATGATATGTGATATTGCCTCTTTTGTAAACGTTGCCTAACTTTCCCATTGCCCAGGCTTTTAAAAGAGTATAAACCACTTTAAGATGTCAGTTACAGTTACTGAAAGTGCTCTGTAGTAAATTACCAACTGCAGTGCATTTGGAAAATCTGCCAAGATGAGATACAAAATTGACTTGATCAACTCTGGCATCCCAGACACAGAAGAGCAAAGTAACGTAAGAAGCATCTTTCATTGTCCTAACCTTCCCAGTTCTGAGGTGCATTTGGGTTCCCAGCAAACCTCTAACCAGAGATGCTAACCTAAAATTTGTCCTGCCACCCTCTGCTTCCAAGCTCATTGGGGACGAGAAGCTAGAAGCCATCCCTTTTTACCAGTCTTTTTGGCTAGTGTCTTCTGATGAAGCAGATGGTATCTGTGAGGAATGCAGAGGTGTTCACGCCTCTGAGCTGGCCAATAACTCCCTTTGGTAAATCTCTGTCTGCAGCTCACATCCTCCACCCCACAGAGCATCTGCTAGCCCAGGAATATGTGGAGGACTGGATGCCCCGAGGAAGGGATTTCTCGCAATGCTCTAGGATGCATGAAACTTTTATGACAGCTCTGTGGATGCAGCAGAGCAATTAATGTTGCATGATGTCACCTGAGAACATTTGCAGATAGCCAGGGAGATGCTCCAACTGTTCTTCCCAGACAAATACCATTTAGACAAGAAAGAGGTTAGCATGTTTTGGAGAACTCCTTGTGTCTGTGTGATCCTGTATTAGTCCTATAAAGACCTCTCCAGAAAAAAAAGAAAACTGAAAGAAGTATATTAACTTCCCTTTAACTCCACAGGCAAGCAGCCAGTCTGGGCCAGCATTTGGCAGATGGATCTGAATGAGGTGCTGCAGGACAGTTACAAATTTTGGTTTAAGGAAATCATGGAATTAAGTGCTCAAAATTATTAAGAGCTAAAAATGTTCTTTCTACATTATGGGTCTTGGTGATGTTCAGCAAAGACTGGGTCAAAGGCCTCTTTATGCAAAATCAGGTTTGCTCTAGGAACAGAAAGGACAGAAATCATGGAGCAAGAGTAAGAGAGAGAATTTCAGAAAGAAAACATAGCAGGCAAACAACACAAATGACATATAGCAGATGCTGGCCACCTGACTCACTCTTAGGTACATTGGTGACACCAGTAGAAGGTCTGGAGTAAAACAATCTTACATTAGCTCTATTAACTTAAATTGATCACCTAAGCATCCGGTGCCACCGGTGTCTGGAAACTGCATGATGAATCACACAGAATCAACCAGTTTGGAAGAGACCTCCAAGATCATCTAGTCCAACCATCACCCAACCCTATCTAATCATCTAGACCATGGCACTAAGTGCCTCATTCAGTCTTTCCTTAAATACCTCTAGTTAGAGACGATAACAACACTGGGCAAATAGGACTCATGAAGACTGTGAGTACCATCTGGTTTGGGCACCTGTAAAAGATTTATCATAATCTATGCAAAAATCCTTGTCTTCTTCAACACAATTTAAAGTTTTAGTACCTGAGAAATTGCTTCTCCCTCTTAGACCAAGATTTTGTTCCTTAATGACGTTTTATTGCTGTGTTGCTGACGCAGAAACTTTACTTTCTTTTAAATTCCATGTTATATCTTTCTTACTAGTACATTATCTTATTACTACTCAACTATGTCATTATTATTGTAGTAGAAAGTGAAAAACTGCATGAAGGGAATGACAGCAATTAAACTTCCATATGAAACAGAAGACCTTTAACAATTAATTGCACATTCATACAAAATCTCCGCCATGGTGTGCATGAGCAGGGATCTAGAATAGAATAAACCAGGTTGGAAAAGACCTTTGAGATCATTGAGTCCAACCTATCATCCAACACCAGCTAATCAACTAAACCATGGCACCAAGCACCCCATCCAGTCTCTTCCTAAACACCTCTAGTGATGGTGACTCCACCACCTCCCTGGGCAGCCCATTCCAATGGGCAATCACTCTTTCTGTGAAGAACTTCTTCCTAACATCCAGCCTAAACCTCCCCTGGCACAGCCTGAGACTGTGTCCTCTTGTTCTGGTGCTGGCTGCCTGCAAGAGGACTACTTTTACCAGAAACACAAGCCATGAACTGCAAGCTACTGAATGTCTTCAGAGAGCAGAAAGAGGAAGGCCACCTTTTCTTGTACTTCAAAGCCATTTCTTTTAGCTGAGGTTCAACTCTTTCAGGGACAGACTCACTTTTGCGTGGGGTGGGAGTTTTTTGATGCTTTGGTTTGGGGTTTTGATGATATAACGGGCTTCAAACAAACATGGCTTTTTGCTTCATGTGTAAACTTTAAAGCTGAAGGAAAGGCAAGTTGATGACAGTGTTGCTGGGAGTTAAAGCTTCCATGTAACAGTCTGAAACTACCCCCAGAACAATTTTATTTCATCTTTTATGGCACCCTACTCCCAAAAAGCTCTACATGGGCATGGGATTAGCAATTGAGAGATATGGAAGGTGGAACACATATGTCTGTGAAAACTGGAATTAATGTGATTATGCTAAGCAGAACATATTCTGGGCATCAGATTTAATGAGATGTGCCCCAAGCACTGAATTTTCTCTGTGGAAAATAAAGCGTGATATTCAGAGAAGGTCAGGATGAAAGGGTATTTTACAGGCAAGCAGAGGAAAATCAACTGTCACTTTACATGAAACACTCTATCATGCTTTTTTGATTTCTACCATAATAAAGCAATTATAATAAATTTATGATCCTGGAATACTATTAGTGCCTCTTTCCAATATGTCCTGTGGGGGGAAAAAAAAAAGGAAGGAAACAAAGTGAAAAAAATACAGCACAAGCTGATAATAAACTGATCAATGTGTCAGAAGTGTGCTAGGGCTCAGCATCAGCAGTTGCAACTCCTTCTAATACTCCAGTATCAGGTGTAGTCCAGTGAAGAGGCTGTGCCTTGAAGGATATAAGAAGTTCAACATGAGCTCTCAATGTGCACTTGCAGCCCGGAAAGCCAATCAGATCCTGGGCTGCATCAAGAGAAGTGTGGCCAGCAGGTCAAGGGAGGTGATTCTCCCCCTCTGCTCAGCTCTGATGAGACCCCACCTGGAGTACTGCATCCAGTTCTGGAGCCCCTATTACAAGAGGGATATGGACATGCTGGAACGTGACCAGAGAAGGGCCATGAGGATGATCAGAGGGCTGGAGCACCTTGCCTATGAGGACAGACTGAAGGAGTTGGGGCTGTTCAGTCTGGGGAAGAGAAGGTTCCGAGGTGACCTAATTGTGGCCCTCCAGTATCTTAAGGGGGTGTACAAGAAGGCTGGGGAGGGACTTCTCAGGATATCAGGTAGTGATAGGACTAGGGGGAATGGAATGAAGCTGGAAGTGGGGAGATTCAGGCTGGATATGAGGAGGAAGTTCTTCACCGTGAGAGTGTTGAAGCCCTGGAATTGGGTGTCCAGGGAGGTGGTTGAGGCCCCATCCCTGGAAGTGTTTAAGCCCAGGCTGGATGAGGCTGTGGGCAGCCTGATCTAATGTGAGGTGTCCCTGCCATGGGACACCTCACATTAAGAGGGGTGGAACTTTGATAATCCTTGTGGTCTCTTCCAACCCTGACTGATTCTATGATACTATGAAATCCAAAGTCCATGAAGTGCTATTGCTTTGATGCTGCATTTTGACAGATTTCATGAAGCATGCTTTGGCAGGGAGGTTGGACTCAATCTCTGGGGATCCCTTTCAACTCCTACCATTCTATGAGCTTATCCAGGACAGTCTGGGATAGCAATGATATTGATTTCTTTGAAAAACATGTACATTCAGATCTGTGCATGGAGGTTTCCCTGGTGCACCAAATCTGGTCATCTTTGATTATGCACATGATGACAAATGAATTTTAGGTTTTGCTTATGCCTGTTGCTCAGCTTGTTCTCAGCCACTTCTTACGCCCTAAAACAGCACAATAAATATGTTATAGCAGTTTAGTTTGGCAGAGTAACGGTGTGTTGTGACATCATCAGAGTGAAAAGCATGGCAGGTCATTTGCAAGGTATTGTGGCTTTCTAGAAACCAAGTTGTTGCAACTTTCTCACATCACAGGCCATCTAAAGGCTACAGTCACCTTTCATGGTTTATGCAAGCAAGGCGTTTCTGCACAGCAGAGAGTACTCCAAGCACAAAGTAAATGTTCAGTGATTCATACTGGTATTTCTACAGAAAACAAGCAAAACTCTATCTGTTCACCTTGGTCACAGGATGACCAAGCAAACACCTGAGTGAACTGAATCTACTGGTTGTTTTAGAGCCACAGACAAAGCAACTGCAAAACACAAGATATTCCTAAAACCAGAAATATGCATCTAGGTAACTAACACCAAACAGCTGTCTACTGAGTATGTAAGCATGAATATTTTTGGTGTTTTCTTCCAGTACAGAAATTAGAATATTTTAAAATGTGTGCCCAGATGCAATTGTCTAGGAAGTGCATGCACATCATTTCTGTGCATAGCAGAACTTGGAGAACTACTGCTCAATTACACATAAGTTCAGGCATACCATGACATCTTTTTTGCCGATGTTTGAAGTACATTACCAATTCACAGTATTTTTTTCAAACAGCTCATTTCATGAACAGAATGATTCCTGAACTGAATTATTCTGAGGTACTGAACACAAAACCTCTGCACGTGATTCAACTCTTTGGGAACAGTCTGACAGAAGCTTCTGAAAAGATTAATTCTAGACTTTCCTAATTGGTCGGAGTTGCACTGAATGGTACAATCAAAAGCAAACCTGAAACTTCACATCTTCAAAAGCCAAACTCTGAAAATTTCCCTCTAGAATATCAAGACCTCTCCAATTATGGAATACTCCTCTTAAGTTACCAAAGCTGATAGATGTTTGTAAGTGCTAAAAAAGGAGGGAGAAAACCCCAAACAAGCAAAATTTACTAATAGAGTAAGTACCTTAACCATACCTTTTAACTTTTTATAGAACTTCCAAGAGCAGCTTATGGAGAGGAATCCAAGTTGCCTCTATCCAGTATAATACTCTATTTTTACATATTCCAAAAGACCCACAGTATTGACAACCCTCACAAAAGCTGGAGCTTCAGCTTAAGGCAATGAGCGAAATGCAAAGACGATGCCAGGGGACATCAGTACAATAAAGCAAGGTACAGTTTTTACATCAGCTGTATAAATTCTCTCCTATTTCACTAGTTATTTAACTTCTTATATAATACTAGAGAGGTGTTTGCAATCAGAAACTATTTATACTCATTTAACTACCAGGTTTTTAAGACAATGCACGAGGTCTCTTCCAACCTTAGTGATACTAGTGACTAGTTATTGTGTTGCATACTCAAAACCTTTCCCTGACCAAAAATACTTGCCTGTCTTTTTTCTCTTTCTTTTTTTTTTAATACTGAGAATTACAAATACAGATGCCCACTGGATTTGTGGTACAACAGGCAGCTGTGAATATTTTCTTTATTTAGCAGATAAAATTAGACCGTTAGACCAGACTACCCTAGCTCAACTGAAAAGCTGAGTAATTTTCATAACGCAATTGATTTCTTACCACATGGTGCCATTTAAGGGATTATAACAACTCACCAGGGTAATATCAAACTTGATTAGAAGCCAGGGGCCTGATTGTTATCTCTGTTAAGCCAGGGAGAATCTAGGCAAAATGTAATTGACACCAGCAGCTCTCAATTTGCACCAGTGTAACTAAATAGAAAGTCAAGAACCGTTATCTTTGATTGGGAAGTGGCTTTTCTTTTTTGCTTGGATAAGTCATCTCCATATCTTCGAGTGATTAACAGTGATTGTTTCAACTCCCTTGAAGATATCAAAGGGAGAATGTTTGGTATTTGCACTGCTATGTACACTGATACTATATGGGTTTGAGGAAGTGCCTTCATATATTTACAGACAGATTCACACAGGAGACAAGTAATTTCTTGAAGTTTTCCAGTAGCGAGAAAACCTTTAACATGCTCAGAATGCCAAGCCCTTTGCCCCTCCATAAGTAAAGACCTAAAGACTTTTGTGGATGTGGAATTTTCCACAGATATTGAGGTATACAGAGGTGGAAGCAAGATCTGGGTAGCTTTTCAGGAGCTCCCAAGCTAGGTGTCACAAAACAACCAAAACACGTTTCAGGGCTGGATTCAGCCAAACTCAGACATTCACAGTGCAGGAAAATATGCACAAGGTAGTTGGCTAAATGCCCTCTGTCCAAAGTGGGTTAGAACAGTAACTTCAAGAACAGAAGGATTCATCTCATCTTGAATAAAACAGGTCATACAGGAATGTTGCCCCAAAATTGCTTATTTCTCCTTACTGACTGTAGAGGACAGAAGGCACAATTCAGGGTGACCAGCTCTGACACTCGTGACTATATTACCCATTTTTAGTTAATGGAAATACATCCCATGTTTTACACCCTCAACTCTACCTATGCAGATTAACTTCTATTTTGCTTCCATTTTGGCCTTTAACAACGGTGATTCTTCCTCACTGGTTCACTACTGGAAGCACCAGTGTGCCTGCTGTGGGTGATGGATCATTGACACCTGAGACTTTGGTCCACAGGAATGGCCCCTGGTGCTGTTTTATGCCATTCTACAAGTAACCCAGAAGCTACATCTAGACAGTGATAAATCACATCAGTTTTTATACAAATTAAACATTCATGGGACCATTCTCTGATATTAAAGTCAGCTGCTCTTACTGAACTCTCATCATTCAAAAGTGAAGAGGCTGGTGTTAGGTGATGCCATATGTGTTTGTAGTGATCTTATATACACGCTGTGTTAATTAGCTCTGGATACAGTTTAGACCTCAACATCCCCCTTCAGCTGTGGGAAAAAAGCTGCTGCATCACCTGGATGAATGCCATACATGGGTCAAGGGTGCACCAAGCAGATTTGGACATCCTGACCACTTCAGGCACAAGCATTCCATTGGATTTATGGCACCTCCTGTCCACAGAAGAGACTTCAATCAGCAACCCCAGAACTGTATTTAAATTTGGAACCAGAAAAAGCCAGAAGGAATTGAAATGTCGATGAGGTACAGTATGCATTGAAGAGGAGGCAATATTGGGTTCTTCACCTTTACTGGTGAACTGCTGCAAAGGAAACTCTCAGCAAAGATGTTCCCTGCCGAAATAATGCCTGTCCAAAAAAAGCAAGCAGCATGTCCTCGCTTGTCAGCCTGACTTCCAATTTTCTCTGCTCACCAGTAATATCCCTGCCAGCCTACCTTCTCCATCCTCTATTACATTTCTTTTCTTTTTGTTCTAGTTTGTTTTTGTCATCTGCTCAATATCATAAATGACAGGGAGATAACACATTATATACCTATACAAACATACCTTCATAACTTCAGACACTAACAAATGTTTTAGATGGAAAACACTGTCTAAATTGATGCTCCATAAGAGCAAAACAAGTGTTTATATGTTTAATTTTATTTGAGCTAGGGCTTTCTCTAAATGAATAAACAGAGTCCCCCAACATTTTTAATTCACATCTAAGAGAGGTCTGATACCTCACTTGAGAGGGAGTAACTGACTCTAAACAAAAGCAAAACTCAGCCAACTTTCCTTCTTGCTGCTGACTGAGCCTGAGCTCTGCTGTGCCAAGTAGGTTAAAGCCAGCAGCATCCAAGGGCTTAGCTGAGGAAAGCACCAGGGCCTCCCTTGGAAGCAGCAGGGCTGGCAGTCTGGACTCCTTCCCCAAACATCAGCCAAGTCTGATAGGCTGTGCACTCCACAGAAGCCCCAGCTTTGATCCCACCCTGAGTACATCTCCTTGCTCCTTTGACCACTGAAGATGAATTTCTCTGCAGTAAATAGAATAGAATAAACCAGGTTGGAAGAGACCTTCAAGATCATCATGTCCAACCTATCACCCAACACCACCTAATCAACTAAACCATGCAACCAAGCACCCTATCAAGTCTCCCCCTGAACACCTCCAATGATGGTGATTCCACCACCTCCCTGGGTGGCCCATTCCAAGGGGCAATCACTCACTGTGTAGAATTTCTTCCTAACCTCCATCCTAAACCTCCCCTGGCACAGCTTGAGACTGTGTCCTCTTGTTCTGGTACTGGTTGCCTGGGAGAAGAGACCAGCCCCCACCTGTCTACAACCTCCCTTCAGGTAGTTGTAGAGAGCAATAAGGTCTCTCCTGAGCATCTTCTCCAGGCTAAGCAACCCCAGCTCCCTCAGCCTCTCCTCATAGGGCGTGTGTCCCAAGCCCCTCACCAACTTTGTTGCCCTTCTCTGGACACATTCCAGCAAGTCAACATCTTTCCTAAACTAAACACCTCCTTTAGAATCTTTCTAGGGAATATTAACCAAACCAGGGTAAACCTTTCTAGGCATCAGCCTCAGAGAGATCAGCATGATGCAAGTTCTATTACAAGTTTTAGTGTCCTTGTCCTCTGCTGCTTACAGTTTGGCAGAGAGCGGCTCGTGTCTTTTGTGTAATTTTTGTCCTTCTAGGGTCAAAATACAGCCAATTTATGAGCAACTTTAAAAAAAAAATTAAATCACAGTTCAGTCAAGATATTACAGCTAAGAAAGCTATTATAGCAGCTGGAAACCATGAAGATTTAATCTCCCCTGACCACGCTCTGTCTTTCCACAACTCCCGCTGCTGATTAGACATCACAAGCACCATCTTCACAGAATAACAGGAGAATGGAATCCCTCAGGAAGAAATACTGCTTCTGCTGTAAGGACACAAATTTTCTTCTTACTCATGGCTCCCAACTGGCTAATTAAATCCCAATAGTGAGGTGCAGTAGCAGCCTTTTTGACTTCTTTTATCAGGTCTGTCCTGGATGAGCTGGCTGTGTACAATGCTCTGAGAGCTAGCAGCACCAGGAAGCAGAAAGCACAGACACTTAAGTGGTCCTCGACTGATTGAGCCACCCTAGTCAAACTCCCAACACTGAGGAAATAATCTCCATGCTGGCAAGACCAGAGCAAAGCTATTAGAGATACACATAAGAGGGCAGCCCAGTCCCCTGGCCAGAGGGCCAGGGACAAGGGTATGTAGAGGCAGTGTTAGGAGGTGCAAGGGAAGTGTGAATGCAGCTTCCTATGGAAAATATGCTGCTTCAAAATAATCCTGCCATATGTGTGCTTATATTGGATCTCATCTTCATTTCTTTCTCATTACCAAACAAGCACGTGACCTATTTCTCAGAGATTTCTCTCCAAAAGCAGCAGCCTACATCTCTGTTCTGCCAGTTCTCTCAGGAATCATGTCCTGCTCTCTGCCTGCACTTGTGCTTCATTATTAGCAGAGCTCTTTCCTGACACTAGATACCATTTTCTCAGTTGGTTTTCATTTCTGATTTGATGCAAGCAGTGGTGCTTATGTTGTCACATGCTGCTGTCATGAGCATAGCATCCCACAATCAATGTGAAGCTAGAAAAACTACTGAGCAGCAGATTTCAACAAAACAGCAGGTGCTCTGAACACCATCGATAACTTCAAGGGAACCATTTCAGTAACAGTTTTGTCAGTCCTTCCTAGAAGCAGTCCTAATAGGCAACAAATAACAAAATGAGTTTCAGCTGGTGAAAGAAAAGCAGGACAATACATTGAGGAAAGGGAAATTATCACAAATCATTTGTATAGCCATGTGAATCTTACACTGTGCTGTACAGAACAGAGATGACATCTCACCCCTGCCCTGAACTTCTTGCTGTTGCTAAGACAACCATATCAATCTAAGAGAAGCAATGCAGAGTCCAGGGGTGAGACTTCCTAAGGGAATGAACTGGCTACTAAGCTTTGCTAGAAGACAAAGTGTGTTGGTGCAAAGGGTAGGACAGATGCTCTGGCTGTGGAAGACTGCCTTAGAGAAGCATTCAGCCAAGTTCAGAGGCCATGGGGATATAGTGGCTGTACATCAAGAGATAGCTCCTTGTTCCCAGAAATTCCACTGTATTCTTGGATGAGACTGGCTGTAAGGAGCACCACTGGGAGCTCCCATGGAGACCTTCAGAAGTCCAAAACCAACATCATCTCCTCAGACCACCCACTCCTCCTCACTTCTACCTGGCTTATTACAAGAATGATGTATCTGCCTTAGTCTCGAGTTACTGAGCTTTCAGGGACAACTTTTTCCCTCCAGCACTGAGTTTGAGGCCTTATCCCAGGACAAGATGAAAACAACATGTAGCAAGCCTGTGTGGATAAAGGAGACTATAAAGTACTTCATAGTGTGAAGCCTACCTAAGAAACACATAGCAGAAGCAAAAACCTATGCTATCAAAGCAGCCACATCCCAGCTCCTCCCTATTAATTTATTCTAGACATTTGTTACCACATTTGCAGAAGAGGACCTCTTTTATTGACCCTTCTTGCACTATTTACAGACAATCTTTCACAGAATATTGCTTGGATTGTCTAAATGTCAAAATATGGATCCTACAATATAACACAGAAAACTGCATCAGTGAGGTTAATAATTCAATGTTTTCTGGAGCGAAGCATCATCATCCTTGAAGGAAACACACAGAACAGCAAACCTGACAAAGCTCAACTCAACTCCCTTGGGATACTCAACTGCTTAACATGACACTGTTGACTAGCCTTCCTGTGGCCAATGTCTTAGTTTAGACATAGGAGAAAAAGCAGATTAGCAAATAGAACACAAGAAGGCAATCCTCTAGAAGTTACCTTCTCAGGTGTTCAAAGTCTAAAGCAATAAGTAGCCTTAATACAATGAACTGCATTTATTAAATAGAGTGAAATTTGTCAACTTGTTTATATTATGGGACTCATATGCATCCATACTTAGGCACAAATAAAATAATTCTGGCTTGTAGGTTTATGACAGAATACTTTCTGACAAGGACATCTAAAACCAGCGATTATTTCTCTATCCCCACTTTGGGGGATGGGAAATGTTTTTGTTTCAGTTCTAGAGATCTCTGTTGAGTCATTATGGAAAGAGAAATCCTGAAGCAAATACATCTTCTGCCTCCTACTACTGGTCTGCTGTGACTAAAGCTCAGCCACACTCACTCAGATGACGGGTAGGTAGCTGGTGTGTTCCCCTGCATTATTATACCACTCTCATGGTGCCAACTTATTTCTCCCTGGATTTCCTCCTACTTTATTGCAGCTTCTCTATATTACAGCAACAAAACCACTTGCACTAATAGCAGGACTGGGCCATGACAGACACATCCAGTTCACATGTTCTGGGGTTTAAGAGTTCTTGGGTTTGTCCCATCTCATATTTCACACAACTCCATTTAATTACATGGCAGAATAGGATATTGCCAGATATTTATTTCTCACTGAAGCAGATACAGCTATTTAAAGACTGTTGTTACACTAACCACATTTTACCACAAAGAATGAATACCTATAATATCTGTGATCATATAATGTCAAACATAGGAAAAATAAGCAGCCCCACACTTTGAGGAATAGATTGTAACCTGTATTATCCGCATTCAGGCTAAAAATCCTGGGGTTTGTCCCACCCTCAGAACTAAAATACACCCAGCAGTAACTGAAAAACAAATTAATCTGATTATAAACTTACACTCTAGACTTTGCTTCCTCAGCTCTGCAGCAAGTAAATGGGAAAATCACATCACATGCACCAGGAGTCAAATTTATCTCTGCAAAAATCAGTTATCCTTGCACTTAAGCGTTTCTGGCCTTGAAGCTTGGGTTGTAATTCCTTCTTGAGATGGAGCATTCCCCATGCCTCCTCTGTTTATAATTCTGCTGCTGTTACCCCCTTCCTTGGGGCTCCAAGGCCTTGTATATATAGGGATCTCTCTCATTATCACAGCATTTGCAACATCCAACACACAACCCTCACAATGAATAGAGTCTTCCTTTGAATGCATGTCATGCTAAACGCAGCATCTGTGATGTCTAATATGCATCTAGAATGAGATCTCCCCACAGCCTCCATGGTGTTCCCTCCTTCTCCAGCTAAATGTGCAATCACATGAGAATGAAAGATGATGTGACTCATTTCTCTGAGAGGTGTCTCAAGGACTACTTTAAAAGCTATAGGAGCATATGGTGCATGGGAATGCAGCAATAGACAAAAATGTGGCTGCAGTTCTGTTGTACACTCTGCACACTTTTTAAAATCACCTTTGTCTGATAACATTTGAAAAATTAGGTAAGAAAACCTGCAGCTCCAGGCCCAAAGCATCCTCTTTCTCCTCCTCAAAAACCTGCATACTGTTATAAAGGTATTTCCTGTCAAGTAGCTTTAGTGGATGAGGTCCAAAATGGGTATTAAATAAACTTTCTAAAAAAGCAAACTTTTTTTTTTCTTGCTCATCCATCACAGAAGACTGTACCTGAAATTCGTCCCTGAACCGATGGGGCTCCATCTGTAAAAAAGCAGCACTGTCATATATTGACATTGTCCATTTTTCCAGATGAAACACCCAAATCTCAGCGGCTGTTACACAAAGCAAATGAAATATTAGCCTGTTCTTCCCCCCTGCAGGTAGAGGGACCTCACACAAAAATCAGCTTCCACTGGAGACATCTGCAAATTTCTGCTGATTTCAAAAGTTTACATTGTTGTTCATATAAAAAGACTGATCCTGCACATTCACTATGGCCTGAAAATTATTATGGCCACCAACTTACAGGTGAGAATCCTGTCTTATCTCTAGAGCTTACTTTTTGCAGCTTATAGGGCTGTGGCTATCCCAGATGGCGAGGTGTATAATGCAGGACATCAGAGAATCATGCTATCATTTGCCCTCAGTCAGAAACTGAACATGTCCAGAGAAGGGCAACAAAGTTGGGGAGGGGTTTGGAACACAAGCCCTATGAGGAGAGACTGAGGGAGCTGGGGTTGCTTAGCCTGGAGAGAAGGGGTCTCAGGGAAGACCTTATTGCTCTCTACAACTACCTGAAGGGAGGTTGTAGACAGGCGGAGGTTGGTCTCTTCTCCCAGGCAACCAGCACCAGAACAAGAGGACACAGTCTCAAGCTGCACCAGGGGAGGTTTAGGCTGGGGGTTAGGAGGAAGTTCTACACAGAGAGAGTGATTGCCCATTGGAATGGGCTGCCCAGGGAGGTGGTGGAGTCACCATCATTGGAGGTGTTCAGGGGGAGACTTGATAGGGTGCTTGGTTGCATGGCTTAGTTGATTAGGTGGGTTGGATGACAGGTTGGATGCAATGATCTTGAGGGTCTCTTCCAACCTGTTTTATTCTATTCTAAACCAGAGGTTTCTATTTCACTGAATGATGTTCAACTCTGTCAGTAGGCTCCTCTGTAAATTAGGAAGATCATCTTACATGCAATAGCTTCTGCCTTGTATATATTCTTATTGATTTTTTTTTGGGTACATCATGTATTAAGAAAATCAATGTTTCAGTAGATGGAGTGGAGCAGAAGTATCATAGAATCATATTTGTCATTCCAGCATCAGAGACCATAGTTAAAGGGCATAAGGAAATAACAGGTACATACAGGACAGTGCATCTAGAGAAAAACTACAGAAAATGAGTGGAAAAGTATCAAATCAAAAGCAAAATAGAAAGAGAGAGGCTGAATATAAATGTAATGGCTGTGGGCAGAATCTATCTCAGCTAATGTTAAAAAATCTGAAACTTAGGTGTCTAGCCCAAGCTCATTGCGCCAGGTATCTCCATACAGCAAGTAAAGAGCAAGAACCACCTCCACAGGAGATTCAATCAGTCCTAAGATAGGTCAGTGCATCATGCTTTCCCTCAATTATCCCACAGTCTAGATAACAGGCTCAGAGGCTGTGCATAGCATTGAGTTGATGCAGAATTGTGCATCAGTTTGAGTGTTGTACCTATTTAACAGATGCATTTCATGTCAACACTTTTGGCTTTGAAGATCAGCTTCATTTGGCTTTCCTGGAAATATCTGACATTTCTTAGGACAGAGGAAAAATGTTCTCATTTCTCATCAGAAAGTATTTGCCTGAACATTCAAATAATTTACAAGCACAAACCCTACATATTGTATTTTATTTAAAACAGGTCAAACTTGCCACTAGTACAGTCCAGTGTAGTGCCATTCACTTTGAAGAAGCTACATATGTTTACACAACAGGGAATTAGCCCAGAGACTGTTAAAATACTTCGTTACCAGTCAGGTCAGACTACAAATCAGATCTTCTGTTTGCAAAGTACTGCAATTTGTGTGTAATGACTGGAAGAAATTATATATAAAGTAATTATCAAAACTGGAAAATAACCATCTCCTAAATGTGCAAAGCCTCATCCACAATTTGAATGTTACCAACAAGGAAAAGACTGGAGGGGACTTCAGAATCTCTAGCCCAGAGCCAACACTGAAATCAGAACTACACTACTCAAGAATTATGTCCTGAAAACCTCTAAGGACAGAGAGACTGCATAACCTTCACTGACCTCATGGGATAGTCTTCTGCTCTTCTTATCACCAATCTGAGTATCTCATTTCATCTTATACCTCCTGTCTCTTGTCCACCTGCTATGGATCACCATGAAGAGCACACCACTGTCCACTGGTTGCTGCTGTCAGCTCTCTACCCAAAACATACCCTGCTCCAAGCTGAATAAACTCTGTTCTGTCAGCCTCTCCTCGTAAGGGAAATACCATAGCCCTCAGCATCTTAGGAGCCTCTGATGAACTCTCCCAAACATCAGACATTTGTTGATGTGTTTGCTGTATTGAAAGGCCCAACACCGGACACAGTATAACTAGATGCAGTGTAGCCAGTGCTGAGTAAAGGGAATAATCCTTTCCCTCCATCTAATTGTTTTGCTTCTTGTAATAGTGCCCAACGTAGTGTTACCCACCTTTGTTGCCAGGGCACACTGTTGACTTGTACCCAACTTACCACCCATCAGATCCGATGCAGAGGATTAGCCCAACACCAGCAGTGGAGCTTGCATTTGCCCTTGTTTAAAGAGGTTCCTGTTGGCCCATTCCTTCAGCATGACCTGGTTCCTCTGGATGACAGCCCTGCTCTCCAGCATATCATCTGGTTCCCTTCCATTTTTGTCATCCACTGAGTTGATGGGGAGGCATCATGTTTCCTTCTCCAGGTCACTAATAAAAGCATTAAAGAGGATGTGTCCCCACGCAGACATGTGGGGAATCATAACTAGTCACACTAGTGTGACCCATTATCAGTCAGTGAGCCAAATAATCCAGATAGTTTTTCACCATTATAGCTGTCCACCCATCTAGAGTGCATCCCAAGTGGGATACAAGGATTATGCTGCATTGAGCTACACTAAATGGCTGGCTCTGTTACACCTACCCTGAAACTGAACTTCCATACAGGCAGCTGAGATACATGAGACAACAGCTGTAGCTGCTGATGAGCCAGGCATCATTTCTTTATCTGTCTCTGTGGCGGATCATGCATAGAAACCAATGGCCAGACAGGAAAATGGATAAGATGTGATGCACCCCAGCAAACAGCAACCTTTAATCCTATTAGGGAACAGGAATGTCATGTCCTTTAACCTATAACCAGGAGTTTTGGCATATTTCAACCAATAAGGGCGTCCTTTTAACCTACTGAACACTTCTGATAACTACCAACACCTGTGAAATTTCCTGGTAACCCTGCCAACTTTTAATATACAACCAATTTGCCAAGTCACCAGCTTTTTCATATTGCTCAGAACTTGTGATGTCAATAAGATAATAAATATGATAATATATGCCTCTTCTAATTAATACACAAGTGTTCAAAATAATTTACATACAGCGTCAAAGTAGGACAAACCTTTACAGTCAAGTTTAGGGGGGGGAGGAAATCATCTAATTCATCATTTCTCTTCTCCATTTGAGATGAGTCTGTTGTATATCTCTGCAAGTGACCTTTTTCTCACAAAACATTCACAGCCCAGAGGAAGTCTCCAAGAAAAGGTGAAGGAAAGCTCTTTCAGAAGTAGAACAAAAACACACACCAAAAAGAATACTTTGTGAAGTTAGGTGAACTTTCACAATTTTATCCAACTTTCTTTACTAGCACACCCAGAAACTCCTTATCCACCACTAAGATTCAACATGTGGAATTCCAGAAAGATTAGGATTCCCTAATGGGATATCAGGAATGGCACTGTAGTCTGTTTATAACAGGCACCTGGTTTCATTTTCAATATACCTTCATGCTCCAGTTCTGGGGCTCTCAGTTTAGGAAAGATGCTGAGTTGCTGGAACATGTCCAGAGAAGGGCAACAAAGCTGGGGAGGGGTTTGGAGAACAAGCCCTATGAGGGAGCTAGGGTTGCTTAGCCTGGAGAAGAGAAGGCTCAGGGGAGACCTTATTGCTCTCTACAACTACCTGAAGGGAGGTTGTAGCCAGGTGGGGGTTGGTCTCTTCTCCCAGGCAACCAGCACCAGAACAAGAGGACACAGTCTCAAGCTGCACCGGGGGAGGTTTAGGTTGGATGTTAGGAAGTTCTTCACAGAAAGAGTGATTGCCCATTGGAATGGGCTGCCCAGGGAGGTGGTGGAGTCACCATCACTGGAGGTGTTTAGGAAGAGACTGGATGGGGTGATTGGTGCCATGGTTTAGTTGATTAGATGGTGTTGGGTGATAGGCTGGACTCAATGATCTCAAAGTTCTTTTCCAACCTGGTTAATTCTAATATCGGCTGATTTGACATTGAACTAATATGAAGCATGTAAAACCAGATTGGCTGAAGGGAGATAAGAACACATAGATCAGTCATTTAGCACATTTTCATTTTGTGATCTTTTGTTCAGTTTCTACACCTGACAGAGTAGAGGACACAGAAAGCTGGCTGCAAAATATGAATTAGTGACCTACCAATGCAAATGTGAGAATACAACATGGAGCTGTACATAAACTGGGTATTACATGTTTCTTTTCACTTACACAAAAGTAATTTCTGAAGGCATCTATTAGACTATGTGGAATCAAGTAGCTGTGTACAAAATGCACCCTGCATGCCTGCTGAATTACTTACTAACTGGTGTCTGCTGAAGATGCTCCCTGGGGAAGGCTCCTGCTCTCTGATCATCACAAGCCTTGAAAGAGATCAAATGAGAAGGGGGGGAGAGAAAAAAGAAAAACCACACCAAACCAATTCTTTCTAGGTAAACAGGGAAGTTCTTTAAGTTACAGAAAACTTCTTACATTGTCAGTTCAGAGGTTTTTTTCACACTAGCACCAGTCTAGGTTACATTCAAACTCCCTTACCAAAAAGGTTTTCTGTTCATTGTATTGCCCAAGTTGCTGTTTGCAACTCAGTACAGGCTTTGGGTTTGTGCAGTGCTATGAAAACTGAACTCTGAGAAACTTTGAAATGTGGGTGCAGCATTTTTTTATATCAGGATGAAATCCTGCATCTTAGAAGTAAAAACAAAAAGAAGCTTTCAGCTCAGAGGGTGACTCCACAGCCCTAAAAGGATACCGTCTCTGGGATAGTGACCTGTTGTGAGCTATGTGCTGGAGAGAGCCTACACAGATAATACTTCCCTGTTTCTCAGGATTGTCTTGATGAGAAATTTGCACATACTATAGGAATTCTAGTGGCCATGAAAACTGTTGTATAACCTCTCCTAGGACAGGACTAAGGAAGACAATGCTAGATAAATTACTAATAAAATGTTCTGAGAGTGCAGTAAACACCCCACCCCTTACACCGTGTTGTGTACACTATTCTTCACTCAGAGATCAAGCAGTGATGCAAATGGATTACTTCAAGCTTAAATAGAAAGCTATATTTTAATATGCAGGTAAAGTTTTTTCCTTTCTGCTTTATTATTTGCAGTTGGTTTCCTTAGCTACATGCTGTTCCCAAATCTTTCTAGATAACTACTCATACTGAAGACATGGGTGAAAGGCGGCAAGTGTCTGACTGATATCCTGGAAGAATGAGATTTTGGCTGTGAAAATGAGAAATGTGTAATGCAATTAGACTGATCTCTCCCCATTCCCCCCTCCCTGAAAAGAAGGCATTTATAAGTTACTATGTAATTCAATTACAGGTGTTCAATGGACAAATGATCCTCTCAGTTATATATTACCATTTATATTTAAAGAACTATTGATTCTGCTGGATGAGGAGGGTATCTCTCTGTGCTTCATCACTCCAAGTGACACATGAGAAATTATGCTTTTTCTATGGATTTTCATATAGTTTCCTTCAGGGAAGGCGCCTTCCTTTTCCTAGAGCGCTCAGCTGCTAATCCATTTTTTTACTGGAAGAGATACTATGGCAGAAGATGAAAAATAGTGCCTGTGAGGATGTTAATCATAGAGTGATTGATGCTGCCATGACAAGAAAAGGTTAGACAATATGCTCAGCAGTTTTTACTGCTATTTACAACAGTGCCAGTCATCTAAACTGAGGACTGATCAGTGCACAGACTTAACAGTATGAGTCCCCTGAACCTCATAGCAAGTCTGATAGCGTTCATCTATTTTCTTTTTACCTCTCTATTTCAGCACATGGCTGTAGACTGAAGACATGTGAAATTCATGAGACAAGCATGGTCTGAGTACCAGAGCCAACTCGTTGCTCTGACATCTGGCACACAGCAGTAAATAAAATAGCAAACTGGGAAAAAACTATCACCTCTAATTTATAGGGGTTTTTTCCTGTAGTTTCACAGAACACTCTTGCACCCTGCGTCATGAACACAACTTCATGTTTTTGTATAGGAAAAGATGAATTCTGGAATGTGGGTACACTATTAACCCAAACAATATTGCGATGTAAACCTGGGGGGAAAAAGGAAACTTTTAAAAAACTTCTTACTTTTCTTCATCAATTATTTGGAAGTCAATATATTTATTGAATTGAAGAGCAAGATTCTCTCAACAGGGATCAATTCCAGCTGTGCAATTAACGCAAGCAGAAAGAAAAGGTAATCTACAAAGCCCATGACCAATTCCATATGACTGGTGAAGAAGAGGAGATTCAGGGGTGACCTTATTACTCTCTACAACCACCTGAAGGGAGGTTGTAGACAGACGGATGCTAGTCTCTTCTCCCAGGCGGCCAGTACCAGGACAAGAGGACACAGTCTCAGGCTGCGCCAGGGGAGGTTCAGGCTAGATGTTAGGAAAAAGTTCTATACAGAAAGAGTGATTGCACATTGGAATGGGCTGCCTGGGGAGGTGGTGGAGTCACCATCATTGGAGGTTTTCAGGAGAAGACTTGGTGGGGTGCTTGGTGCTGTGGGTTAGTTGTTTAGATGGTGTTGGATTGGTTGATGGGTTGGACGCGATGATCTTGAAGGTCTCGTCCAACCTGGTTAATTCTATGTGTTCTATTCTATGTATTCTACTTCTATGCAGTATAATTTCACTAATGATTTCATTTCTATGTATCCTTCTTACTGCTCACTACAAAAATTAAAACCACACCTGAATATTCAGAAGCAACCCAATGCAATAAATTGTCATTCTAATAAGATAACCTTCGGTTGTAAATCCAGGAATGCATTCTCTCCTTTATAGCAATTTATTCAATAATTAGGGGGACCTGTATTAACTTGTCAGCCCTTTAAGTCTTCTAAATGATTTAGCTGATTTTACTAAGCACCGCTGCTTTTTCTAAGAGCATATTTCACAGCAATGTGGATCTTAAGTATACCTGAACAGTACATGTTCCTTTCCATCTCCATTATGGATTTCACAAATGACAGGGCAATTGCTCTGAAGCAATAAGCAATGCCCAGAGTTTTATCTGTAACATTTGTACTGAAAATTGAGCACACAACTTTCTAATAAGCTGAAGACAAATCACCTTGTCCTCTAGCCTATCATTCCCAGGTTAGTGCAGCTATTTTGTGGTGGAATACTTTTAAAACTAAACTAGCCAAGCTGTTATCTGGACAGCCATCTTGTGTGGTCATTTAAATGACCAGAAAAATGAGTATTATTTTGGTCTGAAAAACCTTCCCAGGTGCAGCTTGAGGCTGGTCCCTCTTTTTCTATCACTAATTACCTGCACAAAAATCTATGCAAAAAAAAAAAAGCCAGAAATAAGTTTTAAAGAAAGATTAACTTAGTTGTAAGCAAGAAGTTTCAAACTCTCCGTCTCCCTCAGGAGCTCCAGGCAAACTTCCACAATCCAGTCTGGATGAACTGGAGAGCTGCTGTGTCTTCACACAAGCTTCTTAATGATGGATAAGAGAACCAGCACTTATTGCTTATCACCACCATGACCTTCCACTTTCGACTTTCCTTCTTATAGCTAAAATTGTCCAGTTTGAGCCAAAGCAAAGGGACAAAGGTTGCAGTCATTTTGTTCTTGTGAAATACAAGTAATGCTGCTTCACAATAACTAGAAGGGCAGTGATCTCTACTCTGACTTTGAAATAGGTCTTGGTTACAGCAGTACTTTGCTCATCCCTTTATTTTACCTTTGTAAAAATGATCTCAGCTACCAAAAAAGACACTTCCTCTGGGTCCAATCTACAAGCTGTCCCATTTGACTATTGTTGAACAATCATTGTACTTTTGACTTACAATCTCACAAAAAAAGCATTTTCATAGAATTTTTTTGTACTTAAACAGTAGTTCAGTCATTTAAATCCATGGTAAAAGAAATCAGATTTCCAGACTCCCAAAGGCTACCATGATTCACCTGCAAACTACATCTGCCTATTTCACTAGTACTTCCTAGGGAATGGTTGCTTTCTGCCAATTTCACAGAACTATCACAGTCGGAAAGGACCCCAAGGATCATCCAGTTCCAACCCCCCTCCCATGGGCAGGGACACCTCACACTAGATCAGGTTGCCCAGAGCCACATCCAGCCTGGCCTTAAAAATATCCAAGGATGGGGCTTCCACCACCTTCTCTGGGCAACCTGTTCCAGTGTCTAACCACTCATATGGTGAAGAACTTCCTGACATCTAATCTAAATCTCTCTTCCTCTAGCTTGGTCCTATCCCTACCTGACACCCTAAAAAGTCCTTTACCAGCTTTCTTGTAGGCTCCCTTAAGATATTGGAGGACAACAATAAGGTCTTCTTGGAGCCTTCTCTTCTCCAAACTGAACAATTCCAACACTCTCATCCTGTCCTCACAGGAGAGGTGCTCCAGCCCTCTGCTCATGGCCCTTCTCTGAAAGAGAGGGGCCCCAGAATCCATCATCAACAGGGGTTCAGATGCCAACAGTGTATTTCTCCATTGCCTTTAGTTTGGATTTATAATAGAGTTTTATTAGATAAACACTGGTCATAATACAAGAAATTCAACTTTCCTTTTGGGGAATAGATATCAAATTGTGATAGAACCCCAGGAGGTTACAAAGATTAAATTATAAGTCCCCAGATATTTTATGGTAAATCTACTGAGTAACTTTTTTTCTCTGCCAGGGGGATTACAGCCAAATTGCTGCATCTGCAAAATCCAAAGTCCTTTGTTGCTACAAAATTATTTTCTATTTGGGTCCAAGGTTTGTGGCAGTTGGCTTCCCACTCACAGGAAGCCATAAATTATTTACAAATCTTGGAGTACAAGCCTATTATGAATACATTAACTCTTCTCTTACCTTCAGAGCTCATTAGCAACAGGAATAAATCCTCTGATGCTGTTTTCCACTATATAGCCACAGCATATGCTGAACCTGCTGTGCCACTCAAAAGTGTGACATTTCCCAACATTAGCCTTATTTTAAGGAGTGAATTGAAAAAACAAATTGAAAGAGTAGGGGGAGAGGAATCTTTGGAAGAAAAACTATTTTGACACAGTAGGTAGATGATCTAACAAGTCTTTATGATCTCTACCCAGACACAGGGATTTATTGACAGAACACCACAGATTTGGTTTGTAGCTTGACTTCTAAGGGAATTGAGGTGTACCTGATTATGTTGTATATAGATTTATCAAGCCTTCCTTAACCTTTGAACCTGTTGGCCAGTTTTCAGCAAATTTGACAGCTGGCAACAGGAAAGAGAGAGAAGTCCTGAAAAGTTTTATGAAAATTAGAAGCTGGTTATGCAAGATACAGAAGTATTTTGTCCATCCTGTGAGGCTGCAGCCCACTGGCTGTCCTGCACTCCTAATTCAAATCAGCCACAGCCCAGACTAACATTTGCCCACTAGGCTGGGAACTCAGATCAAGCACAGTGTGCTGCAGAAGCTGAGAGGGATTAGGGGATGGAGAACAAATCCACATAAACCCTCCTACTGAGG
Source organism: Dryobates pubescens (assembly GCF_014839835.1). NCBI lineage: Eukaryota > Metazoa > Chordata > Aves > Piciformes > Picidae > Dryobates > Dryobates pubescens. The sequence continues at coordinate 22,440,251 of NC_071621.1, forward strand.
CTGCTTGCTTTTTCATAAGTCTTTTCAGAGAAAATTTCCAGAGGAGAAAACCTAAATATTTCTATTTGGAATGCAAGCATATATATTTATGAAATGTTACAACCAGCCTGGCAGAATATACTAAACAGGAAGAATCTGGTCATAGGGGGCTAAATGATAGAAGCAAGAGCCACCATACTGACCTCAATGGAAATACAGCAGTCTGGTGCTACAGCTTTGCTTTTGTTTATTATTAAAAAGGTGGCTGCTGGTCTGCTCTGCAAAAGAGAAGATCACAGTCCTCAAACCTACAGAAACAGCAGTGGGGAGATGAGGGGCAGGCACCCTTCCTACATCAGGGACTCCTATCCCAGCATCCAGGGACTTCTGCAGGGCTCAGAAATATCCCCTTACATGCTGCCAAAACTTTGCCTGTTTGCTGTGCATCTGATCAGGTGTTTATTCCTGGAGAAAAGTCATAAGAATGGCTCCTGCAAAGGGCAGCCTGGCCTCTGGTGAGGTTAGTGAGAAGTCCAAGGGAAGCCAAGAAGCACAAATGTGGAGTGAGACCAAGATGAAATGGGAGATATCCTTCCCTGTACACCCCAACTGTACAATCCCATGGCTGGAAGGGCCTGTGAGGAAGCAGGATAGCCTCCCTTCCTGGGCACAGACGTATCCCATGCAAATCTGAGAGAAGTCATCACTCTTAATCTTAGGCAATTTAGATGAGAACTGTATGGGTATTATGAGCTGATGTACATTGGCTCTGCCAAGGTAGCCTTAGGTACTGAGAAAGACTGCAGCAATTTGGTTTTGGCTAGGTAAGCATCCTGAAGTGATCCAAGAAAAATCAAGGAAAATGGAACACTATTTCAATCTCCTATCAGTGTTCTTAGTTACAAGACTTATACCAAATGCAAATGTGATATCTCTGTCAAAATCAGGATATTAGTTCTATTTACTTGCTGCAAAAAAATCTCAAAATCCTGGAGCTGAACTGATCATGTTGCTATGGAAATAAGCTGAATTACTACAGACCAGCTAACAAACCTTTCAGTGATGCTACCTTTACAAGCTGTCTCTGCTTCCAAAAGTTTCTGGTTTTCACCTCCTTCAAATGAGACTAAATACCTCTAGTTTTAACAGTGATTAAATTCAGATGCTCCACGTACAGGGCTATTCTAAGAACAGCTTGATAGAGGGTAGTGTAAGGGAAACAAAGAGTGGGTGCTTCAGGGTAGCATTTCAAACAACAAAACCACATTTTTATCAATATACTAATTCAAACATACCAGGTAATGCTTATTTCCTAAGTACATGCTGACAATTTCATGCTCTTCCCACACTTTGCCTCACACAGGAGGAAAAGAGATGAAGAGAAGAGCCACAGAGGAAAGGCTTTTCCTCCCCTCCCCAGACTTTGGTTACTAATTACTTCTTATGAATACTATGTGTGCATATGAATATACACATACACATTAATGTATGTGCCTAAAAAAAAGACCATTCACAAGCAGACCCTTGTGTTTTGCTTTCCCCTGGTAGGAACTCCCATGCACGAGCTCAGGCGCCAAGGATGGGTAGGTTGCAGGGCAGAGACAGGCAGCAGGGCTCCCACTCCAGAGAGACAATGACTCCACATGCTGCATACTCCAAGTAAGGGCACCAGAGGGGTAAACTGGCTTTGATGAGGATGGAGAGGACAAAGGATAGGCAGGAGGTCCTGGGTCCAGCCCAGGAACTGCTTGCAGGGGCTGAGACAGAGCTGGCCCTATGGCACCAACATGGAGGACTCTACCCCCCCATCACTTCCTCAAGGGACTTCCACTCACCATATATGTGTAAGTCTGCTTGAACGATGTTGGGACAATAACACATGATGAACAGACCACAGGTAGCTAAACACAAACAGTCAAAGTGAACTCCACAAACACCCAGTGCTTGAAAACACTTCCAGCATTCAGGGGCAGTCTGCAAATTTTTCACTGACAGAATAAAGATTAAACTTTGTCAGCTAATTTATACACCCTGAATAATTCAAGCAGCCTTAAACAACAGCTGACCAGAAAATCCACAAGGAGCACATTTTGCAAGGCTCCTTGTTGGTCAACTGCAACATAAACTTGCTTACATCTGATCCGACAAATGTCGCTCTGCTGACTTCAGTTTAATTACCCTTAATTTACACCAGTCTGAAAGCAACACCATTTAATTACCCAGAAGATAAAAATACTGTTCAATTCAGAAACTTCTTTTTTTCTTGGTAAAGTTGAAAAAAATAAAGCAAAGCAAAAGTGCCTCTGAACTTCTAACATGCTGAAACTGCATTATAGACTGCAGAAAACATTTTCAGATTGGTTGAGAGCTGAGGAACTGTCTCTGCTAGTTAGTATGTATTTTTTCCTTGATGGAAGCTGCAGAAGCTACATCAGTTCTTAGATTCACAGAATTTAAGCCCACAGGAATGAAACAGTTATCTGGTCTGACCTCTGTAATTACAAGTTATTAAATTTCATTCATTAGCCCCTCTATTGAGGCACAGAAGTGGTGACGTACTTCCAGTTCAAATTTCAAAGGTATCAGCTTTCAACTATTAGTCCTTGATGATCCTTTCTTCATTAGTCCTTTACTGTCACTCTCTCTTTATAGCCATTTATCTATGAGATCAAGTTACCTCTCAGCCTTTCCTTGAGGTATTCAATGTCTGTCACTGTTTTCTTCCCTTGGTTCTATGGTTCCTTTCTACACCTTTGCAACTTTTTAAATGTTATTTTAAAAACAGAGATAGAAGAAAGGCACAAAGCATCTATTTTTACTATCCTGTAGTTTATACACTCAGAGACTGCAACCAGCTTTTCACTATAGCCTCGCTAGGTGCTTCAGCTCTACAGTTAACTATTTGGAGGAAGCAGCAGCACACAGAACTTGTTTCTGCAGCCAGGTGGATTGCTTGAGGCAAACTGGCCTCATTAAAAGTAAGCAATGCTGCTTCCTCTAGCAAAGGCATCCTAAAGGAAACAGTGTCTGATGCAGAAGGTAAGTTCCAGTGGAGCCAGTACCAAGGATCCCACACAGGCATGGGATCTGTATATGAAACAGCCTCTGAAAAGATGTCTGCAGAGTTTAACTTCCTGAGTGTAGTTTTTGAGCAGTACAATTGTTGGCATCAGCACAAAAAGCAAGCGCTGCTTAAAAGAGTTCAGTAGTGTTAAGCAGCCACCTGCACCAAGGTGCTTCCCTATAACAAATTCCCTCATTTGGCCTGGAAAGGCAGCATGTACGCTATGTGAAGAGAGAAACAATGTGACTTCCAGCTGCTGCTCCTGCAAGTTCTTGGGTCGCACATGGCTCCCCACAGCTTGCTGCCTCATGATAAATGGTTGGGAGAAAGACAGCTGGTAAACCAGGGCACTAACTGTGCCAAAAGGTTAGAGACAAAAGGTACATTTAAAACACACCAAGTGTAACACAGGATCTTCAGGTTAACTGTTCATAAACTACTTCTGGAATCTCCTGAGAGACTTAGCTTATTACTTGTTAGCTTATTAGGGCAGTGCCCTGCTAATGCAGCTCTACTACCTGTGGGCCTTGCTGTAGTGTGGACATGCCAGCACATCTGTAGCAGCAGTTAAGGAATTGCTCAGCTCTCTCACAGGTCTCACAGGGAGCAAGCACCTCAGGCAAGTAAGTGGCAGGAAGACCTATCCCTGAAGGCAGCTAACCCCACTTGACCTACAGACCAGCCAGGGGAAAGTCTGCACAAGCCACCTGATGTTTTTGTTACAATCATGTGAGTGGAAAAGAAGCCAGACACTTCTCAGCAGGCACTAATACCCTGAACCCAATGACAAGTCCTCTGTGTTGGCTTCTAAGATATATGTAAAGTAATCTTTATGGTCTGCAGAATAATCTGGGTATGCAGAGGTACATGTCTTGGCACAGGCACAGGACACGCCCATCAGCTCTGAGGACAGAACAAAGATGACAAAGCTGAGTCTGGTGAGGAAGAGACATGCTGGCTATGCCCCAACCACATCAGCACCCATCTCACCCCACACCGCAGCCTCCTGTCTTCAGATTTGCATAAAGTAAACTCTTCTAGCACAGGTCCACACACCAATTAATTTTGAGTAACCTCCCCCAGGAAAGCAACACACACCATGCCTTCCCAGCAATAAACCATTTCAGTTTGGACCCTGTCACAACACATCTCCTTTGGTTTTGTTTCTGGTAATGCTGCCAGCCCTCAGCTGCCCAGACAGATTGCCTCTCAGCCTCCGTGCACAGGCTTTGCTGTCACACTGACAGCCCTTGCCCTTTCCAGGAGGTTTGACAGCATCACCTGTTTCCTCCTCCTTAAAAACAACCAGGAGCTCAGCTTCCCACAACACTACTCAATAAGTGATGGCACCACTCCACGTCAATTCCAAGGGCAGTCCCCCGGGACAGCACAGCTTCTTGCACAGCGCCTGCTCGCACGAGCAAGCAGCATCTCTGCTTCCCCTGGGGCATTCTTTCACCAACCTAATTGCGCTCTACCCAGGAAAACAAAAACATGCTGCAGTGAGGCAACTAAAGCAACAGAAAGAATTCACCATAGAAAGGGAACAGGGGGAGTAAAACTGTGTCATTAACCTTATTCTTGACACATATTTGGCTTTAAGTGCCCCACTATGCAACTTTAATAGAGTTTCCCTGCAGTAGGGTTACATGGATCCATGCAAGCACCTGCAGCGTCAGCAGGCTTCAGGATGGGGGGAGGAGGGGGAGGAGGCTAGGGGGTGGCCAGAGCACACTCTCTTAGAGACTTTCCTACAGAAAGCATCTAGGGCTGTGACATCCCCACTGGAGATGGTGGGGCTCCAGTCTTCAAAGAATCCTCTAAACTCCCTCTATGTAGTTGAGTATTTACTTTGAGAACATTGATCCCCTCCAGCCAGCAGGGCAGCGAAGGGCTCGTGCTGCTACAAGACAAAGGTCTGTTTGCCATGACCTTGCATTTCCTAAAATGCTTGGAAAGCTTTCTAAAACAGCTTGGAGCAGTGCACTGGATCAAGTGGCTAATTATAAAACTGAGTGGCTTTGCATGTATACCAAATTCACATGGAGACTGACAACATGGAACATGGGGTTTGTGCTGTGTGCAAATACCTCCTGCTTTTCAAGTGATCATCAATATAACCTACCCAAAATCTGCAGCACTCTGAACCCTGTGCTGTACAAGTACAATCAGTTCATCAGATTTCAAGTTTCATGGTCCACATCTTCCCCAGAAAGCATTGCAAAAATTGCTATCAATGCAAACATTCCCTTTCCCGTGCTCCTCTCTTGAACAATATTAAATGGATCTGTGAAACTTCTAGAATCAAGTTGTCATCTCTGGACATAAGCCATGTTTGTGGTATCTCGCCCAGAAAGGCAGATGTTTCACAAAGTTCTGGCCATCTGAATCCAGGAAACTGCGTAATGAAAACTATTTTTGCAATCTTATCTACGGTCGTTGCCGCCTATAGCCTTTTTAATAGACATATTTATAATACATGGGAATGTATAATGTATTAACCTAGATAGCTGTCAATCAGACAAAAAGGAACCAGCATGCCATAAGTCCACAGCAGATTTTAGCTTCTGCCTTTTCCAGGGAAGAGTAGCTGTCTGACTCGCTCTGCAAATGACGCATTACACACAACACAGATACCTGTGAAAAACAAGTGATCTGATCCTCCAAGAAAATGTGGCCATCACCTCAGGGTAGTTTTCTGCTTGCTAAAGGCAGTACTAAGAAGAATGTGGTATTGGAAACTATTAAACTGTGAGTAACTGACTCGAATGCATTTGAATCTTACGACAACCTCTATACATCTCCAAATCCAAGGCCAATTTCATTGAATGCACAGCTAGTCCATTCCCTGGCAAAGATGCTTCCCAGATGAATTTGCAGGGCCTTTAAACATGAGCATCATTTGATGATTCCCTAGCTGCTGCCTAGTTCAGACTCATTACAGCACTTCCATTACTGCCCAGGCAGCAGACAGTGTTTCCAAGTGTTCTTTGTCAACGGTACAGCAGCATCCTATACAAAGAAGAGCCACATATAATACTCCATAATTCATCCAAGCTTGACAAATAGTACCGACTAACTGTAGCAAAACTTACATGTCATCTAAGTGCAAAGCACTTTTCAAAATTTCTTTTCATATTAAGGCACACAGCACAGTGGTTCAGAAGTAGCAATCAGTGCTAGGATCCATAGCTGCTCAAGCAGCTGGGCAACTCTGACACTGAACTCTGCCCCTCCTGGCCAGGGCTCACAGCCCCTGAAGACAGAGACAGGGCAGAAAGTACGAGCATTTGATCAGTTTTGACCAATGGTAACACAGAATCTGAACTGGAATGCAACTGAAGTCTCCCCAGAGCCACCCAGAAACCCAGGATGCACGTGTGCAGTCACTCCTGAGAGTTAAGGTGGTGGCAACAGCCTTTTGGAAACTGATGTTGTGTATGACCAGCTCTGAGCATATGATGCACCACAAATGCCAAAGCAGTAGAGGACATGCCTGGCCAAATTAAGACTCGAGGAGTACTAGATGCAATCTTGTACTTGTCTCTCTTTGCCTCTTTAAAATGTACAGAGAAGGCTTCAAAGAGTAGCTGCCACGTTTTCTTTAAATTCCGTCCTTGTCTGCCCTACTTACTTGAAAGATGCTCTTGAAGAGTGGGGAACAAAGAGAACTATCATAACCATGACAGTGACCACTGCTTGAGGAAAAGAAATTATTTTGATCAACTAAGTTAAAAATGCTGTGCATTTTTTCATACAAAATAGATGTTGTAATTGCAGAGACACCATACAAATAGCTAGAAGAAAAGATATGCTTATTAAAGATCAAGACTTCCCAGGCTTTCAATTAAGGAAGGCAAAACAACCCCTAGCTATTCATATCTAAGTCCTCTGAGAGATTCCAAAGAGGGAAGAAAAGGCAGGACATTACTTTATCAAAAAAAAACAAAACATTGCAAATTGAGCAGAAGAAATCAAAAAATCTTTCAAGTGTTCCTGAATAATCATGATGAAGCAAAAGCAAGCACAATTACTAGCTTTCAGTTCTCCTACAGATCACCTTGCTGTATGAGCCAGCTTTTACCAGAGCATGAGGAGGATGCCGATTCTCCAGCTCTTCCCAGGGTTGTCCCATACAGGATAAGCAACATAGCCCCTCTTCACATAGGTCCTCATGTGCCTCTTCCCACTCTCTTCTGCCCCTTCCCTGTTCTCTCATACAGCAGGAACGGAAACACTTGACCAAGAGGTCTGACTTTCAGAGGTGACCCCTCTGGCAGAGCAGCTGCTGTGTCACAGGGCTTTTCAGATTGAAGCACAGTTCCTGCAGAAGGCCAACACCATTACAACCCTTTTGCCTCAGCCAAGCGGTACATGCACGCTGGCAGATGCCCAACAGCAGCCAGCACCCTCATTCCTAGAAAGCAAGGAACTTTTCCTTGAGGCTGTAAGCCAAGAAGTGACCTGCTTCACTCAAGGAAGGCTAGAACGATTTCGGTGTACAGCAGTTTAGCAGTAAGTTAATATGCACCTTACAATTTCTAGTTTGCTGCTAGAGCTGCCTATACAGAAATCAGAAGTGTAAATAAAAGAAGAAATTAAGAAGAAATCTAGGAAATGTTGCAGCAACTCTTCTCAATATCAGATCACTAACAGAATCAGTAGATTACTGCTTCAATTATTCCAATGTTTCTGAGTGCTAAGTTGCTCCAAGGCTGATGTGCAAAGCAAGTTGTTTTATTTACAAATTCTTTTTCAAGAAGCTGCTCTGATACAACAGATAAACATCAGCATAGCAAGGGCAGAGACATGTCTCCATCCCACTTCTGTCTTGAGGATCTCCTGAGACCCTCAAGGTGAGGGCACTGGACTCTCATAAGAGCTCTCCTTTGGATCTCTGGGTATCACCATGGCATATTAGCCGAACAACCACCATCACCTCTTCGATTGAGGACCAGACCTTTTACCCTTGCAAGCTGCAAATTACCAGTTGTCAGGCAGACATAATGACACTTAGTTCTACGTTAAGAAAAAGCACTGTAGAAATGTTAATCAATTCTAGTCAATACCAGGTGCCATGTCTAAAACAAGCCACTGGTGGCAAAATGACAACACTGAGGTTCCCTGGCAAATGCTGAGAGTACAGTGGGAAATAGAATAGAATAGAATAAACCAGGTTGGAAGAGACCTTCGAGATCATCATGTCCAACCTATCATCCAACACTACCCAATCAACTAAACCATGCAACCAAGCATCCTGTCAAGCCTCGCCCTGAACACCCCCAGCAACGGCGACCCCACCACCTCCTCAGGCAGCCCATTCCAATGGGCAATCACTCTCTCTGTGTAGAACTTCCTCCTAACCTCCAGCCTAAACCTCCCCTGGCGCAGCCTGAGACTGTGTCCTCTAAAGTCACTGGCTCCAAAATATCCCTTGCATTTAAAAGCAGGCCAGTATGATGGTTGCTGAGGGGTACCAGCACCACAGGACCAGCTGGTAAAGAGGCAGGGATTTGGTTTCCAATACTGTCCACACAACCATTTTCATTAAACTGGATGCTGTGTCACATTTTCCAGCCTGTACTCACAAGACCACTCATAACTACCGTCGGAACACATTCACAGGGGCTGTCCCTGTACTGCGTGGGACCCACACCGCACATTCCCAGCACAGCATCTCATCTTGCTCATCACACTGCCAAAACCATGGACAAAAAAAAAATACATGGTACCCAGGTGGGTGTGTAACACCCCTGGAAAATGCAAATGGCTGTTTCATTTCAAGGAAAGGAATAAAAAGGCTAGGGAGAAACATCATTATTCAGTGGAGGAAGTGGGACGTGGCCTAAAACTGAATGGCAGAAATGCATAGCAAATAAGATGTGTACTTCTTAACAAAAAGCTATTGGTAGCAGAATAAGTGCAAGAATGATTCAAGAAAGGAGCACACAGCAGCAGGCATTTGTGATACACTCCCCACAGTATGCTGATGGACAATAAAACTGTCTTAACCAATACAACAAATTTGATATGGTTCCCTGCATCTTTCATGGCACACCAGCTGCTACCTGTATGTTTCCATATTCATCCGTCATTATCACATACTTGTAACTGTCACAAGCTTCATGAGGCCATCCCTCACAGTGGTGCCAGTCTGTCTTTCACATAATCAATGGCAAAAGTGCAGTCCCAAAGGACTGAGTCTTTGTTATTTTCGATTCCAGGGACAGATTTTTTTTTTCCTTAGGTTAAGCAGCAAATGAATATGACTGAAATGTTCAGAAAAGGACAGTAATAGCTGTAGTATTGGGGAGAATAAAATGGTTCTTAAATTACAAACAGAATCAGGTTATATTTTGAAAATGCAGAGGCATCCTGCTCCAGTGTGAAAATATTTTTCAATGTTCTGTAAAGCAAAACCTTCATCTAAACAGTTTTGAGTTTGATCCATCAGCATTTCCTGAGGGGGAAACAAAAAACAATAACAACAAATCCTTACACCAAACAAATCTTGGTCAGAACTCTTGTAAAATGTTCTTATACAGAGTCACAGCTGGGATATCAGAAGGTATGAAATATAAAAAGAACCCTAAATTTTTGCCTTTCTTACCCAAAAAAAGAGAGAGATATAGACTGACAAATTGGAATTGCAAGTTAACACTGCAATCCAGTTTGTAACAAGTCATTCATTACTATCTGTGAAGAATTTAGAATAGAATAGACCAGGTTGGAAGAGACTTTCAAGATCATCTCATCCAACCTATTAACCAACCCACCTAATCAACAAAACCATGCAACCAAGCACCCTATCAAGTCTCCTCCTAAACACCTCCAATGATGGTGACTCCACCACCTCCCCAGACAGCCCTTTCCAATGGGCAATCACTCTCTCTGTGTAGAATTTCTTCCTAACCTCCAGTCTGAACCTCCCCTGGTGCAGCTTGAACCTGTGCCCTCTTGTTCTGGTGCTGGTTGCCTGGGAGAAGAGACCAACCTCTGCCTGTCTACAACCTCCCTTCAGGTAGCTTCAGAGAGCAGTAGGGTCTCCCCTGAGCCTCCTCTTCTCCAAGCTAAGCAACCCCAGCTCCCTCAGCCTCTCCTCATAGGGCTTGTGTTCCAAGCCCCTCACCAACTTTGTTGCCCTTCTCTGGACACGTTCGAGCAAGTCAACATCCTTCCTAAACTGAGGGGCCCAGAACTGGACACAGTTCTGATGTCCTGGTGGTTTGCTATTCTAAAGACTAGATGAGATTAAATGAGAGGTGTACAGGGTTTGAGGTTTCTTTGGGTTTGTGGGGGTTTTTTTGTTTATTTGGGGGATTTGTTTGGAGTTTTTTGTTTGTTTGGGATTTGTTTTCTTACTATTTGCTCATGATTGTGCATTTATGAAAGCAATTTTCTAGATATCTGAATAGTCTCAGGTAAAATACTGCAGAAATTGAATGTATAATATTATAGTAAACAGGAGACAGGACTCTAAATTGTTCATCGCTAACATGAATGAGTGCAGATCAATTTTCTTATATCATTTCATCCACTCAAGTGACCTGGACAACAGAAACAATCATCAATATTTCACCCCGACACCCAGTCATCCATTACAGGATCCCACCTTGACACTTTCCTCCCAGGCAAGGAGCTCAGTTCTCCTGAATCAATTTATCTGTGTTTACTTACGTGCTTTCCCATCTGTAAGAGCCCTGATTTAGTGTAAATACTTTTGGAAATTAAATCTCAATATTAAACCCAGAACTTCAACATGTGAGCTGGTAGAATGCATCAGTGACATATGGATATTCCCCAGTTACTCAAAACAAGAATTTATTCAGCTCAGGTTTATTGGTGGTAGTGTCTCCCTAGGAGACAGGCTGCTTCAGTCTGCTGAAGTATGTGGCATGCACAGGATGTTTCAATAATAAAATTTACTCCTACAAACCAAAGTGTTTTGAATCTTGACTTTGGCTGGGAGCTACACACCTCACACAGTTCGGTGAGGCTGGTCTGCCATCTTCCAAAGGGAATATTTGTAGCTGACAGAAATAAAAGCTTTAAGGCATACTTATTCAAAAACAACCTTTCCACCCTGTAGTTTGAGTACAGAAAATACTGAACTAATTAGAAGTGGTCTAACAAACACCAAACTATTTTCCTTGCCCCCACACCAGGGCAAAAGTATAGCCCAAAATAAGGATTCAACACTCTGCTGACTCAAAGGAGCAGCTGGGGGCTCAGCAAATCATGCTGATTTACCACAGCAAGTGCAACTCACTAATTTTGATTAAACACAATGCAGACACACAAGATCAGTTCTGGAGAATCCTTGAAGAGCAGTGACAAGTTGCTGACTTTCATATTTGTGTTTTTCTTAAAGGACTTGGCTCCAGAAGACATAAGATTAAGCAAGAATGAAAGCTTTCATTTGAAATATGTTTCTAGCCTCCATGAATGCTGAGAAAGTTTCCCCAGAGCTCTAAACCTCTCATTTCACCATGTTACATCCTATCAATAAAAACTGCTAATATCACAGCCTAAATTAAAAGTGGAATTTGACTAATTTGCAGTACCACCCTTTGAGACAGGGATGCTTTTATGACCACCCTTTCTCTGAGTGTCTGCAAATCATATTCTCAGTTTCTTCATCATAAAGTCTAGACTCAGGTTCTGCCATCGGTGAAAGCTGGGACCTTGGAACCTATGTCTGCCTGCAGGAGGGACCACACCAAACTCTGTGGGATCTGCAGAAAACTGCGAGATCTGCTCAAATTCCTACTGCCAAGGTGGAAGAACCTGTCAACTTATAGCCATTCACTGACATGTGAGCTCTCAGCCAGCTTCTCATTTATTTACTTTAAGAGGATTAGGTCAAAATTTGTAAATGGCATGAAACTGGGGGCTGTTTCTTAAGCTCATCCAATGTATACAACCATCCAAAAATCAGAAAGCAAATGCTAAAAACCTCACTACACAGAGCCTCGTTTCCTTTTTGCTGGAGTTTGTATTGTCCTATTCAGATACTTACAAAGCACCTGGATTTGATGCTACTCTCTTAGGAACTCCAGCTTCACAGTAAAACAACTCATCAGTTAGAAAGAAATACAATGAGCCACTCCAATTATTTTTAACAAGATTTTTTGTGGTTTATTTTGGCAAAAATGTAAATTTTTGCTCAAGTTTTCCATTCTGGCATAAGAATCTGAGCTATTACAAGACATTAACAAAGCTACCTGTAATTTTTTGTGGAGAAAAGAGTTTCAGAGCAGTTCATTTTGTTTAGAAATGGCAAGACCTGGAGCTGCATGTACAAGCAGCCAAGCACTGTCTAAGTGGAATTAGCACCAGTATTCAAGAGGACAGTGAGCCAGGAAGGCTTGGCCAGTTTCAGTATGGGCAACAGCACCCCACCCAATGATGGAGTTTCTGTTAAATATTTTCTTAAGTGCTCACAATCCTGTCCCTTTTGAGTGCTGAGAAACTGAGCTGTCCATGTATATACCTACCTCCCACGTGAGGCCAACGGGGATACATAAAACTGCCAGCTCTGCAAGTCCTTTAGAATCTAACTTCAGTCCTAAGGGCTTGATTTGCTACATTCGTTCAGACACTAACATCCCTAACTGTGCTAAAAGCACAGCTTTAGGAATTGCCGTGGTTTTAGAAACCTCTAATGTGAGCACTCCCAGCCCTAGACATAGGCTCTGAGATTAAAATTCTGCTTTCCAACCTAAGAATCTCTTAAAGTTAATTATAGCAGTTCTAAAAATCTTGGACTCTATGAAAATGCATGCACATCCTAATGTTTTATGGGGTCTGGTCTGCAGTCTGTCACAAAGCACATGGAGGAAAGAAGCCCTGCACGCTGTCCCTCATCAAAGCATCATTGTGGGGTTCATCCAACCCAGCTGAAGATATCCTCTTTGATTCCCTGATGGGAAGGATACTTTTACACCCCACTGAGAAGTCAAACTTATACCACAAGACTCACAGGCACCAAGACCACAGGGAGTCTTTGTGGGCACAGGACCCATCCCTGCTCTGGCTGAGAAAATAAGGACATAGGAGAAACCAACTACACACCCTGAAAAGCAAGCTCTGCATCTGGTTCGTGCCCAAAAAATTATGATTGGATATTTCTAATTCCTCCACTTATATTTACTAATGCTCTACTCTGTGTGCAGTAGACTGAAACACACTGGTAATGAAAACCCTCCAAGAAAACAATGCAATATCAAAGAACTACAGAATTCTGTGTAACTTGTTCAAAAATGAATGGTGAGCTAAACAACAGTTTAGGAATTTATACAAAGAGTAAGTGCACCTCCAAAACAACCCCCTGAAAGCAATGCCCAGAATACTCTACATAACAGCCTTTGAGTGGGATTATAATAACTGCTGTGCTACCCAACTGCCTTGATGTGAGCTCATAAAAAAAAAGGAAGATAAACCTTACCATTCTTTTCAGCCCAATACAGTCATAGAAAATAAAGCCTGAGTGGCAGTCTCTCTAAACTATTATCAAATGCAGAAGACAAAAACTCCAAAACTTTAAATGCATTATAAATTATCTCAGATGTTTTTTACTGTAGGTCAATTGCCAACTAGTATTGTAAAGACCAAGCTCCTTACCACTAAATAATACACGCAAGAACCAAACCCAGCCTGCCCTTTGTTCACAGCACTCAAACACAGCACTTCTCTATGGGATGTGATGCTTACCAGCTCCCAAGCAGGACTACACATCTCCTTCAACAGCCTCCACATAAAGTAAGACTTTCTTTTGCAGCTGTGCAGGCTAGAAGAGAAAATTGAGGCAGTGTTTTCTTCAAGCAGCAACAGCAGTAAGAGCCTGCTCAGTGCAACCACCATCAATCCCATTCAGCTCAGCTGTTTCACAGGACCAAAATGCAGAGCACATGTGTCCTGTGAAGGCAGAAAACATTGCTTGCTAATTAGCATTGGAGCCTCCTACCTGGGAAGGCACTAAACAGCACTCATCATGAAAAATTTAACATCACCAATTGAAACAGAAGCATTGTCAGTGTCAGGCTTTGGCGCCATAACAGGAGATGAGAGACTCAATATCGAATAGTGATCTCAAGAAACAGTGACGGCAAACCAGTCACAAACCCCAGCTTAGCATGCAGAGTATTACACTGGTGACAAGTCAAGGATTTTGTTCTCAGATCTGTTTCTTAGAAGCAGTTTTGTGCATTCAGCAAAGAAATCAGAAGGGAATAGCAATTACAGAGAGCTGCCGCAGCTGAGCTTTTCAGACCATCATGCCAGTGCATCCCATTTCCCAGCAGGATGCTCCTACTGGGAAAACCTGATATCTGCTTGACATTACTGTTCTTCCCACAGTGGTTCAAGCAGTAGGATGTTTCTGAGCAAAACTGTAATGATTCAATAGAGAAATGTTCCACCCATAGAGGGACAAGACATTACCTCACCAGAGCCAGCAGCATCAGTGGATTTATTGCATATTATCCCACAGCGGTTATTTTTCCTCCCAGTTTTAATTTCATAGCACATAGTGGTTCCTTGATAGGAGAATAATTTGCATAACCAAGCAGAGACTCATTTTGAAACACTCTTACAACAGCATCCAAATGCCACACTGTAAAGCTCAGTAGGGCTAGGAATGGCACATCAGGTTTCAATCTTGCTATTAAATCTTAATACTTCCTGAGAGCTGTGTAGTCTTAATTTTACCCTGTGTTTTTGCCACAGCACTGCACAGAGTGTAATTTCAGTACAAATCAGATGAAAACCTGCACAGATTTATCTGATCTGATCCCCTATTAAAGCTTCCAAATCCTATTTTTTAAGGAAACGTAGGAGGGAAAAAGATAAGGCACAATGAAGAGAAGCAAAAAGATTAAAACCCATTGCTGTAGTTTTGTGTTCTTACAAAAAGTGAAACACCAGGGAAGAACAGAGTGTAAAATGTTTGCTGTTCTCCCAAAGAGACAGAATAATGCCTCTTGGAAACTAATCCACACATTTCAGTTTGCTTCCTCACAGCCTCTCAAAATGCACTGCCTTTTTTTTCCTTTTCTTGGGTTATTTAATTTCCCTGTGGAAATGTGTTAGGACACCACTGGATGCTTTATCTGTGTGGATGGCATTTTGAGAAATAATTTTAAGAGAACACACTGTCCCACATCTATCCCATCTCACAGTGTAAATCAGCCTAACAATGCTGTTTTGCTATGTCAGCCTGTAACTCCATAGCAAGTTCTGTAATAAAAAAGACCAAAGAAGTGAGGGTAGCGTAGCACTCATTTAAAAGCATAACACATGGATAATTTGTGATGCAGCTTCTAGATTGTTTGTATTTTGTTTGCAATTAACCTTACAGTCTGGTGACCAGAGACAGGACATGAGGATAGGACATGAAGCTGCATCAGGGGAAGTTCAGACTGGACTTTAGGAAAAAGCTCTTCACCAAGAGGTTGGTCAGCCACTGGAACAAACTCCCAAAGGAAGTGATCACAACATCAAGCCTGTCAGAATTCAAAGTGTGTCTGCCTGATCAACATTTTTAATCACACACTTTACTTTCAGGTTGGACTCAATGATCCTTAGGGATCCCTTCCAACTTTAGACAGTCTGTGATTCTTGCATATACAGCTTCTGTGGTGGTCTTCAATGATACATTTTCACTGCCATTGGGTTTTTGTTCTTTGGTTTGGTTGGGTTTGTTTCTTTTGTTTGTTGGAATTAATAAACATCTTAGATTAAAATATCACAACTTGATGCCAAATGCATCTATCAATGAAGTAGGATACAGGACAATTTAGAGGAACACTTCCCAGTGGCAGAAGAACCTTATCTTCCAGCTAGAATCAAAAGCAACAATATCCCACTGACTGCATGACAGCCAGCAGACTTGAGAGAGTCTCATGATTTTGCAAATGAGGACTTATTTTTCATAAACATTGACAGAACTTGGATCTTAAGCATCATTTAAGAGGTATAAAGTGCACAGGCTTGGAACACAAGCCCTATGAGGAGAGACTGAGGAAGCTGGGGTTGCTTAGCCTAGAGAAGAGGAGGCTCAGGGAAGACCTTATTGCTCTCTACAAATCCCTGAAGGGAAGTTGTATCCAGGTGGGAGCTGATCTCTTCTCCCATGCAACCAGCACTAGAACAAGAGGACACAGTCACAAGCGGCACCAGGGGAGGTTTAGGCTGGAGGTTAGGAAGAAATTCTACACAGAGAGAGTGATTGCCCATTGGAAAGGGCTGCCCAGGGAGGTGGTGGAGTCGCCATCATTGAAGGTGTTGAGGAGGAGACTTGATAGGGTACTTGGTTGCATGGTTTAGTTGATTGGGTGGTGTTGGATGATGGGTTTGACACGATGATCTCGAAGGTCTCTTCCAACCTGGTTTATTCTATTCTATATGCTCAAAGGAATTAAATTTACTTTTTAAAAAGTAATTTTGCAGATCTCACAAAACCCATTTGTTCCCAATATGCATGTGATCAAAATTACCAAAACTTAATCTCTCCTCTGTGTTCAACCTGTCCTATAATGAAATATGTTTGAGAAGAAAACAGGCCAGAAGAGTATTTTTCTTCCTTTAACTCTCAGAGGTACTTGGTCTGGGTATAATCAGAGGGGTAGATGGGTGGGGTGTTGGATTTTTTTTGAGAGCTAAGGAAAATTTGGTCTTTGCTCTATCAATTGTATTTGAGAAAAAAAATTACTGAGATCTGATCAAAGCAAAGTACTCTTATCAACTGGTCTCTGCCATACATGCAAGAATGCAGTAATAATGCTCACAGAAGCATCCACGGGGATTTGAAGGGGGAAAAAAAGTGCAGCACAGTCCAACAAATTCTGATATGCCCTTTCCAGGGGCAGAGAGAAAGCAAGAGAAGGTATTGTCAACATGGGCTCTCGCAGTCTGGATGCAGAAGTGGCCATATTTCCTTCTTGCAGCCCTCATATCTCTGTAACTACTCTCAACCACCCAGCTGAGAAGAGGGAGGAGGAGGAGATTTCCAGAACAGGTATCCCAATCCTAATTGGGGAACACAGAGCTACCATAGGGATCAAAGCTCAGACAGCGCAAATCTAAAACTACATTCCCTTCCCAGGGACATCTGAAGGAACACACCCCAACTATGCATATTAGAAAATCACCATTTCTGAGGTATGACAAGTTATGGACTATATTAGTATGAAGAACTGCAGCTCATCAGAACATGTTTTGCTTAGCAAGTGTATTCATCTTCAGCTGAATGCCTGTGGACTGTGTCCAATGTACTCCTGTTACTAGAAACGACAATTTCCTTCCAGGACTAGGGCATGCATCTTAGGCCCAACTAAAAAAAAATTTCTTCTCTCAGCTACTTTATTATGTTTAACTCCTTGAGAAATGCATCTTCTACCTTTTTTGTCACTCACAGATACGATCTCACTTTCAGTTGCTCATAGATAAGACAGGCGCTCAGACTTCATACGGAGTAGGAACCAGACACCAGCTCAAAGAGTTCCCAGTAGGAAGAGCTAAAACAAAGTGTGGAGAAACTCCAAAGTCATGTGGAATAAATAAAGCAGTGAAATACTTTGTCCCAGGTCACCAAGCAGGGAAATAACAGAAAGAGGCAAGTGCCTATAACCTCCTGATGCCCCAGTTCAGTGCTCTGTTTGCTAGCAGATCTTTCTTTTAAGACTCATTGTTTTAATCTGACAAAAACAGTACCTCATGTTGAAGATAAAGTGAACCTGCAGCCTACTCTAAGAAATCTGGAATTTCAAACAATGATGTGCTAAATTGTAATTCCCCAGGGCATCTAAGAAAAAGGATGCTTTTTGAATTCCCCCCCCTCTTTTCCTGGCCACACACAAACACATGCATTCGGTATCCACAGAAACCTTTTCTGAGACAACAAAGTGTCGTGTTTTAACCAAGAAACTAGAGAGCCAAAGAGAAAATTATTATAGTCTACCTTGACTCTGATCCTAATCAGGGGGAGATAAATTAAATACTAAACTGTTAATCTGTGAAGGCATATAGATACTCGATTAGTCAAAGTGTATTGATCAATACAAACTAATTCCAGCATCAAAACCTGCATTGACTGCTCTGCCTGCTTACCCAATTTAATGTGACCTAAGAGACTCATCCTTCAGTGAGAGTGCCTCTGTCTCAGGGGCTGTTTCCCTTTCCTTTTCTGCTCTTTCCTCCCCATCTGCCTTAATCGGGCTCCATGGCAGTGCCCTTTCTGCTCACACCTTCGAAGTCTGACCATATGTCATTACCATTTACATCGCATTCATTCTTGGGGCACAGGAAAATTTGGTGTGGTAGGGCAGACTAGGAGAGTATGAAATATTTCAATACAAGGAGAAAAATGAATAATACTGTACATGTGCAAATGTCACCTTTGGAAAAAAAAAATCACTTCTATATTCCATGATTTTCCTTTATTGAACCATATACATACATTTCTCATGACTTTGTAACCTGCAAGTCAACTCAAATTTTCTCTTGAAATAGTTTCACAACTATTTGGCTGCAGTCAGGATGGTATAGTACTAATTCTTTCAAATCATCATAATATTCCACTTCTCAGATGAAGATGTTCCCAAAATTTCCATGACTGCTAAACAGATTTGCAATTATTTAGTAGAGGTGTACTAACGTTCTACTTCAGAGTACCTGCCCCTGAACTTGCAGCTATATGCATCACCAGATGCTGCTTACTTTCAGTACTGTACCTGTTTATTCAGCATTTCATTTGTCAGTTATCTGTGCATATCAGGTGACAGCTTGCTGGGGGTGGGGGGGATGTTCAGCATAAAATGCATAGAAGAACAAGGGGTGAGAAATCTGCTACAATGGAAGGGTCAAAAGATGACACATTCTGAAGTCTTACTGCATTCATTTCTTGGCTGCTTAGGATAAATGTGACTGACCTACATATTGTGCATAAGCAAGAACTTATCAAGTGGGTTAGAAAGGTTACATCTACAGTAGCCCAGCTCCAAATCAGTTCCAAAAGTGCCCTTGCAATCAAATTCTCAGCCTTGCATTTCCCTGTTAAAACAACAATTTCTGTTTATAATACACTCCTGCTCCAGAGTTCACTATTTTCATCTTTTGGTGTTTGCTTCTGTGCTGGAGCTAGTGCTTGTCATTAAGCAAGGAAGTGTAAATGAAATGTAAATGTCAAGCTTCACAACACTTTTTTTTGGACCAGCATTAACATTTTACTTTGCTGGGTTAATGAGCAGTAACAACATTGAAATCAGTTTAAGCTTTCTTCTGTCGATAAGATTAGACTCATACTTCTTCTGGCCTTTGATGCTGCACCAAAATAAAACAGATATGTTGTCACTACACTTATCACAAACAAAACATCATGCAAAGACTAAACATACAGCAACAAAGCAGGGTGCATAATTACACTGCATTAAGTGTGCTGGCTTTGCAGTTGTAACCTTGTGAAAAGTTGACCTGGTGATTTGGAGTAGTATTGAAACAGACACCCACTTTTCTCAAGGGGCTAAAACTGGGCTTAATGGTGAAGCACAGCATCAGTTGGATCCATAACATCATAACTCTTTGCAATACATACTGCCTAAAATGTACAGTCAAAAAATACTGCCCCAAATATCAACTCCTTTTTATCTTAAACCTGCTTGTGTTATTACTTCCACTGCTCAGACCAGGTAGGGCCATACAGAAAAACAGCAGGCATATGGCTCCCCAGACCAGAAGATGCTTGGGAATTAAAGATACTGGCTTAAATATGTATCCAGCACATAAAGGTGTCATGAGTTTTGGCACTGCCCCAAAGTTCTTGAATTGTTTTTCTGGATTTAAATGCCTGCTTCCCATCCAAATGCAAAGATGAATCTCTATCTCTTTTTCTAGTGCCTAATACTGGGTTCTGGGGCATAGTACTGCAAGATGCCAGAAACTTAAAAATGAGCAAAAATTACCACCTACTTTTAAATAAAGCCTTTTACCCCTTTACTGAATTTAGCCCTAGCTGTCCTGCAGCTCTCCCATCAACACTGACTCTGAAAGTGAGATGTGGCCGTGTTGAAAAATCTTAGATGTTACTAAGGGAAACCACAGGAGCACTGAGGAAGTGCTTTAAAGACATAGCTCTGTTCTCAGTTGTCAGAATGAGCATCCTTTGGGGAAGAACAAGTAATTGCCTTTGCAAGAGCTGTCCCAACCACAAAGGGGACCTGCAGGATCTCCCCCATCTTACTCACGACCATCTCTGACACTGGCAGTAAAAGAAGGCTCTGCTTCTGTGGGTGGCTGGACTAAGTGACCTCCAGCTTTCCTTCCCAGCCAACATTATACTGTGATCCTAAAAGCTGGGAGTAAGCTTGTGCCTTCACCTGTTGTGGCAAGCAACAGTATTGTTCACTATATGGGGAAGAAAGGGAGCTGGAGCCAAGCTTCCTTCAGTGTGTGTATACATACAGACACATGTTCAACACACCCACAACCTGCCCCCCCCATTGAATGAGGAGGGTGGGGGAAGGGAGCATTGATCTCCATATCAGATCCTGTGATCCATTACATCCCAGGATATAGAAAGATAGATAAGTTGGGTAGCATAGTGCTGCCAGATAACAACAATGCCCTTTTTTAATGTGTTAAAAATTCCTCCAGAAAGGTGATAAGATTTTGGGGGAAAGGAAAGATCAAAATAATAATAGTTTCAAAGCACTGTACTTATTTTAGAATTCTTACAGCATGTTTCCATAGGAACTGAAATGCAAAGGAGCACACTGCAGCAGTGTTCACAAATGTGTGCTGGAGTGGCTTGTGAAGGATTGGTTAAGGCCACCTTGACCACTCTGACAGTGCCAGGCACCTGCTGCCTTTGCTGCACAACAAGACCTTAGCTCTGGTTTGCTAAAATCTAGGGAAAGAACCTTTTGTCCTGGTTTCTGTCTCATCTCGCAGGTGTGGCTGGTTTCATATCTTCACATAGCCACAGTGCCAAACACTGCTCATCCAGGCACACTGTGGGGGGCTGAAGGCAGCAGTTCAGTCCGCATTTCACAAACCACACAAGCATGAGGGAGGCACAAAGCAGGGCTGTTGGGGGTCTGGAGAGGTGATGTGTCCTAGGGACTAACACATGGACCTGGCTTTTGCTTCCAGCTTTGGCACTGACCTGATGAGTGACTTTGTGCAAGTCACACCAGGTGAGATTTGCTCCATCTGTCAGCTGCCTGAATCGCATCTAGTCCAGCTCAGCAGGTAAGCACTTCCCTGGCCAACAGAGATAGCCTCTAGCCTGCCAACACCACCCACCCCACAGTCAGGTCTCTTGTCCCCAAAGCACCAACACAGCCACTCCTACCTATATCCACCCAGTCACATTCATACACTAAGAATTTTGCCCACATCTCAAGGAGCTATGTGGCAATTGATCATTTTCCCCATTCAAAGTTGTCTGAAAATGAGACCTGGGTTGAAGCTCATGAGAGTTTATCTGCAGGAAGGGCGTATTGTACATCTGGGACAAATGAATAGGCATGTGTGTACTTTCTGCAACTGCAGGGACAGCATGGAGGACTATGTGGCACAGGGAGTGAGATCTGGTGTGACGTCACCCTTAACTGCTCCACTGTCAGCCCCTCCAGTAATCTGCCATCAAAACAGGAGTTTTGTCTCAGAGACAAATTAGTTGTCTCTAAAAGACAAGCATTTGGAGTAAAGAAACCCAGTTTATCCAGTCCAGGGGACCAGGACCTTGGACTGAGCAGGAAAATTAGGCTTTTTAACTGTGTAGACATCACATACTCAAAAGGGAATGAAGCTCCTCCAGAGTGTGATCAACTCTGCACCTCTCTGATGTGGTGGGAGCCTGATGACCAGTTCACCTTTCAGAAGGGACAAACGAACCTCCTGTGCTGTCGTATCTGAGTGTGTGCAGTGGCAACAATCCCATTTGTAAAGGGCCTTCTCACCAATTCATGACAAGGTCTGTGTAAGAACTGGTTAGCTGTACTTATGAATTGAGAGAAGTATAGAACTTTCACTAACAGACTTAAACACTTGATGTACACATACAGTGAAACCTGCCTGACTTATCCCAAGTAAAGGTGGATAATTTCCAGCACTCAGGGTAAAACAAACTCTTCCTTACCTGCCAGGTTTAGCCTCATAGTTCAGTAGGAAACGAAGCCAAAAAGCTGAGGACTGCTTCTGGGCAGAAGCATCATCCAGGCCATAGCTGGCAGGGCAAAGTAATCTCAGCCTAGATGTTCCATATCTGGCCACAAGCCAACTACAAATACACTGTTGTGGAAGTGCAAAACCCAGTACTGTTTAAAATTTGCATGTTGTAAATCAATAGTTGCCTGCAGCACAGAGATGTATTTTTTTTAACCAAACATTGAAAGAAACAATAATAATTGAAATATTTAGATACTCCACATACTGCAATGTTTCTTGCTCATCAAGACAACACCCACTGTACATATTGCCATCAGAAGCCATATGAAAAATATCAGTGAAGATGAAAACATCAATAAAATATCAATGTAGAATGTCTGCATGCAAGTCTTATTTCAAACATTATAATAAGTCAGCAGAAGGACAGGAGAACATTTCTGGGGCACAGATGTACAGCCTTGCATTGAAATAGGATTTGATTATTAAGTAAAAACACCAAAACACCCATACAAGAAAATTCTGTCTTTAGAACCTGATTATTTTATAAAAGAGAATGCTGATTATTCTATCTCTTTTCTCACCTCTCCAATCAAGTAACTGTGGGGAAGGTGCTTTGAAACTGTATCTCATTGCATCTACACATTGCATTTTAAGAATCAAAAGCAGCATGTTACAGATAGACATGTTACAGAGGCACTGAAGTGTATGAAGTCATGCATTGAAGTGATAGAAGAAATGCTTTAATTCCTGTTTTCCAGAGTGAAATTCACTGACTCAAACCAGTGCTGTAGCAGACTCAAAGGCAGGATGCAAGTTTTGCACATCTGTGTGTGTTTGCATGACTCCAGATGCAAACACTGAGATTCCCAGCTAGGAACAAAGTCACAAATCACAAACTGTACCAGACACGGCAGAGTCTAGTTCACAGTCCAAACTGAACAACACAGCACATAGCATAAGGACAGCATATAGTATATATGTTAAGAGCTTTTATAATGTCATTTTAAAATTTTTTCTACATTGAATAACTCAGTCTATAATAGAGAAGAGTCCTGCACTGGACAGCTGGCTGCTGTGAACTCACCCAAGCACTCAGCTTTCTGTTGTTGGTCACCTTGCAAGTCAGACCCAGGTCTTCTCTGTCGCACCCAGACTTTGGTTGTCATTACCAAGGACCACATCTCAGTCCAGGAAACCATCTCTTTCAAAGGCAGCACTGATGCAGTGAGCAGTTGATAAGGGCCAGGCTGCAGGACCCCTTTAGGGGTTAAGAACAAGCAGGGATCTGTCAACCTGGCCACCCGCTCCTGAAAGCATTTCTCCAGTTTATCTTTCCCACTGTAAATTCTTGATGCAGAGTAACAATTAAAAAATAGCAATCCAGTCATTTATCCTCCAGGCTGGAGAGAAAGGAGGCTGCCACAGCAGTGCCTGTTTTGAATGCTTGGCAGGTACACAGGCACAAGGGGGTGATGCTATAGATAAGCGCAGACAGAAATAGCTAGAAAGATGAGCTGGCTCAGGGTGGTGGGAAAAGGCAGCAACCTCCCTTCCCTTGTGATTGCACTGACACCAGCAGCTGACCCGCAGACTCACCGAATGTGCTAGAAGGAAAACGTCCCCACCAAGCTCTGAACCTCATGCTGGAAGCACCATTCTTGCACAGATCCCCTTCCCCATCTCGGGTAGGTGCTTTGAGGACTGCATCGGCAGACTTCTGACTCAGAGCACAAAATCTGCCTGTCGTGGGTTTTGACGCTGTTCCCAGAATCCTGCCGGAAAGCTGCTGCTAGCAGATCTCCCTGCACCAGCAGGGAGATCCAGAAATTATGGCTTGGAAAACATTGCCAAAGCACCGACCTGAAGTATCTGGGCAGCCACCTTGCCTCTTCTCCACAAGCAACCTCACACAGTCCTCTACCGCTCTTACCAGCCCACAAGGAGGCAAGCACAGAGCTGTCACCTGTCACTTATGCAACTTAGCTGCCAAAATACAAAACAGCTAAATTCATGAGTTTTGTGCAGCTGCCACCATTTAATAATCCTTTGTTCTCCCCTCCCTCTCTGTATGGCAACAAAGTCTGTTTTTCTTCTAAAATTGGAAAACAGCCTAACCTTACTGTACCTGCACCAGGGAAAAAGGAGGATTAAAAATCCTGCTTTTTAAAGCTGCTTGAGCAGGAAGGATTAGCCAGCACCACCTCTACTGTCCCCAGGAACCAAGGTCTGTGGCTGCTGGTACAACAGGACAACCCTGAGAAACCCCACAGCTTGGACAGAGCTGAGATAGGCAAGGACCCTCTGAGCTCATCTAGAGATGGCAGTCTGGGAAGGGAGACAATCCTACACAAATCTGATAAAAAGGATAGGGGGAAAGAGGTGAAGGGAAGTAAAAAGGAAAGGCATGAGCATCAGTACTATGGTTTCATAGGGTGGGGAGCAAAGCAGAGAGGAGTAGGCAGCCAGCGATGTCAGAAAACAGAGGGAAAGAATAGGCATAGGAAGAAAAAGCCATCATGAGAAGTCAAAGAATGATTTAAGAGAAAGGGAAAGCTCACTGCTCTGAGAAATACCCCAAAAAAATGAGGAACAATAAAATCTCCTGAGCCCAAAAGGGTCATGCTCTGATACGTGTCCTGATTCACTGTTTTCTTCCTTGTAACCATTGCAGAGACATGCTCACACACCCAGGATGAGGTGGAGGGTATTCCTGAGAACAAGGCAATAAGAGGCCCCTAGCAGTGTTGGTGGGGAGGCACCACGCTTCACCTCTCACATCGCCACTAAATTGACCTGGGGCAAGAGGGCGCCTACAGGCTTCAGAGCAAACAGGTATTATAGGAGAGCTGCTGTCCTGACCACCAGCTGCCAGCACTGCTAGCTCAGGTTGCTTGAGGAAGCCTTTTAGTCTACATCCATCCAATTAAAATAAACATGCCCAAGTTAAGCTTCCCATGGATGAGGCTACCTTCCAAGATGGCGACTGCAGGCAGACTGCCTAATGGGGACATCCCTCAAACTTCTAACTGCTAAACAGGTCTGGGAAACCACTGGGATAAAGCTGGCTTGCAGGGGCCAAATTCAGGCCCAGAGACTTGCTCCAGCAGCTCCCCTGTGCCAGCCTCGCCCCAGGCAGCACACTGTGCTAACGGAGACAAGCCTGTAGCTCTCCATAGTAGTGTGGCTGTTGAGATAAAACCTAGACTTCTTTTCATCCCACTTCATTTGTCTCAGCTACTCTGGAAAGAAAAAGAAAACCACCACAAACAAAAAACCAAAACAGTAAGAACAGTGTTTGTCACAGTAGGAAAACTCGAGAACTAAAATAAATTGGTTTTGAGATGGAGCTGAAATAGAAAATCCTTAGGTTCAGGAAGATAAGATATACTGAATGACAGCAAAGATAAAGGGAAACTGAAATTTGATGCAAACAACTGCAACAGCAATGGCTAGCTTTAAACAATTTCTGCTCAGAAAGTCCTCAGACATTAATCTGTTGTTTTCCAGGAAGAAAAAAATGTATTCATAAAAGATACTGCATATCTTTCTGATTACATTGCCTTGTGAGACAAGAATCAATGTTGCATGAGAGTGCTTAAACTAAAGCTTTTCATAGAATAATAGAATCATTAAAGTTGCAAAAGACTTCCAAGACCATCAAGTTAAGAGTGGCAGTAAAGAAATGAACTTGGGGGTGTGGTGGATGAGAAGCTCAATATGAGCTGCCAGTGTACACTTGCAGGCCAGAAAGCAAATTGTATCCTGGGTTGCACCAAGACAAATGTGGCCAGCAGGTCAAGGGAGGTGATTCTCCCCCTCTACACCACTATGGTGAGACCCTACCTGGAGTACTGTGTCCAGTTCTGGAGCCCCTACTACAGCAAAGATCTGGATGTGCTGGAATGTGTCCAGAGAAGGGCCACAAGGATGATCAGAGGGCTGGAGCACCTCTCCTATGAGCACAGACAGAGAGTTGGGATTGTTCAATTTGGAGAAGAGAAGGCTCCGAGGGGACCTTATTGTGGCCTTCCAGTATCCAAAGGGAGCCTACAAGAAAGCTGGGGGGGGGGGGGGGGCGGGACGGGACGACTTTTTAGGGTGTTGGGTAGTAATAGGATTAGGGGTATGGATCCCAACTAGAAAAGGGTATATTTAGATTAGACCTTAGGAAGAAGTTCTTCACCATAAGGGTGGTGAGACACTGGAACAAGTTGCCCAGGGAGGTGGTGGAAGCCCCATTCCTGGAGGTTTAAGTGTTGGAACTCGATGATCCTTGAGGTCCCTTCCAACCCTGACAATTCTATGATTCTGTGAAGTTCAACCACCAACCCAACACTACCATGACCACTAAACCATGTGCCAAAGTGCAGACTCAAAGCATATGTGGACAGTTAAAAATTGTTTGAAACATTAACAGGGTGTAAAATGCCTCTTCAAATATTTGTATCAGCTAGAGTTACCTCCTGGAGAAACAAGTTTGAAAACCAGGTAAATATGAACAGAAGGTAATTATTTTTTTGGTAGTTCATTAAAAACTAATTTGCATAAAGCAGCTGATGATTTCAGACCTATATCTATCTGTGTGTGCTTTACACTGCTTTAAGAATAAGGTGAGCAGGTATCACATTTTCTGACAAAGAGTAGAATAGAGTTGAAATATGTATGGTTTGATGTTTACCATTCAAATAAGAAAATAAAAGCAGTAACAGATGGGTTTCTTTTAATTGGTTTTAAATTTCGATGTATTTATGGCTTAAAACATGCAAAAGCAAACAGTATTCCTGCCTGCTACATGATACTTCATCTGAGATTTAACATCTAAATTGGTTGAAATAGAAGTGAAGTGTAGTTCGATTTTTAAGGTATGTTTAATACAATTTACTGTCCTGTTCAGTTTGGGGGGGTTATTATTTCTTTCAAAATTATTCCATGAGTTATTTGATTTGGAACCATAGAATTGTCAGGGATGGAAGGAACCTCAAAGGACTTCTGTTTGCCAATGGAGGGCCTCATCTGCTTGGTTCTGCTGGTCGGGTGGCCTGTAGCAGACCCCTACGGTAACAGCACCTTCCACTGTCTTGCCTTTAATTTGCAAGGAGTCCTTAAACATCTTGTTTATCCTCTTGCCAGAGTTTGGTTTCTGATCACTTCAACAGCTAAAAACCTGCCTTGGACATCTGATCTTCCCATTACCACCAGCCCAAATGAAAAAGCTGTCTCAAGTTCTTTATTCTACCAGGAATAAAGCTACTCTTCTTGATAGCTGGGAATTTCCTTGTAGGCAGCAACACACAGACAGCTTATTTATCAGCACAGTTTTGCTATAAATGATGCTGTTCCACCTTTCTCAAAGACCACCAAATCAGCAAAAGAGGACACCCCAGTTTTCCTCTAGGAAATAAACTAGTGACAGCTATCAGCACTCCTCACCAGCCAAGCCTGCAGCAACAAAATGTACAAAGCTTGTTTATATACAAACGGTTTTAACCAAAACAGGATATTCCTAAGAATCATTCAAATATGAAATCATGCTCAAGAGGAATTCTCTGAACTCAGGCAGCTCAAAACCAGGGATAATGTCACTAGAAATAATCTAAAATGTTCTATAAAACATGACATTTTAAAGGTTGGGTTTTCTTAACCAGTTTCTGGGAAAAACAACATCACTAATTTGCTTTAGAAATGACTATATTTTAGTTTTAGACTTGCATGTTTAACCATCTTTTGTCTAATGTGAAGGCATCCAAATAATACAGTTACTGTGAACCACAGACTACACATGCAACGAGCAAAGATCACCACAGGCATCAGTTTTCCTCTGACAAATACATGTAATTCCCACAACAAAAAAAACAAGCATCTGGAAAAGAAATCCCAGCTGTCTATAGTGTACTTTAGCAGTAGTCAATTGGAGAATATTTGGGGTGGGAGGGGTGGTTGTATTTTGGTTTTTTAATCCAAGTGATTTTGGTGTTTGCAGAACTTCCTATGTTGAAGCTCTAGAGGTTGAAGTCCTCCTCCAGCTGGAAAATGGTCTCAAAAGAGGGTTTCAACCATTGTAATGTCCAGAAAAGCTCCTTGGTTACTTCATACACATTCATATCCAGCTTTTTTGAGGCATCCCCCAAGGATTAGCTTACTGGCTGCAATTTACTGTATTCAGATGTTCACTGCAGTCCATGCTTTGATTATCTTTCTATAAAGGAATTTTAAGGTATTTTTTAGCAATTGCCTTCTTGAATCAAAGATCATAGAATCAACCAGGTTGGAAAAGACCTCAGAGATCATCAAGTCCAACCTATTACCCAATACTTAACACCTCATGACAACTGAACCATGGCTTCAAGTGCCACATCCAATCCTTTTGTGAACACCCACCAGGGACAGGGACTCCACCACCTCCCTGGGCACCACATTCCACTGGTCAATTACTCGTCCTGTGAAGAACTTTCTCCTCACCTTGAGCCTAAACTTCCCCTGGTACAGCTTGAGACTGTGGCCTCTTGTTCTCTTGCTGGTTGTCTGGGAGAAGAGAACCCCCACCTGTCTACAGCCTCCTTTCAGGTAGTTGTAGAGAGCAATAAGGCGAAGCCCATCTGGCCTCTCATCTGATCTCCCACAGCAGTATAGCCCAGAGGGCAAGGTACAAATAATGCAAAGACTATACCCCCTTGTTTATGATTCTATGATCTCAGATCAAGCCATTAGAGAATGAATGTGCTCTTATGTTTGAAGTTTTACTTTATACCCCTTTAAGTACGTCCTAAAAAAATAGTTATATGCACGACCTATCTTCTTTAACTCTTACATTTACAAGCATAAGACTTTGTTCTAGCTCTAGCTTTAAGGATCAATAACTCAAACATGGGGCAACTAGAGAAACAGAAGCTTAGCCACATCCATTGACCCAGCAAAAGGTCACAAATCACTCTAGTATCATTTCTCTGTCAAGAACCAAAGCTTCCAAACATCAGGAGAGAAGCTCTAATTAATGTATTTCTCTCTAGCTGCCTTCCATTGCCAATTCTGTGGATGCTGAAAACCACAATGCTCAACAAAAACAACTTCAGTTCATTTATATTGCTGTGGAAGATTAAATTATTCCCAGCAGCACAGATTGATTTTTCTCCTGAAGAGCTGCTTTGCCCATTCTAATTTTGGCATCTGATGTACACACATGGCTACTTACCAAGTTACTTGCATTGAGGGGGCAATTCTAGTACCTGGATTCAACCTCTAGTCATGCTTGGTTATCAATTAAATATTTCCAGACACCTGAGCAGAGCCAGTCTAAAAGAGTACCCGTGCAATTAATGAGCGCTATGCATTCTCTTCAGCGCACGTGAAAATGGGTCAGCAACATTTTAAAGTTGACAGTCCTGCCCTGGGGAAGAGAAGAATAAAACATGATGTCTCAAGATGCCTTCCAGCTCTCCTCTGAGTCTATAACATACACCATTGAGAAAGCCTGTATTGAGCATATCTGTTTCTAATATACTGCAGGCAATTTCATCTTCCTCTTTGAAAGCTTTTCTTAGGCTCATGGACTTAATTTCTTCTTCATGCATTCAAGTTTTGCCTGCCCATCCCTTAGTCCTGACCCAATCTTCTCACCTAAGGATTCTCCTTAGTCTGTTTTCTCTAACCTCAGCTTTATGTCTTCCCTTCTGTATTTCCACTTAACAATAAACATGCTTGTGATCAGACTGTACTGATTGTTTAATTAAATGATGTATGAAAACAAGTGACAAATACCATCCTAACACAGATAAAGCTGCCAAGAATTCTCTTGCACAGCTGGATTAAATTGGCTATGATGGACCTGCAGCTTTACTAATAGATTCCTTTTACTCCCTCACTACACCTACTGTGGTTTAACATCATGCCCAAAGACACTGACACTAATAGTTAACCAGTGCCAAGAGCTTCAGTTTTGTGTTTTTCACCCTTAGTGAGCTAAATATTTTTTTTCCATGTTATTTCTACAGAATTCCCAGCAGCCAGGGGCAGAGCCTGTGTAATGATGTATGTCATTCAGAGCATCCTCCTGCAGTCCACAGAGCCTGGCCATGCTAGCAGCCAGTCTGTCAAATGATCAGTTAGAAGAATGAATAAAGCGTTGAAGCTGCATAAATAAGAACTCGTAGTTGGGAAGCAAGGTGTTAGTTACTATGCTAACGGAATAGCCTGACTACAAAAGGGACCACGGTATACACATACCAAGGCTCCACTTACCACTGACATCAGTGGCTGAGTTTCACTAGATCTGTGTGAAGCTGCCTTCTCAGCAGGAAAAAAATGAAAAAAAAAATCTTTTCTGACCTCAAAAAAGTGATTTCATAAGGCTTTTGCTACTGCAGCAACATAAGGTTGCATAAACTCTTCCACATTACTTTGATGAAGTGCATACACTTAATTGCTCTCACAAAAGGAAGATGGGCCATTCCATTATTGACTATGAGGCTTGACAAAGGAAATGGTGCTTGGAAGAGGGCTTGCAGACTATGTAGCAAGGCCAGACCTTTGCACTAGGAAGGGAGACCAATCACCTTCTCTAGTGAAGAGCAGCTATTTACAGTTTTAGGCAGTTCAAGGCAAAGAGAAACCGCTGCCTTAATCTGTCCTCTCATACAGGTGTAGTCACTCTTACATTAAAGTTCAGAAGGATGACTCAAGAGTACTTCAGGAGGTGCTCAGAAACGGATCCTCCTTGTAATGTCCTTGAAAGGCGTAAAACATGGCTGCAAAGCACATCTCCAAGTTCAAGAGAACTTTACACTTAAAAGACCGGATTCCATGTCTGTTCCACTATGTTCTGCAGACTTCTCTTCAGGACATTTTCCTACCAACGATTTACAGCTCCATTTTCTCCAGAATTAGTGCAATTGATTTTTCCTTTGGATCAAGTGGCAATGGCAGGTTTTGTAACTCCAGCAGCTAAAAAAACCTCCACTCATAAGCCAGCTGTTACAGGAGCAGCACTGTTTCAATGCAGTTTGCAGCACCACAAGCTAGCTACTTAAAGGCAAAATCCAAATTCCTTTAACAACATTTACCAAAAGGTAATAAATTTTGGTGCATTACAAAAATACAGCCTTGAGGGTTTTACAGCCCTGAGGGTACAGATTGTATTCTCAATACAATAAATCAATGAAGACCCAATGGTCTTAATGCACTGAAATTAAATTTTAATGGAACTTGTAAATATGTGAAAACTGAATTCCCAATCAATTTACTCTGCCTTTTGAAGCCAGGAAAAAAAAAGCAAAAGAAAGGGAAAAAAGGTCTCTGAAGCAGTGACTGTTAGGCCTGAGAAACATTTCTGTTCTCACTGATGAAGACAGGATTATCTGAAGCAGACATGATACCCATGTCAACACCTTCCAGAGAATTTAAAGGACAAGGCTAGCGGTGGCAGGGTGTCCAACAACTAAGTCATAAAAGACAGAACCCTCCGTGTGGCCAGATTCTTCCAAAAAAGCTAGTGAAGCAAATGAGTCTTGACAAGCCCCACTTCTCAAAGATGAATGTCATTATGGATCATTATATTTCCATTTAAAAACCCCTCTTCTGCCAGCACACATTAAAACAGATTATTTCAAAGCATCAACTAAAAGACCTTGTACCAGTAAATCAGGTGCCCATAGCTGAACACTGTATAACTCATGCATAATATTGTGATGGCTGCTGGAGCTGTCTCAGTACAAAGTGAGTGAATACAGTCAAGACCCAAGTAACTTTCTTGCTTATTCAAAACCAATGGTTGTGCCCTTATTGCTGTCTACAACTACCTGAAGGGAGGTTGTAGTCAGGTGGGGGCTGGTCTCTTCTCCCAGGCAACCAGCACCAGAACAAGAGGACACAGTCTCAAGCTGTGCCAGGGGAGGTTTAGGCTGAATGTTAGGAAGAAGTTCTTCACAGAAAGAGTGATTGCCCATTGGAATGGGCTACCCAGGGAGGTGGTGGAGTCACCATCCCTGAAGAGGTTTAGGAAGAGACTGGATGGAGCACTTGGTGCCATGGTTTAGTTGATTAGATAGTGTTGGATGATAGGTCGGACTCAATCTCAATGGTCTTTTCCAACCTTGTTAATTCTATTCTATACTTCATTACAAAAGTCCAAAAGTTCACTGTCTACTTAAACTGTTGGGGTTTTTTGGAGAATAGTTATTACCAGGCAGGGGCTGTGTTAAAGAGCAGAAAACTGAGTTTCTTCTAACTTTCTTGCTAGTGATTTCCTGCAGAGCACCACAATGTTAGAACTGACCTATCATTACTGATCAAGCACAATACTTACTACACACAAAAAAAAAAATTACCAGCATCCTCACTCTTTTGATGAGTTGACAATCTCTGGAGATAAAAACAGCCAAGTGTAACAAACAATGCTGTGAGAGGAACAGAGAAGTGATTGATTAGTGAAGAATCAAACTGCTCAAGGAACAGGTGAAAATCATAGAGTCAATAAGGTTGGAAAAGACCTCAGAGATCATCAAGTCCAACCTAGCACCTAGCATCTCAGGACTAACTAAACCATGGCTGCAAGTGCCACATGTAATGGGAGTTCAGGGCTGAGGATAAGCAAGTATTTTCCTGGCCATGGAGCAGAGGCAGCAGAGGTATGCACAGGTAGTGGTGCAGCAGGAAAGATCAGCCAGGTGAGTGGTGTACAGTGATGTGACAGGGAAGCAGTTGCATCAGAATTGGGACACTAAATAGCTAAGGGACACTACAGGAAAAGTTGTGAAGTAGGACAATGTGCAGGGAACTCCCTGCTGGGGAAGTGGGCAGCAAATAGTCATCTGTGCCCTCTGCACATAAAAATGTGCAGAGAAAAAGGAGGAGAATATCTATTTTAGCTACATGCCTGGAACACTGATGAGCCATTCACAGAGAGGAACCTGACACAGCTAAGCTGCAGAATGGCTTCCCAGGAGATCAGGCAGGTCAGGATTAAAAAGGTAGTCTTGGCAAGAGCTGACCTAGCAGTAGTAACTGCAGCTGTGAAAGGTGGTAAAAGCAGGTCAGTCCCAGACAGAAATGAAAAAGAAAGCCCCTGTCCCAGGATGGAGAGAAGATGGATTTATAAGCTATGGCTAGGCAAGAACATGACCAGGTTTCCAAATAAAACGCTTTTCATATTAAGTGCAGTGTCAAGAACGGGAACGTAAATACAAGAACATTTAATTTGTTCAAGTAAAACGCTAGAAAGTTGAGGAAGAAAATGTCACAGATACGGCACATCGGACACAAAGACATTCATCAATAGTGGTAAAAGAAGAAAACAATCAGCAACCAAAAATATCCCCAAAATGGCAAACCACCAGCAGGCTTCTTCCTTTCTTCTTTATCAACAGCTAACCTTTCCCTCTCCCTCTTGGCTGTATCCAAATTTGCACAGCTATGACACCACCTAATAACTCCAAATTGGAGGACCATCAAAGTTTTCTCCCAACGAATCAAAGCATTTTCAAAGCATCTCAATATGAATCTATAGGGTTTAAGTCCTGTTGTCTAATTAGGATTTAAGCCTTTTGGCAAGATATTTCCTAACCCTCACCCTAATGTTCAACCCACCTAAAGGAAGGTGAGGAAAAATATGACACAGATAGGAAAGTTTTTACAGATAGTAAATTAACTGAGAAGGGTAAGGATGAATTAACTGAGGAGGCCAGGAATTTATAGGAGAGGGTAAGGGAATGAGTAAATTTAGGAAGATCAGGAGGGAGAGTTGTAAAAGAAAAACCTGGTAGGTGATTTTTGGGGTACAGAAGGTTCAGTCAGTCAACAACCATTTTCAGTCATGGCAGCAAGTTTACTCTCAATCGCTTGTGTGACACAAGGAAAATTTTTTTGGGTGCAAAGACATTCTTCACACTTGGGGTCAAGGTTGATATAGGAAGAGAGTCCTTTACTACCCCAAATTTTCTTCTACCTCTCCATCACTATTTGCAGTATAAGCAAAGAAATCCCTTTCATATCCTTCAGTTTCATCTTCACTGAACATTATCAGTAGTCCCCAGAGTTCTAATTTGTATCGTATCACAGTGTTACACAGACATTAAATTAGCAGACACCAGATCAATTGCCCAGTACATTTTGGCAATGTAGTCTGTGAAATTTAGTAAGAGTGAAATGTGTATTCACACCAAAAAATAGAATAATGCAGGTTTCTGTCAGAACTGTGGCAGGTTCACAATTCCATGTATTCTAATCTAGAAGTAGCAGAGACCCCTAAACATATGTAATATTTATTACAATTATGAGTGTAAACAGAGGAAAAAATACACATTTTAAAGCCAGGTATACACCTATACTCAGGATCCCTTTGTTCAGAAAATCCTTAAGTGACAAACACCTAACAAATAGATTCTTCAAGACGGTTTAGAGGAAAGATTTTATTTTTTTACTTCTTAAAAAAGGCCTTTGATATACTCTTGACCTTTTACCATGTTCAGGAGAGGAACAACTATTTACTTTTCTTCTAGTTTCAATGGACCCAGCGTGCAAAGCATACATTAGAATACTGTTCCTTTGGAGTCAGAAGTCAAACTAAAATTCCTGAAATTTACAGGAAGCAATTTGTAAGAAGCATCAGGGGCTCTTGCAAATCAAACTAGAGAACAGGCTCCAAGTTTCCTACATTTTTTATTTTTTAATGATTTATTATGTC
This sequence comes from Dryobates pubescens, assembly GCF_014839835.1. NCBI lineage: Eukaryota > Metazoa > Chordata > Aves > Piciformes > Picidae > Dryobates > Dryobates pubescens. Next base: position 22,475,134 of record NC_071621.1, read on the forward strand.
TACAAGGACCTCCCCTGCCTTCAGAGTTAAATTCACTTAAGCAAGCAGCAGCCTGAATCTCTCCTTTAGAGGCACCTTTTCATGTGATAACTGTTCATACTCCATGATGGAGGTGTTCAAGAAGGAACTGAACGTGGAACTTGGTGCCATGGTTTAGTAGTCATGAGGTATCTCACACAGTATCACAGTAACTAAGGTTGGAAGAGACCCCAAGGATCATCAAGTCCAACCTGTTCCAACAGACCCCACAACTAGACCATGGCACCAAGTGCCGTGTCCAATCTCCCCTTGAACACCTCCAGGAACGGCGACTCCACCACCTCCCTGGGCAGCACATTCCAATGACGAATGACTCGCTCAGTGAAGAACTTTTTCCTCACCTCGAGTCTAAACCTCCCCTGGCACAGCTTGAGACTGTGTCCCCTTGTTCTGGTGCTGGTTGCCTGGGAGAGGAGAGGTGTTGGGTGACAGGTTGGACTTGATGATCTGTGAGGTCTTTTGCAACCTTATTGATTCTATGATTCTATATTTGGGTGTACAAAAGGCATATAATAAAGTTCTGATATGTTTCTCTTTTTCAGAAAGCCAAAACTCACACAGAAGGTTGTATTCCAGTAGTTAGAGATAAACTGAGGCGGGGGAAAAAAGGTGTAATTGCAGAAAAATTAAAACCTTTGAAAGGGAAAGGAAACCTCATTGCTGAGGTTTCTGAGAAACTTCCTGGCTACAGTAGTGATAGATCCCAACAGAGGAGCACAGACATCTGTTACAGCAGCTCAGATGTAAACAGATGAGATCTGACAGGAGTTACATGAATGCTAGAAAAATTAAAATGCTAGACTACAATCTTATTTGCTTCCAGTAGGAGTATATCAGCATACACTGATGTACCTGTAAGAGTCATTAAAATGAATGAAACAAATTTAATATTGAAAAACCCTGCAATTAAAAACTTGAGTAATTCTTCTAAACCCTAATCATTAAAAACAAATCATAATACATTTGTCAATTGTTTGTTCAGCCTTTGAGGACAGTTGCTTTATTTTTCTTGGTTTTCCCCCTCAGACCGTAGGAACAAGAAGCTTAAACACATCTATATAAATAATCAGTATGCAAATGAGGCATTAAGAAAATTATGCAATATCAGGAGACCCACAAGACAAATTAGTGAGATTGATAATCATCAAATTCTACTAGGAAAAAAAAAAAGTGAGAAAAACTGTTTCAAACTTTGTCCTAGTAGATGCAGAAGCCATAGCAAGCCCTCCATGAGCACAGAGTATGAAAATGTACAGTTTGGGGAAGAACTGAATCCCCACGCTCAGGAGAGCACTCCCACTAAACCCCAACTCCAGCGGAACGACACACTTCCACACTGCCCTGTCCCCACCTTTCTCATCCCATAGATGCCAACAAAGGACCCCAGTGGATCCCAAAGTCCTTGAACTAGACAAGGAATGGTCACCCTCCAGTTCCATAATATGTGCCCAACTAAGCAGGTGCATACACAGTGAGTAGAGAGATGCAAGCAGAGAAAACCATGAGAATGTCTGCAGAGTCCTACATGCTGCAGTGTTGATTTTTCAATAGCTGAAGTGGTGCCAGCATTCAGACCAGATAACAGTAAGGGCACTCATGCCTTAGCGTTAGTAGACTCAACAGCAGCAATTACAGATCTGAGCAGGATACAGCATGGCCTCAAAAATGCACATCCTAGCACCTATCACTCACTTTATTCATTCTCCAGAACTGTCATACGAGGCTTTGAACTTGTATCAGCAAGATCAATAGTGTTGCTTTTTATGTATCAGAACTCTCCAGTTCCACAGTTAGTACTTCAGCATATATGAAAGACTAGCAGGATATAAAGGGATCAGGTTCAGCTTGATGTGCAAAGACACTAGAAAAATCAAACAGGCATGTCTTTGACTCCAAATTGCTTCAGCAGTTAAGACAGAAACCGAACAACTTGCCTGCCATATCTTCTGAGCGGTGTTAATATCTACTCTAAAACATTAAATCATCCACCTTGTTTCTTAAGAGTCTTAATGCCAAACACAAACCCAGCCTGCAACAGAGTTAGCAGTATCACCAGTAGCAGCAGGGGGCTGAAAAAGTCTTCTGAACTTTCTGGAGTTTCCTCATTAAGTTACTCAAGCAGAGGATTTTTCTTACCAACATGTAAGCTTCAAAGAGGCAGGATACTGCTTTGGTAGAGACTGCCTACTCCAGCCTCTCTCTCGAATCTCTGGCTGCCACTGCCTCTTCACAAGCTGGTGGTTACTAGCTCTCTGAGGAGAAGCTTTGGGATTTGAGAAAAGGATGTTTCATTCCAGCTAGAGAAGCTGTGTCCATTTGCATCCAGTCTCTATCTTGCACTGGGGTTTGAAGTAGAATAATTCAAAAGTCAGCTCCAACTGAGGAATCCAAGCTTTCTCCTCTTATTAAAAGTGTAATTCTCACTCCAGTCTTCTGGAGATGCACATGCTAGCGCTACTAGACAAAGAAAGGACTGTCATTTAATTACGTCTTTCTTTAAAACAGTCTAGTAATACCCTAGTGTGCTCCAAAGGACCATTTTAACCAGGGAGCATTCTGTAGCAGCATAGGCAAGACCAAATCAGACCTGGTTCCTACACACCCACCAACACATTTTCTCATCACTAGCTCAATGACTTTCATCACTCCCAATACCTGTTCTTGCTGACCTTCTCTGCCCCCCAGCACATACTGTCAGTTTCACACTCTAAAAAGTACTCAGTGCTCACCATATTTCACAAGTTTTGAATGAAGAAACTTGCACACCATAACAGTTATATTGTACAGGGCACTCTGTGACTCCCAAAAGAGACCTCCAGCTGAGTGCTTGGTAGAGCAAAACAGCTCCCAGCACAGAGCAAAGTGGACTGAGCAGTACAGGCAGCTCACTCCCTACCACATACTCATGTCTTGTTCAATACTGCAGGCACAGCCTAATGAGCCTCCTCACATCTGCAGGTGGCAATGTAACTCAAACTTCACTAAATTTTGGTTCACTTCAAAACCCTTTGGGAATCTGTGGATGTGATGGTGTCAGAAGAGAACCAGAATATTTGAAGGGAAACAGAAACTGCACCATTGCATCTTATAGTGGACCATATAGAATATAGGTAAGTTATAGAGGCACCAATGTGAATGTCATCTATTTCTCCTTGCCATGTCTGAGTCACAATTTCATTAAAACCAGAAAGCAAATTTTGCCCTTAGTTAGAATTCACAAATTCTCAAAAACTAAACTGGATAGGACTCTTGAATACATTTCTCTGTAGCTTCTCATGCAATCATAAACACCCAGTACTGGGTCACCTTCTAGATAAGTAGAGTCAAGAATCAACAGAAAATGAGTATTTAATTTTTGTGGTAGCTGCTTTTGGACTCCTCTGGGGCCACATATTGCCCCAGTTGACAATATCTGCTCAAATGTGTAGTTTTGTCTGGTAGGAATCCAGTCTCAGAAGACCTGAAGTACTTTGGATGCTCTAGTACCTATATATGTGCCACAGACATTGTATGGACAGTGTCCTGAAGTGCATCACTACTTGTTTGTGTATTTCTCCTCTCTGAGACAGTAAGTTACATAAGCAGCAGTTCTGATGATTCAGACAGGCAGCTAGAAGGAACAGACCTCAACTGCTTTCTTATTAAAATATGTACTTGTAAATTAAGAAGCATTTCAAGATTAGGCATCTGTCCAATTCTTTTTATCATTGACTGTATTATGCTAATGAGGATGCTGTTTCTTTAATTATCATTTGAAGAAAAAATTGCACACAGTCCCTTGATCTTCCTTAAAACCATCCCCATGCTTGATTCCCCCATAGGCTTTTAATCACACTGCTTCAATGTGAAACACTGCATTTGAGAGAAAAACTCTTCTCAAAACTGGTTCAATGAGAAAGTTTAAATTGTTTCCTCTCATCACAGCTATATCCTCTACCAACTTGGCAGCTTAGGAGGAAAGGCTGTAAGACTCAGATGAATGCTAGCACTGAATGCTAATGCCAAACCTATTACACTGCCTATGTAACAGATCTAAAGTGGCAGGACTTCTTAGACAGAGGTAGAGACAACTAAAGTGGGCCAGAAAGTGGACCCTGTGACACTACAGTAGAATTCAGTAAGTCCTGTTTAAAAAGCATTTCTAATACACCCATTACCAGCTGTTAACTCATTATGCAAGATTACTCATATGACATTCACAAGTGTGTGTTCTTAGTCAAATGGCTTCACACACTGCTCCAGTGTGGCTTTCTGGCTGTCCTGAGAGAGGCTCCTGTAACAGAAGCCCTGGGTGAATGGAAACCCCAGGTCTACTGGAGATCAAAAACCATCCCTGCTGGCAGTGGCTCTTCTGCACCTCTGAGCTCACCTCACAGCATCCCCACGCTATTACACTGCCTGTGTGGGTACCGTGTAAAGGATCCTCTGTCTCCAGCCAGTCACTCTGGAATGGCCTACAGTACCAGAGCAAGAGGGCACAGTCTCAGGCTGCATCAGGGGAGGTTTAGGCTGGAGGTTAGGAGGAAGTTTTACACAGAGAGTGATTGCCCACTGGAATGGGCTGCCTGAGGATGTGATGGGGTTGCCATCGCTGGGGGTGTTCAGGGCGAGGCTTGACAGGATGCTTGGTTGCATGGTTTAGTTGATTGGGTAGTGTTGGATGATAGGTTGGACATGATGATCTCAAAGGTCTCTTCCAACCTGGTTTATTCTATTCTATTGACACAGCACTCCAGCTCACCCCTCCCTGTGATGAGGATAGAAGGCTGCACTGGCCTCAAGCCTGACCCTGGCAAGGGTCCAGAGGAGGACCATGAAGATGATTAGGGGGTAGACTTAGATTGGCTATCAGGAAGTTCTTTACCATGAGGGTGGTGGAATACTGGAACAGGCTGCCCAAGGAGGTGGTTGAGGCCCCTTCCCTGGAGATATTCAAGGTGAGGCTCAATGAGGCCCTGGGCAGCCTGATCTAGTAGGGGATGTCCCTGCTGGCAGTGGGGAGGTCAGACTGGATGACCTTTGAAGGTCCCTACTCGCCTGAACCATACTATGATTCTATTGTATCACAGTATAACCAAGGTTGGAAGAGACCCCAAGGATCATCAAGTCCAACCTGTCCCAACAGACCCCACAACTAGACCATGGCACCAAGTGCCGTGTCCAATCTCCCCTTGAACACCTCCAGGGACAGCGACTCCACCACCTCCCTGGGCAGCACATTCCAATGACGAACGACTCGCTCAGTGAAGAACTTTTTCCGCACCTCGAGTCTAAACCTCCCCTGGCACAGCTTGAGACTGTGTCCCCTTGTTCTGGTGCTGGTTGCCTGGGAGAAGAGACCAACCCCTTCCTGGCTACAACCACCTTTCAGGTAGTTGTAGAGGGCAATGAGGTCACCCCTGATCCTTCTCTTCTCCAGGCTAAACAATCCCAGCTCCCTCAGCCTCTCCTCATAGGGCTTGTGCTCAAGGCCTCTCACCAGCCTTGTTGCCCTTCTCTGGACATGTTCAAGTGTCTCAATGTCCTTCTTAAACTGAGGGGCCCAGAACTGGACAAAGTACTCAAGGTGTGGCCTAACCAATGCAGAGTACAGGGGCACAATGACCTCCCTGCTCCTGCTGGCCACACTAGAAGGCTTGTACCTCACCATGGTCAATTGCTGTGCCAAACAAGGACTATCAATGCTTGATGAGCTGCAAACAGGTGTATAAACTTGTCTTCTATTCTTAATGGAGGAAAAGCCCGTCTTCTGAGTCATCTCTGGAAAAGCACTGGCTTCAGCCTCCAAGGAAGGCTCAGGATCCCCCTTGACATTCAGAGGAGAGGTCATTGGCATTTACTGGTTTGAGCAGCAGCCACTCTTGAACAAGCCTTTCAATATTTGCCTCACTGCAGCCCAAGCCAGCATCTCATGCAACCTGAACTACACATGTGATTGATAGGGATGCTGGGGACAAGAATCACTCCTCTAGTCCATTACAGGGAAAAATATTTTTAGTCATTGTAGTATGAGCACTAAAACATACAACACCAAAAAAAGGTATATTCTTATTATAATGTATCCATTCAGAGCTTAACTGCAGTATGTACTGCACACTGTGCTTTTATCCTGCAGCAAAACCAAAACAAATACTGGATTTTATTAGAGCTAAAACCCAAACTGCACTCACATCTTGTAGCAAAGTATTTACAAACAAATATTCTGACATCTCATTTATCTGGTTTGCTGTAAAATTGGCTCATACATGATTAATTATGAGAAATAAGCACAGCATGCTTTTATGCACTTTTACTTTGAAACCAAGGTCACACTTTGTTTTAAAATTCAGGAAAACACTATGAATAATATAATTAACATATCAGAAGATTCTTTGCAAGTAACTTCAAGCAGGCTAAACTGGGAGCTTATGAAGTTGTTTCTATTCTGTCATTTCTTAGCCCTTTTTTATTTATATCCTGCATTTTATGTGGCTAATCTTTTTGTGGTAGTTTCAGGCTATGCCTTTAAAAACATTTTCACAGATCTTGAACAGAAAGTAGTAATATATAAATAAATCACTATTGGGTGTAAAAAGGAAAATAATGGCAGTTCTAAACAATCCCATTGGAGAGTTACCTACCACAGGGTTTAGCTTGCCAAACAATTTCTCACTCTTCTCTCATTTCTTCGCTCTGGGAGAGATACTAGCTGGCTTCTGCTTGACCTTGGCTGCATTGTTTTGGCTAAGTCTAACATCCCTCTGCTCCCTTTTCTTGTCCCTTTTGTGTCTGAAGGTAAAAAGGGGCAGGGAGAAGCTATTAGCTTCCCCTGGTCTTTGGCCAGAGGAGTCCTTCTGCAGTTTGTTAATTGTAAAAACCTGTCAATACTGTAAATCCTGTATATTTTGTACATATTCATTGCATTCCATTATAGATTGTAGTTTTGCTTGTAAATACAGCTTTCATTTGCTTCCAGCTGAGCCAACCTGGCAAATTTAACGTTGGAGGGGGAATTTTCAACCCACCACACCTTTGTTGTGAAAGGATGCCTGGAGTAGCAGCCCTCATACTAAGCTACACAACACTGAACAAAAACTGGTCTTGCCCCAAAGCTTTTACAAACTAATTCCTGTTCTGTGGACTCAGTCCCAGCTGGGATACTGCTCCTTAGGAAAAATTCAGTAATACTGTGCTTATAAGGAAATCAGTAATTTAGAGTTATAGAATCATTTAGGTTAGAAAAGATCTTTAAGACTGAGTCCAACCATAAACCCAGCACAGTATAATTCTGAAAGGTGTGGATCTCAAACTGGGACACTCAGGCACTGGAATGTAGACCACCTCATGCGAACCATCTTCTGCCCACACAAGTCCTTACAAACCCTCATCAAGGCTAGATGCACAAGTCAGTTCTGGTAGCAGCAAAACCACAGGTTGACAAGTCACTTGCTTCAAATCACAAGAAGTTAATTTCTAAGTGCATGCTGTTTTCACTAATAAAAGTTTACCTGGTTATCTCATTTAAGACTATACTTCTAAGATTTTCACAAAGTATAAGAGGACAAAGCACATCACCTTTTGACCTCAGCTACTGTCCTTTCCCTCTGCCTCATGCTCTCCAGAGCCAGCACCAAAACTAACTGCAGCATGAATTCCATCTCAAAATGTTACCCTGCCTGCACAGCAGCCTGGCAGCAACAGAAGCTTGCAAAAGGCCACACGGACCAGGAGCTGCCTACTGCAGAGGTCTGACCAACAAACAAAAGCCTCTCCATGTCAATGCGAATTGTCAAAAACACTTGCAATTTGTGTATTGCAGAGCTAGAAACTGAAAGCAATGTTTGCATCACACTGATAATATCTGAATAGCTTTTTCTTTTAAAGGGCAAACAATTTGTTCCCCTGAAAGCTTGCTTACAACAAGCAATGACTGGGCTCCATTTCAATAGAAATTAGAATTGCTGCTTTCAAAAGGAAGCTCAATGCTATTAAAGGTTAAGAAGGTACAGAGATAAACACGTAAGAACCAATATTTAAAAGCCTTGTACTTAGAGAAACAGGATGGGCAGAAGATAAAGCCATGGACACTGCACGTGCAAAGAGAAGAGGAGAATCTGAAGCACTGGCAAATGACAAGCCGAGGCCAAGGGCTGCTAGAAATCCATGGAATGAAGCAAGGAAACAGAATGAAGCACTCCTCAAACATATACCCTTGAAGTTATGAAAAATACTGTCGTGTTGAATTTTATTCTAGTAGAGAATCTGTTCTGGAAGAACCACTTTGCTAGTAAGACTTCTGGAAAATCTGTACCTTCTGTTCATGGCTTAATACAAGAGTAGCAAAGTCAACTCTAGCTAATGTTATATTGGATTCCTACTGGATACAGGTGAACCATTTAAACTAGAAAATTATGATTCACTGCAGGCAAAGGGCAATGTTCTAATTTGTTTTGCAAATACAACAATCTTCACCAATAGCTATTTTACTTGTTTGGACATGTTTAGAAAGAATTTCTGAAACAAAAACAATTATGAGCAGGGAGAAACAGTCACACACAAAAATATAAAAAGGATGTGCTAAGAGATGCTTTATTACATGCCAAGAAGAGAGAAAACCCACTGTGCTACATTCAAGAAAGAAAACATTTTTGGTTCAAGAATCCTGGCTAAGAAGAATGACAGCAACAGAGAAACCTGTAAAACAAACCCACGGTACATAACAGATGGGGGGAAGAGACAGTGATAGGAATGAATACAAATTAACATTGCAGAAATGCAAACAAATTATGGAATTAAAAAAAGACATTAAAAAAGCTATTGTGATGTTTACAACACTAAGATTCTCCCTAGATGGAACAAGAATAAGTGAAAGCCATGCAATGACTTCAATAACTTCCAGAAAAATAATTACCAAACAACTCAGAAATCGGCAAATGTATTGTACAACTACTTCTATTCTGCATTCAGAAAGATCAAGATGATAGCATCTTTTCACATCTTACAGTGATAATGGCATACCTACCATGCCATCAGTAACAGGAAAGAGCTTTACATAGCTTCTCAGTTAAAACCCTGCATTCTATAGTAGAAAGCAATAACTTTTCACCTTTTGGTTCAGTTACCCTTAAACACAGAAAGACTATAAGTTGCTGGTGACTGGAAAGAGTTAATATCACAGCAGTATTTAAAAAGGTTAAGTGAGATAACCTATCAAACAGTTTGACATCAGTAGTAAGCAACAGCAGGGAAAGGTTATTGTGGGACAATCAATAAGGCATTGAAAGGCAGTAGCATAATTAACACCAATCAACACAGCTGTATGGAAAATAGGCCTGGTCATGTAAATCTGATCATTTATATGCAATTACATCACCATTTGATAATGGGAGTGTGCTGACAGGACACATTTCCAGTCCTAATTTCACATTATGCAGGAATTTAAAGTCATATTATACATAAAATCCTAAATTAAAAGATTCTCCATACTACATCAACATTGCTCATAGTACATTAATTTTGGAAGTGGCCAACTAAATAGGGAGTCAGCATTCAGATAACAAATTCCTTGTCAGTCCAGCAGGGAAGAAAAAGGATGTACAGCCTTTGAAAGAGCTTCAGACTATCTCAAAAGGCAGGACCCATTTACTGAAACAATTTACCTGTGAAATGGTAGATTCACTACTACTGCTAGTCTTTGATAAAATCAAGACCTTGGTGTCTCTCAGTAAGATATGCTACATGAAGAAAGTATTAAAGGACTACTACTGATGTATCCTGCATTTCTGACCTGCACTGAGCAGTTCTCTCTGGTCTTCACATTTATACGCCTAGGAAACAATGATCCAGACATTGTTAATCCCTGTGGGGTTTAATGAAATAACTGAATCACGCTTAATCCATCTGATACAGCATAAAGTGTCTTGAGTATTTCTATGGGATTTGAACTGTAATCCAGTTTTAAATTACTGGACAATTTAAAATATTATCAAGTAGTTGCTTCCCTGAATTTTTGATTTTTAGCTGAAAGCAGCAAAAATCTATCCCTCTTTGAAGTACCTCATTATCTTCTTGCATAAATGCGGAGGTATTGTATCATGCTCTTAATACACAACTTCCCATGCAGACCACTGACCTATTCGTTAGGAAATGGTTTTACAGTATGTGCTATCAGAAGAGCATTTCCATGAGCTGTGAGAAAGCCTCCCATCAGGTACAGCTGAGACTGACAGTTGCTTCACAGAAATGTCTTACACAGGGCTACGCTCTCATATACTCATCTTCCCATCCAGTGCTCTATGATCAGTACAAGAGAGGTAAATGCTACATTATCTCCACCAAACATGTAATTTGCTCCTGTCTATTTGAAACAGAACACAGGGATTTGAAATGGAGTTGTAGACAACTCTGGAATGGACCAAGAAACTATATTCTCAGGTTTGGAGGGCAAGTGCTCAAATTGCAAGATAGCCTCTTATGTTTCCTGCTGTATTGAACATCTACTTCTGGTAGAATTTCCCCCCTCAGAAGATGAGCTTCTCTAACACTCAGCACAGAGCAAATTCTTATTTCAGAGCTCTTTTCCAGCTGATAGTCTTTGATTTCCAATCCTTTTAACCACAAGGAATCAAAAGCTTCAAGGTGCTTATCACAGGCCTCAAAAATGTCAGCTCAGAAAGGAAGAGGACACATTAGCAAAAGTAGTACTCAATAGATGTTAATGGGGAAACAGTTCCATGGAAGGAACTGCCTTAACGTAACCTTTTGGAGAAAAATACTGTGAAATCATTTCCTCTGCTTTTTTAAATCATATCTCATTTAGATGCAACTATAGAGCACTGAAACACTGCACAATTCCTTTTTTCCATATTGTTATAGTTTCTCAGAACCAATCCTCAACCAAACTGGGAAATCCACAGGTGTATACAGACAAATCAAGGATACTCAACAGGTTTCCTCTGTATTTCTCACTTCAGCTTGTGTTTTCAGTTCTGTAGTTTCAAATCCAGGGTCCAAGTCTTTGACCCTGCCCAATTAATGACAAAGAGAGCTGTACACTGGAACACTCTTTGTGAGGGTCCAAACAGCGACTCTTTGCACACATGAGTGTCATACGGCTTTAGCTTACATACAGCTGAGTTATGACACTTACAACCCCAGTAAAGACAGGAACATCTACAACTGCTTTTAAATGAGAAGTCATTTGTATATGAGAAATGCATAAAAAGCACTTCTGTACATCTTTTATTATTCAGTGCACTGTCCTACCACTGTTGTCCTCAAACACGTTCACTGCACTAGGTATTCCCTTCCTTCACATCAGGCAACAGAGCGCTAGAGCACTACACGCCACCTGTCAGCCAATAAACACAGGACTTCCCTCATCTAGTGTCAGATGCCTGATGCATGTGCTACTCAGAAGACAGTAACCATCAGTTTTCAGCCATCCATTTCATAGCCAAAACCACATAATCTGTGACTGAGCATGACTGTGGCCAAAGAAACAGCTCTTCACTTGGGTAAGGGATGGGATATTCCTCTCCAAGCTCCTGCAATCATACAGTTTCTATCACACTGCACAGATCCCAAGGACTCCTTTGCATATGAAGAGTTCCTTGAAAGCCAAGGCTTTGTCCTGTCATGAACTGGTCACAGAAAAAGCAACTTCCAAACCTTGGTTTTGTTTTGGTCTGTCTGACCCAACAGGGCCAAAGCCAAGACTGCAAATGGCCAGCCTTCTTAAGGGTAAGGCTGGAATGAGGCAGTCTGTGGCCTTTCTCATCCCCTCCAGGTTTCAGCAGTACCCCATACAGTCAGCATCCCTGTGGAGAACTGTGTACTATGTTCATTTTCCTGAACCGTTTTGGGACCATTGACAGACTGCTGCTAGTGGGCAATTAAACAGCCAACACTGCCAGCCAGGTTGCAAATACTGCTCCATAACTTGTCAGCACAGCTGCCCTTTTTTCCCCAGGTAAAACATCATTGTTGACATCTCAGAGGCTTCAGAAGGTGCTGTTATTGCTCATGATTGAGCACAACCTCATGACACTACAACACAACTTTACCAGGATCCAGGTCATAGTCATCTCCCAGCCAATAAAGTTCTACCTTTCCAAGCATAAAGGGCTGTTCTCAAATATGGGCATATTATCTCAACCCTGGATTTTGTTTAGATAAACAATACATTGGTTTAGATCTTTATACTTTCAATATGCACTCTACCTACCAGACAGAAACCAAAAACAAAGTAAAGGTCTTTTTTATTAAATAATTCCCCTCAGCAAAAGAGTTACCTCTAACTTCACTGTTTACACAGCTGTGAGGAGTTTCTTTGGTGACAAGTGCATTTAAAAGGTAACAAACAGACAATAATATGGAAGATGAGCTTACCCAGAACTCTGCAAGAAGAAATGTTACTTCCATTGGTGATAATTTGCCCTAGAAGACAGTCCCAGGGTGGAAACCTTCAAAAAATAAAGAATTATTAGAATAGGTAGTAAAGGGAATACACCATCAATTTTTTTTGTAAACAGAGCTCAAGATTAAACCTCTTGCTTTTCTGATGATGATCCTGTCCATGTTTCCTGGCATTCACAGATAAACTGCTCCCTGTTAGGAGTGAAATGAAACAATGCACCGAGGGAGCTGGGATTGTTTAGCCTGGAGAAGAGAAGGCTCAGGGCAGGCTTTATTGCTCTCTACAACTACCTGAAGGGTGGTTGTATCCAGGTGGGGGTTGGTCTCTTCTCCCAGGCAATCAACACCAGAACAAGAGGACACAGTCCTATGCCAGGGGAAGTTTAGGCTTGAGGTGAGGAGAAAGTTCTTCACAGAGAGAGTTGTTAGCCATTGGAATGGGCTGCCTAGGGAGGTGGTGAAGTCACAATCCCTAGAGGAGTTCAAAAGGGAATTGGATGTGGCATTTGGTGCCATGGTTTAGTAGTCATGAGGTCTTGGGTAACAGGTTGGACTTGATGATCTTTGAGGTCTTTTCCAACCTTATTGATTCTATGATACCCCCCAAAGGGGGAAAGGATACAAAAACTTGGCAAAACAAAAACTCTATTTTCTATTCCTCCTCCTTTGGAGTATCTCTAGTTAACGCTCTGAAGTCAAATTTAGGTATACAAGTTGAAGAGGAAGCACAAGTTACACCTAGTCAGGTTTTAATATACTTTCAGAGATCGTTGGTTTTAAGGAACTGTGCTATTTGACACCTTATCCCTATGCCATGTTTTTGTGGGGTAAGGGTGACATGCTACTCAGGGAGGTTTAGCTGAATTTGCTTGTGAGGGGAGCACCAAGAAAAAGTACAGAAGGAAAAGGAAGAATCAAGAAAGGGTGAAGAAGATCATCCTGAAAACACACAGAAGACTTCTCCCAGAAGGCAAGAAAATATTGCAATCACATGAAACAGACATTATGAATCAGAAGACATCAAAAGACCTGTGAAGGCAGAGAAGGAAACAAAGCCAATCCTGAGATTTGATAAGAGGTCATGAGATGTGGTTTTTCCAATGGTAAAAGAGGCCAAGTGAAACTGCTGAGAACCAAAGATGAAACTAGAAAAAGTTCTCCCAAGCAGAACTGACTAGATCACAGTGTGAGGAAAATACGTTGGAAATTTACAGCTGTTTTCTGTTGATTTTGTTTATTTGGGGTTTTGTTGTGTTTGGTTAGTCTTGGGAGTTGTTTTGGTTTGGGCTTTTTAATATGTCAGTGATGTATATTTACTTGTATCATGATGAGGAAGAGACAGGAGGTATTAGAGTGAAGAATTAAGCAGTATCAGCTCAAGGAAGACCAGAAGGATGTGACTGTGGGACAAGAAAAGCAGTTGGAGATCAGAAGAGACTTGTGACTATGACAGGACAGAGACAAAGAATGGGGAAAGACAGCTGAGGAAAAGGGGGAAGTCATGTGACACTCATTGGTTTTCCTTATGGTAAAGTGGAGAAAAAGTTAGATTACAAGGTTAGGAAATATTAGAAGATGGAAGATACAAATGGGATTTAAGGTAAGAGACTTAATCAAATAGGAGGGTTTAAAGCTTTTATTCACATGCAAGTGATGATTGCTGTTTACAATAAATTTCACAGGGTGTGTAAAATCCAAATCCAAAATAATTTGCAGCAAAACCTGCACTAATTACAATTAAATATGTTTAATAGGAAATTCCAGGTATGTTCTATTTTTGATCCCATCTTCCATTCTCCAGCAAGGCAGGTTGCTTCTTTTCAAATAATTCAGTTAATTTAAGTCATATGTTCAGCTTCATTAACCACCATCTCCATTCCCCTGTGGTTTTAATTACATAGGTGTCTCTATGCACAGCTACCTCAGTCCTTCCCACCAAACAATCTCAGAACACTGCTTTTTTTTGTGTTACCCTTCTTCAAATGCTCCTAATTACACTAGAGGCAGCCAAGGTGATGAGGGCAGAGCAGTGCTTTCCCATGGAGAATGCAAGGCAGGAGATGCAGCCAGCAAGGTGCACACACCTGCTGGTCAGGGCTAAACTGCTCTTCAATTTTACTCACTTTAATCAAGACACCCCACCAGCTCAACAGGCTCAAGGGAAGGGTCACACCCTCTGCGTTGACACTGAGCCTGAGGCACATGGAGCTGACTTCTCCCAATAGCCTGCTTCCTGCTCTGGGAGCACCCCCATGCTGGTCTACCACTTTCACACACAGAACATGAAATCACAGGGCAGGAATGAGACTGACACCCCACCAAAGCTAGACACAGGAGGTCCCAAAATACAAGGTAATACCTGGCTGCAGCTCTTCTCCCTCAAAGCACCCACCCTGGCAAGCCCAGCATACCACTTCAGACATCAAGCCATGGCAGAAGAAAGTCTCATGACCTGCTCCGAAGGTCTGGCCTTTAGTGCATTTTTTAAGCAGGCATGGGAGCAAAGGTACCAAGCTCATGAGATAACCTGTTTCCAGGTGGAAATGGAAATAAAGGCTGACATTTCATAAAAAAGTGAGCTCTGCCCACTAGTAGCAGATAACTGCTTCAGCCTATTGCATCCTATTAGCAGAGAAAGACTGCAAGCATGACTGGCAGAAAGAAACCTCAGAAGAAAGGACCTCTGCTCCACATCAATCCTGCATGCCCAGAGGAGAGCCTGAGTAGCTCAGAACCACTCCCATGCTATTCCCAGCTGTCCTGGGTCAGCAGCAGCACAGCATGGATTAGAGCAAGTTGGATTTGTTATGTAAGGGACATGTTGCTCATGGTGTCTTTCAAATCCCAAAGACACTGCTGTTATGTAATGGGAACAATCAAACAGGGCAGCTTTTCTGTGATTTGATTTTTTTAAAAGTGCTGAGCAGCTAAAAATGAACACTGTGGGTCTGTCAAACTCAGTGTTATGTTTTCCACTCTAATCAGTTTAACTTTAAAGCTGCTGCAGTTATAGGGACAGTGACTCAGCTCTCACTTATCCTGAGGCCGCGAGATCCAGAAAGGTGAAATAAAGCAACCTCCGTCCACCTTCCCACCAGGACATCTGAGCAGGGCTGAATTTGTATCATCTGAACCAAGCCTGCGGGCTTTAATTTCTTCAGCATCAGTATTGCTTTGGTTCTACTGACATTACAGGCTTACTCACATGAATTCAGGCCATGGACCTGGCCCTGAACTTTGCTGCATGGATTGGAGGGTGGCTGTGAGCATCTGATACTTAAGCTTTCATCGGTGAAAAGTGCAAGCTCGTTTGGCAGTCTCCTGAGTTCCTCATCTTGAATTATTACTGTAAAATAATACTTATGGTAACACAGTAATCTATACAGCCAGCTTTATATTACACATCTACACATCCACATCATATGCATATTAAGAAAGTCCATTGTTTGACCCAGCTGTAAGCCACTTAATTCATGCATTTGAGTCATGATCCAGCAATATGAAGGATAGGTAGATGCAGATGTTTTAGGAAGCCCTAGCTGGTAATTTGCTCAAGCTCCTGTTGTATCAATATTAGCATTTCACCCAGTCTGGTTTTGGTTTAGAAACTTACTAATGTCTTTCCAGCTTACAAACTATGTTTAAATAACATTTTCCATTCTTTTCATGTAGCCTTTTAAAATTTTCTTTGATCTCAAAAGCACTCTTTTCACATAGATCTCATTTTCTATCTATTCTCCAAGTCCTTCAACTTTTACCACATTGAAGAAATAGCCGAGTTGAATACAGCCCATACTGAATATTTGTTTGGGTTGTCACAGAATTGTCAGGGTTGGAAGGGACCCCAAGGATCATCTCTTTCCAACACCCCTGCCATGGGCATGGATACCTCACACTAGATCAGGTTGCCCAGAGACATCCAGCCTGGCCTTAAAAAGTTCCAGGGATGGGGCTTCTACCACCTCCCTGGGCAACCTGTTCCATTGTTTCACCCCCCTCATGGGGAAGAGCTACTTCCTGACATCTAATCTAAATCTACCCTCCTGTAGCTTGGATCCCTTCCCCCTAGTCCTCTCACTCCCTGGCACCCTAAAAAGTCCCTCCCCAGCTTTCTTGTAGGCCCCCTTCAGATATTGGAAGGCCACAATAAGGTCTCCTCAGAGCCTTCTCTTCTCCAGACTGAACAACCCCAACTCTCTCAGCCTGTCCTCATAGAAGTGCTCCAGCCCTCCAATTGTCCAGAGAAGGGCCATAAGGATATGTCCCAGCATGTCCATACCTGTCATAGTATTAACTCTCAAATAACATACCCAGATTGTGACCATGATATAGCAACCCTGTCCTAAGCACCTGTTCTTGATCTCTGTAACATTTCTAACCTTGTGCATGCAGCTGTTTGATTTCACCAAGGCTCATGTATATTGTCTCCAGAGATTGTTTTACTGTTTCTTTTCCCTTTCTAAAGCCTATTATATCACACCAATAGCTAACCAATCTTTCATCACAACAGCAAGAGAAAAACCTAAAATCCTGATGGTCTGGTAGACCAGAAGGAATATATTAATTCTGAGTGTGCTCTGCCAAGCACACTCAAGTGTAATTTACTTCTGAATGTCTTATCTGTGCCCAACACCCTGCCAGCTTTCCCTGTACAAAGCACATCATGATTCCTTCCAGCATTCTGGCACAAACAAATCGCATCAAGCTTGAAAATGCTTAATAGAAAGCTTTTTTTTTTCCTCCACCACAATCTAATTCTTGTTCAGTAAGACTAACATACCCCATAGCACAGAAATATACCAATTGGGCATCATCCAGTCCCTATGAGGCTTTCTGGCAGTATAAACTTGAGAAGTATTATGAGAACTGCCCTGGACTGAAAAGAGGACTCAAGTGGCTTAAAGGGTTATTGCTACACGTGCCCTGTGCAAAATTTGGCAGAGACCTCACATGCCAGAGGATGAAAGCACTACTGGAGCATCTCTGTTTTTCAAGCTATCCTTATCTGCCAGACTGGTCCTTGGGCAGCATTAGCATTTTGCCACAACTTGGAGCACCCTGTGGGGATAACAAACTTAGAAGCCAATCCATTTAGTAAAAGCTATCAAACAGTTAAAATTCAAAAAGTAGAGAAGCTTGTTTGCTTTTTAACTATGATTTCAAAGGACATTCCTCTCCTGTAAATGTTTGGTGATTATGCCCATGAAGTGAAACTCACAGCTGTGCAAAGAAGTTATGCCTTTCCTCCCACTCTGCAACCCATAGCAAGTTTATCCCTGGGCAGAATAGCCCTCAAGCTCATATAAGGGAGCAGCAACCTGCATTACATCATCATCATCTAAATTAAGAGTCATGATTTCAGGCTGGGAGAGGAATTCAAGGAAATTTTTTCAGCTGATGCTTTAGCTAGTTTTGAGGATTGCATAAAATCACTGATCTGCAAGTGATGTCACTAACAACAAAAGCCTGATAACTGCAGCTATACCAGATACTTCTGAGGATTTGCAAAGGCACTTGATGTGGATGCCTCTGCTGGAGCAAAATTAACTTCTCCATCCACAGTGCCCAAACACGTTGCAAGAGTGGGCTGGCATACTCCTCCCACTTTTTGGAGAGGAAACTAAGGCACAGTCTTAAACTGACTTTACCACAATTACATGGAAAGATAGCTTGAATCATCTTACCTTCCAGCCACTTCATCACTGATGCCACTTTCCATACAGCAGCACATGCTGTGCCACACTACACCACAAAAGCAGTAACTTTTCCTTGAGCAGAACAGAGTTCCTGCCCTGATACGCGAAGATTCACTACCCCATGAGCTTTGAACTTATTAGCCTGACTGCCAGCTTTGTAGCCACTTAATTGAAAAAGAGTAGAATTCCTTTAAGAAATCACTAAGGTGATTGCTTAAATAGTTTTTTTAACAGCCCTTACTTGTACTGAAGACCTATTTTTCGGGTTTTACAGATATGCCTTTTGACTGCAAAATACTAACTAGGCTCTGTATCATAACAGAGTAACAAGGGACAGAGCTTTAATTGGTATAAATCACTTGGTTGTGAAGTTTCAGGAATTTACAACAGTTAATGATTCCCCTCCTGCAGACCCTAACCAAGTAGGGTCTCTCATTAAACCAATGATTGGGGACAGCCAGGTGGTTACAGCATTTGGCCATACTTTGGAGATATTTCTGGTGACTGACCTTGGATAAATTGTTAGACCTTATCCTTTTACAAGTTCCTCACTGGAAAATCCAGCATAGCAAGATGACACCATAGAATGACAATGGGCAAAACAAACAAATAAGGTTTTCAAAGAGTGAAGCATCAAATGCAACACAAAGTGAGGGCGTTCCCAGGCTCATGAGAATACTGTTTGTATTAGGATGCTGCCAGAATAAGTTACACAAATTATTTTCTGAAGACTGTTTCAAGACGTTTGAGTTTGCTATAGCAAGCTAGTACAAAACAAGCTATCACACACTTAAGTTTTGCTGATCTTTGCTTCTTTCTTCCCACTTTCTGCTACTTACGATTTCTGTAAGAAAATTGGCTGCATAGTGTTCAGTAAAAGTTGCATTAAACAAGGCCAGTGTAATTACAGCTACCTTATGATAAATGCAGTACTTGTGTAGGGAAAGCACTTGCTAAATCAGCTGTGCCTCAACACCTTTTTAGCACACCTCAGTATGCCAGTTGGAATACCAAGAGGAAGAGATCCTCTTGCTTGTTGCTGTCATTTTGGCAAATATTTTGACCCAGATGTCCATTACTATGCCTAAGTTGTTTTTTTCCCTCTTCCAGAATTCTTAATCAAATATTAAACCAACTACCACTGTATGACCCTCTGGAGAGAGCACCTTTGACTGGACCCCCAAGTTCTGGCTACAGCTCTGTCCTATGCCAATTTGTGATGCTTCCTGCATGAACTTAGGAAATAAAAAATGCACACTGGAAGCTGCAAGTCTTGTTCCTCACTGATGAAGAAAAACTGCTTGGTTTCCTCTGCACAGTCTCTGATGTGGAGAACTGCACTTCTGCAATAGGTGGACATCTTCCTATGTATCTAGCATTGCTTACTCTACCATCAATGTATTTTGCACAGAAATACATGCTCCCAAAAATCAAAGCCAGGGTTTAAGTTGCTTTTTTGTTTGCCACTATCACTAATACAACAGGAAGCACCCTAGAAAACATTACCATAGAAGATTTGCTTCTCAGGCATTTGTTGTATCAATAGCCAAACATCTACCTCTGTCCTGAAAGAGATGAATGCAAGGAAAGACAGGGTACCATATCAAAAGCTACTTCAAACAAACCACGTGGACACAGCCTTGCAAAGATTTTCTCAACCCCCTCTCATCTCAGGGAGTGCTTTCCAAACTGACAGTGCATTGCTCAAGGCATCACTTACAGAATCCCCCTTCTGCATCTTAAAATCTGATTTTAAGGTGATGATAAATAAAGTACAGTGGGAAGTTAAACCTCACTTGCATATGTGTAGCTCACTGCTACCGCTCTCCCAAAGCACAGGCTGTAGTGCTCACCACAACAGATTGCAGAAATAGGAAACAAGTAGCTGGGTATATTTAACTGCCTTGGAAAAGGGCAGACTAGTGGAGTTTATGCAGCAGGAGATATAGAAAAGCCCACACCCCTGCTTAAAACTGGGGGATGAGAAAAAGCAAAACCTAGAAATGCTACATGAAGGTACAGAGCATAAGCCAATTCCTGTATGAAATCACATCAGAACAAGACATTTATGCATCACGTTATATCCAGCTCAGTTGCTGCCAAGTGCCTCCTTAATGCAGTCATCCACTGCAAAGTTAGCTGTATACAAACACTTGACATTTAATTATTTTGCTACCGATGCCTTAATGACAGTAAATATTTCTAACCCTTGACCCTGCTCAATATTTATTAATTTTCTGATCTTTGACATTTTTAATGCAAGGGTGCATGTCAAAACTCCTGCTGGCTTGCTCTTTTCATCTTTAGAGTGATCAGAGATCACTTGGCTCAGTTAGGGAGCACAGGCTGATGTGAAGGCTAAGGCACAGCACACAAGCCCCCTCTGCACTTCTGTCACCTTTGGGTTGCAGTGACAGGGACTGGGCAAAAAGAAGTCGAGGCAAACATGGCAAAGGAGATGAAGTGAGGAGAAGAAAAAGGTTCCCAGATGCACCTAAAGAGTGGAAACAACAGACCTAGATGAACAGCTCTCGGGGCAGTGATGCTTCCTGTAAGGAGAGCTGGACATGCTGCTCTATCCTCCATGAATTTATTACCTTTCCCTTCCTACCGAAGCAGCATCTTGCAATTCACAGTAGCTGCTTTACCTTATGTCGTTCTTAAGAGAAATAGTAAAATGCCGTTCAACTCCCGGAAGAGTCAGAGAGCATCTGTACCTACACCTTTAGTCCAGGAGCCGGTGAGCTGAAGCAGCTCAGCACTTGGCCGCCACTTGCCCCTGTTGGGCGCTCGCCTATGTCCGGAGGTCCCTAACCCGCCGCGGGATCCGGCTTCCCGTATCACTGTCACGCCGCTAGCGCACCGCTGCCGCGAAACAAGCGATGCCCGCTTAGCAATCCCACTCATTAGCATCCTCGAAACTTTTGTCTGAACAGATTTGAGAACACATACTATGCACCTTCACAAGCTGGGCTGACTTCGCTGTCTCACCGCCTGAACGTGCGCCTTCACCACAGGCAGCGATGAGGAACAGCCTACAGACCTGCCGCATCCCGGCACCCGCGTATCCCCCGCGCACCAGCCGTTCCTCATCTCAAGACCTTTATGCCCCTGTCCCGGCCACGGCGCTCCGGAGGCGCAGCCGAGACCCCGCGGGGCAGGAGGGCTCGCGTCCAGGCAGGGGAAGCGGAGAGCGGCTCCCTGGTACACTCTTCAGTCCTAGAGAGGAGGTGATGCGGAGCAGGAAGGGGGCACCCCCACCCCCTGCCACCATGCGGAGGGGAGCGGAGCTTGCGCTGCCCACAGCAGGACAAGGAATGCGTGGGCGGCGGAGGATGCACGGGCGGATGGGATGCGCGGTGCTCACCTGCCTCCGCGCCGGTGGCGCCGGTGCTGCGGCTGCCTCCTTCTGCCGGCAGGCCGGAGCTGCGACGGGTCGCGGGCCGTGTTTATATAGCGGCGGGGCGCAGCCGCCCAGAGCGCCCGCCGCCGCCCGCGCCCGCGCCGCCGCCGCCGCCGCACCGCACCGGGTCGGACCGCAGCGCCCCCTGCGGGACCGCGCCGCACCCTGCGCAGCCGCCCCAGGCGGGCCACCCCCTCCCCCTGCCCGACCCCCGCCGGGCTGCCGGTCACCGATAGCCCCCAGAAGGAACTGCCGGTGAAGATACAAACGTCAGGACAGAGGCGGCGATGTACGTAATACAGAAAGTTCTCGTGGCCGCGTCTGTGGGACGCCTCTGGCTTTGCCCGGCATTCCTGGGAACCGTTGTGGTTACGCGTGCGAATTAGCACCCCGCAACGAATAGATGGTTTGCAGCGGATTATTGGAATTTTCCTGGGGCTGGAAATGACAGGAGCAGGTCAGCGGCTGCCGGGGAAGGCATAATGATGCTTCAAATGACATCAGACGGAAATGGGACTTGACCACAGTAAGGCTTTCCCTTCCTTGCCCAGCTGTTCTCTAGCTTTTCCTTACTTTCAGGTGATTTCTCTTTCACCTTAAAGTGGGCAAAATGCTAACCAAATAAACAGGCAGGCACACAAATCTGCTTTTCAGCCAAACCCCTCACTCAGGCAGTAATCTCCATCACTCTCGCTGTGCTTAAACTCTTGCCCAGGGGTTCTGTTCCTGTGGGTAGGGCAGCAAGATTCATGATACAGGCAGAAGCTCTCTGTTTAGAGCCTTATCTGCATGGACAGCCTGAACTACCGCTGTCTTCATGCCTATTGTTGTTATGGACCTGACAAACCAGCACTTACTGTTTCAACCGGATGTTAAAATCAGCAGCAGGCACGAGATCAGATGGGAGTTTTATGATCTGTGTCTAATGCTGGGCAACTCAATTAATTTTTATTAAGTCCGCTGGGCAAATGCATGAAGGAGAAGGTGATGAAGGGGTTCCTAGTTCTGAAGTCTGGCCTGATGGTACACAGCATCCTCCTTCCTGAGAACCCCCAAACAAGGCCTGGAGGCACCAGGAGAAGAGCAAGGAGCATAAGACAGCAAGTGCCTAAGAGTCTGGGAAGACCTGGGCAGAAATGTCCATGGTCTGCATACCAACTGCAGCCTGATCCTTCAGCAGTTGAGATCTAGTATAGTGTTGTGGAAAGACTTCCCTTACCCCATGCCTGTCTGACTGCGTTGATGCTACAGCCTCATATGGCAGGACAGTTACTGTCACAGGATATATCCTTATTTCCCAGGCAGGCAATAACTGCCTTGTTTCTGCTCGTGCTCAAACACATTGTGCCTCTCTGTCTCCAGTCTGAAGTACCAAGTTCCATCCCTGTGGCACCATTAGAGATCTATTCCAACTGAAATGATTCTGTCGTTCTGTAAGTGCGCCTCTTATCCTTAAAAGACCTTCCTTTAAGGTTTGTCTTCCCCTGTGAACAAAGATGTTTTCCCTACCCCCAGCCCGACTGCACTAGGCTAAATGTTATGCTTGAGGTACAAAGACAATGAAGATAAAGCATCATAGCTGGTAAAGTCGCTGAGAGCATCCCTCTGGCAGGCACAGAGGAGGACCCCGACAAGACAAGCACTTGGAGGTTTAGCTGTGGTGGTTTATGGCATGAACCACCACCCCAACCCCATCTCTGCTAGAGCTTCCCAGATCCCAGCACCCCCCAACTCACAATTCAGATTATTTATATTCAAACTTTGAGCTTACCTATGGTTAAAACAATGGGAGGGGATCCTGAGGAAATGAACGAAGCCATCCAGCACCTCAGCCTTTGATTTTAAGAAAGCAGCAGTGCCATTTGTCTTATCCAAAGGCATTATCATGCAACTGTTGATGACAGGGACTTACAGGCTTCTACTGTCCTCATTTTACATTAGTACTTGAAAGGACATGCTGGATGTATTAAAGCAGGGACAATAGCTGAGAAAGTCCAAATTCACACAAAATATTAATCAGTCTGTCAAACCTATTCTATGAAAAGAGCCTGAATACGTGCCAGTATTGAGGTTCTTCCTTCAATTTTTGCAACATTTTTGCAAACAATTATCACTCCCAGCACTTGACTTCTGATCACGGAGCTATTGCACTCTCAAAGATAATTCATGCCATTATCACACCTAATTAAAAGCTACTTAGCTGTCGAATGTGGGCTCAGCTTTATTTTTAGATTCTGTGCAGAACTTAAATTATCTGCTGTAGATAATTCACATAAACTTGTTTTTCTTCAACATGTGGAAGAGACATCTGTAGCCCATACAAATGTACAATGAAAGATTCCTTGTGTGACTCCAACAAGCAGAAAGGATAACAAAAGTTTGTTGCTTACTGTCTAAAGGGTGCAATAATATGATGAGAAATTGAAGCGGTGGATGGCTTTTAGGAATGTAGGCAGAGCAGTTCCAAGCACAGTTTCAAGCCAAAAACACTTTGTTGATGTGTTTAGGAGCAAGCTGCTGCAGCTACAGAGAGGTGGCAGAACAGCCTCACACACACGCCTAGAAATAGAAGGCAGCGAGGAACCCATGGCCCAGAGCATGGACACCCTGTCAGTGAGCACGCAGGACTGGATATGGCCCTTGATGGAACTGAGGAACAGAGTAACCACATGTCTTGTCCATGGGTGACACAATAAGCCCCACAAGTCTTACCTCCCTTTCCTAAGGGCATAGATGGTTGGCACAGTGGCCTTTTGCTGTGTGTCCAAACTTCACCCCTGGTGTTTAAACAAGCACTGGGACATCTTAAGTGTCTGTGTTTGCACTAATGGACATGGAGGGACCAAGGACCAATATCGGTTGCTGATCAACTACATTGCTTAATTGTTAGGGTGCTCCAGGACATCGTCTTGGCCAGTGCCCTGTGAACTGGCACTCAGGAGAGACTCATCCCAGAGAGCAGCACAAACGGGACTGCACTGCTTCCCATTGCCTTCACCCTACACAGACTTCCAGCTTTGTCTCAGGAGGCTTTGCAGCCACAAACTTCCCTCCTTCTACACCCTAATTCACACAATAAAAGGCCTGTCTCATAGAATAAAACAGGATTCTTGTGGGCTGCAACCCAGTTATTACTTTAGTTCAAACAGCATAAATTACAACATACACAACGAAAGGAGGGAAACATCTACACATTAATACCAGTGTCTTAGGGCCACAGGGGCACCAGATGGAAGACCAGAATCAAGCACTGTGCAGCATGGATATACCAGTCTCTGCCACTTGGCCTAGGGATCAGAGAGCAGTTCCTGGCTCTGTTTATTTAATGGTGAACACAGAGCTAGCAGGCTGCACAAGGCTTATTTCTCTGCAGAAATCAGCAAGAGGCACAGTCAGCATTCAGCTTTGCAGATTACCTGAGAACAATGTAAGTCAGGGGAAAAAAATACCCTCCCCTCTCCCCATCTGCAACATCATATGAAGGCTATTGGCTCCAGAAGATTTTTAAAAGGCCTTTGTACCAGGGAGGATGCAGCTTTGATCCACACAAGGGAGAATTCACAGAACAGCTCCTGGGATGCATTGCCAGGAGTGAGAGTACTCAGGGCACAGAAAGTGGTGTCGGATGATAGGTTGAACATGATGATCTCGAAGGTCTCTTCCAACCTGGTTAATTCTATTCTATTCTATTCTATTCTATTCTAAAGAGCTGACAGCTGCCTAGCTGGTAAGCCCTACTAGTAGGTAGGTGACAGGCAGAGCCTGCAGCAAGAAGGGAGAAGGGGTTAGGGCTGCTGCCTGAGGGCACAGATACGTGGATGTCTAGAGCTGGCAGCCTGCCTGCCAGTGCCCAGCTCTGGCTAGGAAAGGTCATCTCCAAAGAGAAATTTCCTTAGCCTTTCAGGTCCGGCCCCCACACATTTTATCAGCAACATTTTTGCAGCTGAAAGTATGTTTTCCTGCTGCTTTGGTTTGTGTTTGCAGTTGTGAATTATTTGTTTGGGGTTTTGCTGAGTTTGGGGTGGGGGGAGGGGGAGTTGTTTGGGGAGGGGGGTTAGGTTTGTTTGTATTAATGTAGACAATTACTGTAGTCCTATCAGCTATTTTTATTTAAGTGCCACCTTAAACTTCAGTGACACCAGCTAAAACTCAAGTGCTGACATACTTGTCCCAGAATGAAGGTATCTGATACTGACTCAGGTATCATCTGGTCTTGAATAGCTGTAACATCATAAGCTCTTTTCTATTGCATCAACATGAAGGGTGACTATGTCACTTAAACTATTATCAGTGCAATTAAAGTGAGACAACTCTTGTGTCTCAATAAACACCAAGGAACTGGCTTTAACTGTGGTTGCTGCTATTCTTATCATGGAAGAGAATGGCTTGTTAGAATAGAATAGAATAGAATAGAATAGAATAGAATAGAATAGAATAGAATAGAATAGAATAGAATAGAATAGAATAGAAGAATAGAATAGAATAGAATAGAATAGAATAGAATAGAATAGAATAGAATAGAATTGGATAGAATAGAATTAACCAGGTTGGAAAATACTTTTGAGATCATTGAGTCCAACCTATCACCCAACACCATCTAATCAACTAAACCATGGCACCAAGCACCCTATCCAGTCTCTTCCTAAACACCTCCAGTGATGGTGATTCCACCACCTCCCTGGGCAGCACATTTCAATGGGCAATCACTCTCAGTGAAGAACTTCTTCCTAACATCCAGCCTAAACTTCCCTTGGTGCAGCTTGAGACTGTGTCCTCTTGTTCTGGTGCTGGTTGCCTGAGAGAAGAGACCAACCCCCACCTAGCTACAACCTCCCTTCAGGTAGTTGTAGACAGCAATAAGGTCTGCCCTGAGCCTCCTCTTCTCCAGATTAAGCAACCCCAACTCCCTCAGCCTCTCCTTATAGGGCTTGTGCTTGAGACCTCTCACCATCCTTGTTGCCCTTCTCTGGACACATTCAAGTGTCTCAATATCCTTCTTAAACTGAGGGGCCCAGAACTGGACACAGTACTCAATGTGTGGCCTCACCAATGCTGAGTACAGGGGCAGAATGACCTCCCTGCTCCTGCTGGCCACACTATTCCTGATCCAGGCCAGTATGTCATTGGCGTTCTTGGCCACCTGGGCACACTGCTGGCTTATGTTCAGCCTACTATCATTCAGTATCCCTAGGTCCCTTTCTGCCTCACAGCCTCAAATAAACCTGCCACAACCTCCCAAATAAACCTGTGCTGTAAAGACATAGTGGAGCTCTATATAAATGACAGCTTAACCAATTTATTCTTTCATTTGTGAATGTTGGCTGGCCAACTAATGAGAAATAAAAGGCTGTAGCCAGGGCTCATCTACCACGTAAAGCACACAGTCTTGCCAGAAAAATATTACCTTAATCTATGAAGGCGATTGCTCTTTTATTCAGATTATGAGGACCATCTTGTACGCTCAAATTCCTAGTGACTGACAGTCCTGAAACAACATATTGCATTAGGCACGCTAACAGCAATAACCTGATCATTTTCTGAGGAGAGTACAGTCAAATGGCGAGGGTGACTTCAAATACTCTTCTGAAATTGCTTGGATTATTTTAAGACATAAATTCAAAGTCTTCTGGGATCACAATAGTTGCCTCTCTGAGCTGTGTTACTGCTTGATAAAAGCAGTGAAACACTGCAGACAGATGATAAAGCGGTTTGATGTGAGCTCTTGTGAATGACACCATGGAAGAAATCTGTCCCAGGGGACCTGAGGAATCTCAACCATGAAGAAGAGTAATTGCGGTCAGTTAAAAATGGCAGCTTGCTCGATGTATCGGCCCCCTATCAGAATAGATACAATTGCACACATTTTCTGGGACAAAAGGGACCTTTTTTCTGTGCATAATTTCTAATCATCATGAGAAAGGATTGCACAGTTTAAGTGACATATTACAGTTCTTTCTTTTTCTCTTTTTTTTTTCCCCAGTTGTGGTGGGTTGACATTGCCCCCCCAACTAATTTGAGGGAATTACCCCCCAAAATAAAATTGCCAGACCAGCTCAGTTGATGGAAGCAAATGAAGCTATATTTACAAGCAAAACTACAATCTAGAAACAGGAAATGCAACGAATATGTACAAAATATACAATATTTGCATGTACTTACAATTTATAAACAACACAAGAACCCCCCTGGACAAAACCAGGGGTGGGGCTACCAATAGCTTCCCCCTCTGCCCCCCAGACAAGGGAAAGACAAAGAGGAGAAAAGCAGAGAGTAGCTTGTTAGTACTTAGCCACAACAAAGAAACACAGCCAAGGTCAGCAAGCCAGCAGAAGCAACCAGCTAGTACCTGCTAGAGTGAAGAACCACGAAAGAGAGAGTTAGTTCATACAACTAACTTTATGTTAGTTATCAGACCAGTGGTATTATTTAGACCTTAAAATTATTTTCCCTTTACCTTCAATGGTAATTTATTTACATTCTACCACTTTCTACTCAATCTGTGCCAAATTTCCTAGGCATCAGCCTAAAACTGCCACACCAATTCGTATCGAGGAAACATTACTGTGGAGGAAAATTCAGCTGTTGTGAGCGCCTGAGCAGCGTGACTCTCTGCATTTTATGAATTACCCAGAATCACAGAGATCATAGAATAATAGCTATGATTCTATGATTCTATGATAGGGGTTGGAGGGAACTATCATAGAAAGGTTTGGGTTGGAAGGGACCTCTAAAGGTCATCTAGTCCAACCCCCCACACACACCAGAGCAGGTGTACCTAGAGCAGGTTGCACTGGATGGTGTCATGGATTTATGCAGTTGCATACATATACACATATATAGGTGTATACGTATCCAGGAATCTGTTTCTAGGCCTGCATCTAGTGTCTTTTGGGCCACAGAAAACAGACACAGGCAACTCAAATATTCAAACAGCAATGTCTAAGACAACAGAATGGTCACATCCCAGGAGAACCACCTCCCTCCTGCTCCTCTGCTAGAAGGTGAGATTTAGAATCAGCAGAGGTCAGAATCAGGAAACAAGAATCTGTAGTGTCAAACCCAGACTGCACCTTGGTAGCTGCTTGCACAGATTGGGCTGCTGCCATCAGATCAGTGACACACTCTGTCCAAGTTGCACCTTGCTGACCATGAGTGGGAAGACGCCTGGAGAATCATACATCCTCAGCTGTCCTAACAGCCAGTCCTTCTGGGAAGAGGTTCATTTTCTGCCAGGCCAAGAAACTGAACTGTCCCAGGGATAGAACTCAGTGAGTGCCAGCATTGGTACATGGCATGGGGAGAGCCGGACTGGGAACGAAGAAAAGAAGGATATGGAGTGAAGAGGAGAAGGACTTTAACTTTTGGTAGAACTGTTTAGATTTTCTCAGGTGTATCACTCAGCTCTGCTCACTAAAAGCTCGCTGGCCAGAAAACCTTTCCTTCCCACCAGCCAGGGAGAGCTCTTCCAGAGGACTGCACAAGGAATGTGGTGGGAAAGAGCAGAGAGGCAGAAGGACAGCTATCAGGAACTCCGGTTCCAACTAACATCAGTTGGGAAACAACAGCCTGAGTATTAAAACTCACAGCACACACTGAGCTGCCTTAGGGAGCTGAGACTTGATTTTTAAAATTCCAAGAAAATTCTTTTAGAAAAACTGTTCTTGTGTGAAATAAATTATAACACTGTGGAATGCAACAAATGGTTGAACTTCCACAAATAAGAGAGCAGAGGCAGAAGAAAGGTCTGCAGACTGTGGGGTGCAGAAGCCCGTTCATAAGGTGTCATTGCATGCCAGACACATTGCCATGCTGCTCACCCAGGAACACATAGAAATGAAGGGCAGAAGGAAAGGTCCTGTGTATCAAAGTTGCAGAGGGAGAAGATAAATACCTGTGCAGAAAGCAGAGCCACACCACTACTCAGAAACCACAGGTAAGAAGAAGAATCTGGACCTAAATTTTACAGCATGTTAAGGATACATATGCAGCCAGGTCTACTTTGGCAGCCCAGTGGCACCCCTTTGTCCATCACACTCCTATCCATTGCTTTGGAGATCCACCACTGATTGTTCAAACCCCTGCTCCACCAGCCATCCTCACTTCTGGAGTCTCTATCCTTTACCTTGGTTGACTCTTGATTCATCTGAGGAGGAGGGAGAGGAGGAGGAAGATGTGACTATTAAAAAGCAACAGTAAGAGTGCTCTCAGAAATTTTACGTCAGGCATTCAGCCTCACTGATAAAGTGACTGAATTCATTGGAGGGCAAAGCAGTTTTCCCCTTAGAACTAATGAAACAGAGGAGGATGTGTCACAGACTTAAGGGAGAGAGCTTACATACACAAGAACAGTATAAAATAATGTCGAGGATGAAGAGGCAGGAGCAGGATTGGACAGATCATCACCTGCAGGGGACACAGGCAAGTCCACTGTCTTAGCTTTTTTATCAATGAGAATGAACTCTCAGCACACATCTCTTACTGTGAGCGTCTTTGATGCCTCTTTCTGAACAGCCACAGTCAGTGTCATCTTCCTCAGATGAATCAAGATCGGTCAAATCAATGCAGCGTGAAGGACAGAAATGGCGAATAATGCTTGGGCACTCAGTCTCGCAGACAAAGCAGCCAAGACAATTTCAAACAGTGATCTGCTCATTAACTCTGATGGGAGAAACTGCCATGCTGTCCACTGTGCAGCTTTTCAGGAACATATTCTCAGTGGGAAAAGGGAGTATGGCTCTGCGGTTTTGCTCCATATTAACCAGAGTAAGGGCTGAAGGCACTTCACAGCTCTTCTGAGGCCCATGCTTTCAAGCTTCTGAGGCACTTGATGTTGCTGCATGGTGAACAAGAAAATTCAAATGCATTCAAAACTGGAGCTTTGTATTTGTATTTATGCTGTTGGGGAGTCAGGCCTGCTGTGGGGACTTAGGAAGGTCAGCTATGAGATGGCATTGCAGTGAGATGTTTGTTCAGAGGATTATGGACCTTGCCAGACCTTCTGGACATTCCCATTGTACACATTGCTAGCAATGCAATTGTATGAGCAGGTTGCTGTAAAATCATGCCCAAAGACAGCCCCCTCAGGTGCCTGCTAGTCTGATTTTCATTGGGGCTTTGCAAATCAGCAGTAGAACACTACACTCTGTTCCTTCCAGCTATCACTATTGGGACCTGTGATAAATCAGACAGAGGAAAAGAGCAGAGAAGTTTCTTAACAAAGAGTTAGTTTCTGTTAGGATTGCTTCTTTTGAAGTCTCACTGCTTAGGATGCACTGTAAATGGTGCCTAGGGAGTACAGAGCATGGTAAAGTTCTAGTTGAGTCAACCCAGCATTGCTGGAGCAATGGCAGATCTACAGGCATGCAAGTGCCTTTCTCTGCTTCTCCTCCTGGGAGAGCTGGGAACTGTTAAAATCAAGAATAAACTGAAAGCAGGATCTGCTCAGCTTTATCATGGTATCAGATAGATTTCCTTGGAGTACATTTAGAAAACAACACTAAAGAAAATACAGTGGAACTGCCATTACCTTTGGCAATGGAAGACCTGTGGCATTACCTGCTGGAAGAGCTGCAGTGGGTAATTTCCAGGGAAAATTCATTGTGTGTAACTATGTGAGGAGGGGAAAATAGCCACAAATGAAGACCAGGAGGGGGGAAAAGAGCTGTACAGTCACAATCAGGAAAGGAAAAAGAACTGACACTCGTGTGGATGTGGAATAATGAGGTTTGTGGAGATATGATTGACAGTAGGGCTTATCAGCAGCCCTAAATGGCAGGGACTCTCCTCCAGAAAATGATATTGCAAATGAAGTGGAAGAAGGTAAAATCATAATAGTGACTCTGACAAGCTCCAAGGCAAGAGAATGCTTCAGAAGGCTGGCAAGCATCAGTGACACACTGGCTGCAGCTTCTCTCCCAAGGGCAGCTCAGTCCAGCAGCCACAAAGAGGAGTGATGAGAACAGGGCTGACAGAGATTTCTGCATGCCACAGAATACTTAGAATCTTATAAGGACCATTATTTGCACAGTGCTTATATTAAAACCTATGCCATCCTCTTGCTTTCTCTATCAAGCTGCTCTGGCTTCACAGTACCATACAGTACCATCCCAGTGTTTTAGTGTCAAACTTTTGACTCTCACATTTCCCTATATGCTGGGGTGCAGCAACTGGGACCAGAGCTTCCAGTTCTCTGTCCCATGGGGACTGTGGAGTGTTTGAGGTCCTTTCCTCCCTCACTTTCCGCCAGGGCAAGTTTTCAATGGATATCCCTGAGCCAGAGTTTAGCCGCAAAGACATCATGGGGTTTGAGATTTCCCTGCAGATGCTAAAGGCAGTTGCTTGCCAACAGGGTTTTCAGTTTAAAAGGGGATGGTTGGGAAAAGCTATCCAAGTCCCAAACTCACCTGCCTGTGCAGGACTGGTGGTTTCTCAGGGACTATCACAGCTCCAGGCATTGTAAGCCTCCATAGGGTTGTATGCAATAAAGAACAGACAATCAAGAGATAAGGACTCTCTTCTTGCTTCCCACAGAGCCAAGTGCACACTCCTGGGCACTCTCCCCACTAACCACATATCCGTTTCAGGCTGCTGCCCACCCCTTTGACCATGTCCCAGTGCCTAAAAAGGATGGTGGTACCTGGTGAAGCTTGTGAGAGCTTTTCCTGTAGAGAAAGAAGGTGGAGGTGAACCATATTAGGAGAGTGTCCTGATACAGGAGTAGCGTGGGAGTACATAGTATGTATGGGGAAAAAAGAAAGGGGGGGGGGGGGGGGGGGGGGGGGCGGAGAGGAAGAGAGAGAGACTACCTGGGAATAACCAAGTAATGGAAAAATCCATAAAGTATGGGGGAAATGTAGGATGAGGTAAAATAAATTCAGTGTTAATCTGATGTAAATTTACTTGCAGCCTCCTTGTGTTGTTCAGTTAGAGACTACAGTGCCTATGCCAATAAACAAAAGCTGTATGTGTTGTTTAGGAGTTCTGGACAGATGGGCAGAGTCCAACATGATGGCATTCAACAAGTTCAAGTGCCGGGTGCTGCACTTTGGCAGCAACCCAGCTACAGGCTGGGGTCAGAGTGGCTGGAGAGCTGCCAAACAGAAAGGGACCTGGGGGTAGTGATTGACAGCTGGCTGAACACGAGTCAGCAGTGTGCCCAGGTGGCCAAGAGGCCAATGGCATCCTGGCCTGCATCAAGAATAGTGTGGCCAGCAGGAGCAGGGAAGTCATTCTGCCCCTGTACTCAGCACTGGTCAGGCCACACTTTGAGTCCTGTGTCCAGTTCTTGGTCCCTCAATTTACAAACGACATTGAGACTCTTGAACGTGTCCAGAGAAGGGCAATGAGGCTGGTGAGAGGCCTTGAGCAGAAGCCCTATGAGGAGAGGCTGAGGGAGCTGGGATTGTTTAGCCTGGAGAAGAGGAGGCTCAGGGGAGTCTTTATTGCTGTCTACAACTACCTGAAGGGAGGTTGTAGCCAGGTGGGGGTTGGTCTCTTCTCCCAGGCAACTAGCACCAGAACAAGAGGACACAGTCTCAAGCTGCACCAGGGGAAGTTTAGGCTTGAGGTGAGGAGAAAGTTCTTCACAGAGAGAGTTATTAGCTGTTGGAATGTGCTGCCCAGGGAGGTGGTGGAGTCACCATCTCTGGAGGTGCTCAAGAGGGGATTGGATGTGGCACTTGGTGCCATGGTTTAGTAGTCATGAGTTCTGCGGTGACAGGTTGGACTTGATGATCTTTGAGGTCTTTTCCAACCTTATTGATTCTATGATTCTATGGTTCTGTCCCAAGGATTAACCACTTGCTGTGAAGAATACAGTTCATGTAATTGCCAATAAAAAGAGCACTCATGTTTATAAAAAAAACCCCTCAGGGGCAGAAGATGAGAGGACCTCTGGCAGCAGTTCTTATCCCATCAGTGGTCTCCAAGCTCAAAATCAGATTTGAAGTAAACAAACAAACCTGACCATCCTTATCTTGCTGTTCTTAAACATAAGCAGTATGCATAGTTCCTAATTACAGTGACATCTGCATTGTCCTTAAGGAGTGACAACTGAAAATATCTCTTCCCCAAAACGCTATCAACATTATCAACATAGTCAGAAGTCATTCCACTATGTACAGCAATTAGTGATAACCACATTTCAAGTAAGAAGTAAATTGACCACAACAGTTATTCATCTAGAGAGTGCAAAACTTTGTATCATATTTGAGTGTCCATAATTAACCTGACCCTGAAGTTAGCTCATATTTATGACAATACACCTCTTCTTCTATCATCACAGGTGGAAGCAGCTCTCTGAAGCTCTCTCTTCTTTCTTTAGGAAAAATTTGCACACTTGAAACAAGTTAGTCAGTTAGTTAGTTAGTTAGTTTGTTTGTTCGTTTGTTTGTTTGTTTTGGTGGACTTGCAAGTATCATTATACCTGGGCTTACCCACGTGTTTTGGATGTCCAGAGAGAGAGAACAGCAGCACTGCTGAGCCTAGTGTAAGCAGGGGCAGACTGATGCTCCACATCAGTCAGCTGTTTCCTGTCAGAGCATGATGTAACATTCATTATTGCATGCAATGTTACAGATCCACATTTAGCCTTGTTTTTCCATTTCAAAATGAGATATAAAAATCACATAGAACAAACTGAAATCATGTATGAAAAGACAGTATTGCTGTCAAGATGGAATTTTATAGCATAGATAAAAAGGGGCAACTCTGGTATCAAAGGGCTGTGCAGCTGCACTTACCTTTAGGTTTTAAAATGTAGTGCTTATTAGCAAGAAACTCTCTCATAACCAAATGAGAGCTCAAGCCCAAATGCCTAAATCTTAAATGCAGGACTTTACTGCACAGCTTTATTAAATTGGAAGAGTGAATAGCACTATCCAAGCTAATAGTGGTTTCTGCAGGGATTTGAGATTTTTTTTAGTGTCTGAGATGTTAGCTCTCTAGCTAAACTGATCTTACATACTCAGCTCAGCCTGTCCTGAGCCTGGATGATTTAAAAAGGACCATAATCCAGGATGAAATTGCAAGTCAGATCTAGGGCATCTGTGCCTGCAGGATTGTTACTGGCTGTTGTGTTCTCTACCAGCATCGTTCAATCTTGCTTTGCTTTCTGCATTCAGCTGTAGATAAAACAAACACTGCCTCCAGCTTGGGCTCTGCTTTTTCAATTGCAGCTCTCAAAGCTGACAACAAATAGGAGGTAAGCTTGATTAACGAGATTTTGCTGAAATCTTGGTAGAGCTATTCAAGGCTGGTTTTATGTGAGAGACTGTTTAAGATAGGAACCTGCCATGTCAAAGGGCAAATTTCTTTTCTGCATCTGACACACACATCTTTGTAAACATTTGAATAAATGCAATGCCTCAGTCACCTCCTGGGAAAGGATAAGGGTCCAGGACAACTGCTTTTCTTTAGGGAGGCAAGAGAGAGCACATTTTTACCAAGTAATAGAGTTTTCTTTCATTCGTGAAGATGAGCCTGGAGTGGTTCATGCTCTGAGTACATAATCATCTCTGACTTCACATTTCCTGATGGATTTCTCTCTTTTCACAGACTTGCATCTATTTTCAAATAATTGCTGTTTCCCTTTCCTGTCCTTGAAAACTAGCTCTTGTGTCAACTAATGTCAGATTCCAGCCTCCCTCCATACAGTGTGTCATATTGTGCTTTTCTTAAACCAGCATTAGACACTGTTCACAGGTGATAAAGAGCCTGTTTTAAAGCCTCATCAATTTAATTTTACTTGCTAATTAGAATAAAACTTAAATAAAATGTCAGCTAGGCTGAAAATGTTAAGGGGGGAGAGATATTCTTCTATTTGTTCAGCTGCTGGGGAATTCATAACTATGGCTACACAGCTAACTGTAGATAGAAGAAGAGCACGGTTGACATCCCAGGTCAAGCATACATCCCTGTGGGAGCTGAAAGATGCCTGCAGGCATCTGAGCTGCTTTGCAGTCATCTTCGGGATCTTCCAAACTGCCACCTGTCAGCAGAGGGCAACAGAGGCACAAAAACACGGGAAAACTTCGCCGGCTCCTCACGAATGAGTAATCCAAACCCCGACCTCCTTCTGCTAACGTGAGTGGGATCAGGCTTCAACCTACTGCAGACAAAGATGAAACATTCTCCAAGTATAGGTGATAAGCAAATGAAAGAACACACATACACACACACACACAAAGTAAACCAAAGGGAGTTATCAAGGTCCCAGAAGAATAATTCTGAATTTCGATGTAATACCCATGCAGCAATTGACTGCAGTAAAACCTGTGAACTAGCTACATGCATTTTAAATGTGAGTTCAGCAGAGCAAAATGGAGCAGATTCTAAGCTGAAGAACCAAACAAATGGGAATTCTGGTGTGGCCTTGAGAATAAACTTGGAAGAAAGTAGTTTTAACCATGACAGCAGCGGTACAAATACTGGACCAGATCCAGGGCGCATAATTCAGGGCAATGTGTCTTACACACACTCAGGTGGTACCTTGGCATCCAAAGGGCAGACACTGTGGATGGATTCCTTCCATTCTGCACCTGGGTTCCCTCCCCTCCCCCCCCCCCCCCCCCCCCCCCCCCATCCCCTGTGGAGGGTGGAGCTTGTGTCAGATTAGGGTTCAGGTGAGAGCAGACGCTTAACACAGCGAGGATGTGCACCAGAGCCACAACCCAGGCAGAAATAACAGATAGGAAACCTGGAAGGACAGAGGCACTGGAGATTTCTGGCCTCTTCCTAAAAATAGTCATTGCCTATATGCCAAGTCTCTAAGAATGTGAAAACCTGAGTTGGCAGGGCACATTGGGAGGGCTTTAAACTAGGTTTGAAGGGGGTGGGTGATGAAATCAATGTCTCTGGAGAGGAGAGAGAGGGACATAAACTAGAGTTAGATGAGAAATCAGCAGCTCAGCTGAAGTGCCTGTACACCAACGCACAGAGTATGGGTAGCAAACAAGAGGAACTGGAAGTCTTGGTTCACCAGGAAAACTATGATGCAGTTGCCATTACAGAAACATGGCAGGACAATTCACACAACTGGAGTACTGCACTGGGTGCTTACAAGCTCTTTAGGAGAGGCAGGTGAGGGAGAAGAGGAGGAGAGGTGGCCCTGTATGTTATGGAATCTCTTGATGCCACAGAACTTGAGGTAAAGGATGAAAGGATTAAGTGCCTGTGGGTTAAAATCAGAGGGAGGGCTAACGAATCTGACATCCTAGTTGGAGTCTGTTATAGACCACTCAACCAGGATGAAGAGCCTGATGAAATATTCTGTAAGCAACTGGAGGCTGTCTCAAGATCATCGGACCTTGTCCTTGTGGGTGACTTTAACCTGCCAGACATCTGCTGAGAACTTAACTAAGCAGAAAGGAGGCAGTCCAGAGGTTCTTAGAATGTATGGAGGACAGCTTCTTGATGCAGCTGTTAAGTGAGCCTACCAGGGGTGAAGCCCTGCTTGACCTGCTGTTCTCAAGTAGAGAAGGGCTGGTGGGAGATGTGATGGTGGGAGGCTGTCTAGGGTGCAGCAACCATGAGATAGTGGAGTTTTCAATGTGCTTGGAAATAAGGAGGAGACAAGGAAATGCCTGTAGAGATACTGCCCAGAACATCCTGCCAACCAGTAATAACCTGCAGAGCAGGGATTGCCTGGACCCATATGGACTGTGTTCATGTTCGCCAGCCCTTTGTTGGTTCCTCTGATGACTCCTTAAATCCACAGAGACCTTTATCACTCTCCACCTCCTGTGGCATGGAGCTCCACAGAGACCATACATGATGTTTGAAGAGCCACCATAGTTTTTGCCCTGAAACTTCTTATCTGATAGTTTCCTTCAAGTGTCCACGACTGGAAGAGATGGTGAAAAACACCACCTGTTCTCCATTGCCCCAGCACTCAGAGACTGCCTTGCTCTCTTCCTCTATCACACCTTTCCAGGAACCAGGACTACACCTTTTGTGTAAGGAAACAACTCTGTCCACTTTTGACATCCTACTCAGAGGCTTTTCCAGTTCAGAACAAAGGGAGTTGAACTTCCCATGCATCTATTGCAGGGAAGCACTGTGAACACTATTGCAGCTGCTATCTACATTATCATGAGAGATCAAAGATACACAATAATTGTAATACTCCTATAACTTAAATTAATGACAATTAGAAGTCAAATGAAACAAATGAAAATCGGAGGATGACAAAACCCATTCCTTCTTCTTTATTTCCCATCCTAGAGAGGAAAAGATTCACAAATACTTGTCTCTTTCCCAGTTCTGTGACACAGCATCCTGCCTCTGATTCTAATGGCATCTCTTCTGATCTCATTCCCATAGTGGCAGTTTCAGGTTTCCAAGCTACACACAGCTTTCTTTTCTCTTCATTCCTTTCCAGCATATCAGATACAATGTGTTTTCTATGGAATTCAGTTCACTTTTTGCTGTTAAAAGATTATGAACTTTCTAATGAAACAGCATGCTGCTCCATGGCCAGGGCCTGGAAGTGCCTCCAGCATTTGGTGAACTACAGGTAGCTGCTGTTCCCCATTCAGGTCTTTATTACTCAGTTTGCATTTTCTATATAGCTTCTGAGCAAACAACCACTAGCTGCTTTTATTTCTTCTCTTTATGAAACACAGTGAACCACTGAGGATCCTTGAACAGACTTTTCCATTTTTGGAATGGGAAAAAGCACAAGTATAAAATCTGTAGCTTTGGTTGTTACCCA
Source organism: Dryobates pubescens (assembly GCF_014839835.1). NCBI lineage: Eukaryota > Metazoa > Chordata > Aves > Piciformes > Picidae > Dryobates > Dryobates pubescens. The sequence continues at coordinate 22,513,379 of NC_071621.1, forward strand.
TCTGCTCACTCTAGCTGCAAGCATTTATGTAAAATCTGCAGCAGGCATTGGATTTGCTGTGTCCCTCTGCATTCCAAAGCATGGCAGTTTGCTGCACTTTTTGCATTAAACTAGGAGAGATGCACGTTCTTGCAGGTTAATAGATATTCCACATGTTGCTTTCTTAGATCAACATTACCAGCTAGTATTTGGCATCCAGGAATAATGTCTCTGTGTGTGAATTACATGTAGATATGCTGCTTAGTGACAAGGTTTAGTGGCAGACCTGGCGATGCTAGGTTAATGGTTGGACTCAACGGTCTTAAAGGTCTTTTCCAACCTAAACAATTCTATGATCCTAGGATTCCATGACTATATTGCCAATACACGTAGCCTGTGAGGCCATGCAGCATCTCACAGGGTTTGCCAGAGCAAGTGCCGTGCTCTGAAACACGAACGCATGGGTCCAGCCCCTGAATGCCTGGAGGAAACGAAAATGCCTATTCTTTTTGCAGATAAGGAGCAGCCTGCACAAGACCTGCAGCGCAGCAGGGATGCTTTCACCCCTCCCTGCAGAGCAGCGGCCGTGTCTGCAGGCAAGCACGCTGACCACGGCGCTCCCAGCACGCCGGCGTGGACCCCAGCTGTGCGCTGCTCCACACGTACGAGGAGACCGGAGGAAGGATTTCCTCTCCTTGCTTCCCCACAGGACTTGCACGCAGCCCAAGGACGAATCACGAGCCTACAACTGCAAGATACTAAGGAGTTTTTCAGCTTCCTGGATGCAACTTACCTCACCCCAAAAGAAAGCACCAACTTAGAGCTCTGCACTTCCAAGCTCTGTAAGAAAGACAAATCAGCTGCATGTTTTATTTTGATGTCCTTTGCAGTAGGAGAAGTGAAGGCATAAAAAGGCAGAAATTATACAGATGTGTTATCAAGAGACTGTGGGAAAATACAGTACAAGTCATAGATTCCTTTCCCCCAGCTATTTAGTTATTGAATTCTCTCTCTGAGATGACACGGGATAGTTTCAAAACTGATTAATGAGTGTTACATTGTTGACTGCCAGGAAAAACATAGCATCCCAGTGGATCAAAGAACAGGCAGCCTCATCAAAGCAAGACCAGACACAAGGGATTAAATCTTGCATGTCACTGGAAACCTACCTATGAAATCAAAAGAAAACCAGAGGCTGTCAGGGGGCATATGCTCAAATTTTATGGTCTCCCAGGACTGAAATATCAGACTCTACCCCAAACCATGTAAAGGCACTGCAATTTTCAAGTAGAACAGGCTGCCAGATGAGCCAACACACAGCCTCTACACTATAGAATACTGGGTTTTGCCATAGGAGAGGTAGGAAATGGTTAAAGTAACTCTAAGTGCTTATTTTTTTGAAAATAAAATCTTTATCTCACTAGACAAGTTAAACCTGTTTGAGTGATTAACAAGTAGGGATTACAGGGTCAAATTTTGTAAGGCCTGTTGTCTGGCTGCCAGCTGCCCACGAGGCTTGGTAGGGAGAGCAGAACAGAAGTGAGTCCCCCACAGCAGCAGAAACTATAGACCAGGGCAATGTAGGAGCCTGACACACTGTGTAACACAGTTGCTGAAAGCTGATCTTACATTAATATTGTTGAATCAGCAATCTTAAACCCAAGATCTCCTTAAATATGAAAAGCTGTGAGAGTTTATGAAACTCAGCAGAATGCTTTGGTATTTGCTTGTTGCAAGCTAGGTAGGTCAGAACAAAGCTAGGAAATGTCAGTAAGGTATTTCCAATCCGTTCCATCAAACCTATGCTGAAGAACAGAAATCTCTTTTCAGACAGACTCTGGTCAATGCCAGTGCCAAAAGTATGTTTAGTGTCTTCTCTTCTCTGGGAACATCTGTGGGGGAGGGAAAGGCTCTCCTGAGAATTGGTGGCAAGCAGTTACACATATGTACTTGCCAAGGCGAGTTAGGCAGCCTGCCATGGAGTCAGGGAAGCTCCCAGGGAAGCTCCCAGCTTGGAAAAACAAGTATCCTCCATTGAACCACCCTGCTGCTTCCCTCCACTGGCACAGGAGGTCCTTCCTTTCAGCCTCTGGTTTGCCTTCAGACTCAGGCTTTGGTCAGTGAAATGATGGCAAAGATACATTTTAAAATGTATGTATGCATTCTTGTGCATGGAAGTATACAAAATACTGGTTCCTTAAGGTGAAAAAATATCTTAGATGTGGCCAAAAAAGTTTTTTGTTTGTAGGTGAAAACTGTTGTCAGCAGCGTGGAGGCTTGTCCATGCAAATGCTCTTCCAGGAGATAGAGTGGCCCTTTGGTTAGTAAAAATTAAGAAACACCATCCTGTACTGTCTCTGGGAGACTTCTAATCTGGATATCTTCTCTCCCTGAAATCCCCCTCTGCAAAGAGATGGCATTCTAAATTTGTGCACTGAAGGTCACCAGCAGCTTTTAGACTTATGCCCAGCAGAAGCATCTAGATATACCCATGTGAACATGTAAAATCAACAGCATAGGGAAAAAAATGAGAAAGGTTCCAGCATTCATCTCTTGTGTCACATTCCCTTCCCACTAAAGCACTAGAGGGCTTATGCTGGCTAAGGGTGGCTGAGACATCAGAGGAACGAGATGCAACAGTGGGAGGCAGTGTTGCATCACCTGCATTGAAAGCCACTCTCAGTTTTCCCTTCATAAATCAAGAGAAAGCATCGATTTTAAAAGTGATTCAGAGCAAAAGGCTATATTCAACTGTCTTTATTTTACCAGTGGGAGCTCTCTGTTCTCCTACCCTGTTTGAAATGATGTGCCTTAATCACAGAATCATAGAATTGAGTCAGCTGGAAAAGACCATTATCTATCAAGTCTGATGCTAAACCATGTCCCTTAGCACCATATCAATGCATCTTTTAAACACCTCCAGGGACGGTGATTCAACCACCTCGCTGGGGAGCCTGTTCCAGCATTTGAGAACCCCCTCAGTGAAAAATTTTCTGATTTGAAGTAATTTTAGAAAGGAAAATATGTGCATCAAGCTTTGTAATTCCTATAGAATAAAAAGAGGTTAGGAACTGCATTTTGCATAGATTATGCTATACAGATCATGGGGAACTGTTACTTGCAGGCAGCTTCAGGGATGGATATATCTTTGCTCTGGGTTAGACTGATTTTATTGCTCCTGCTCCTAATCACATCAAAGTTGATGAATGGAAAGTTTGTTTTACAGTTGGGAAACCAATTAATCCAATTCCAGCCCTCCAGAAACACGACTCTGCTGTACAGCATTCATCACTGCTCCCTTGACGAACACCAATCCCTGTCTGACAGTGGCAAACACCAGCCACTGTCAGACAAAGTTTCACCCAAAGTTTCACCCACCATGGTAGCAGACCCTGTCCTGAGATAGCCCACACAGGCACTGTCAGTAGTACTAAAAATCTGGTGTTATTTATCTGGGGATTTTGCAGCTGAAGGATCTGAACTCAGGGAACTCTCCAGAAGTATTTCCTTAAGTTTGAGTAATTCCACTAATTTTTCATTTATAGCTGATAATCCCAAATGCTGGTTTAAGGACATTAGAGTCACACAGCTCACTGAGACACATTTGCTATATTTTCTCTTCCTGGAATTATTCAGCCTTTGTTTCTCTTACAGTATCTGTCCTGTGTATCAGTAGTGACGCATCAGCTAGAGGAACTCCAGAGCCACAATCAAGTGAGCTTTCACTTTGTGGTCTTCTTTGGGGTTTCAGGGCAGAGAACAACGTTACTCAGAGAATCCAGCCTTTGACTTATTAAATATGAATAATTCACAAGTTCCTGTTTTGTTGCTTCTAGTTCAGTTAATTTGTGCTCAGATGATTAAGATCACTCTTTGCAAAGATACATCACTTTAAATGACTTAATGCCAGACCACAAAATAGGATGTGTAATAATCCATCTGATCCTTTATTCATCTGAAGGTCTAAAAAAAGAAAATCACAAGAAAACACCACAAAATGGTTTGGGTTTATGCTCCATCTGTAGCACCATTTGCTGGGACTCATTTACCTGCAGGCTCTAGAGCTGCAGTTTCAGCTTTCTTGCCTAAACAAGCTACACTCCCTGAGGGCAGTCAAACACTGCTCTTCCATCCAGTGAGCTCCACAACAATTCTGAGCTGGGCTAATCTCAGTGATGCTGAGAGTTATTTGGTCTCCAAAACAGCTCCTCCCAGGCTCTGGCCACTCGTGCACTCCTTATGTGTGTCAGGCTGTTAGGTGGTGCTGTTAGGCTACAGCTGCCCGGTATAGCTGAATTGACTTTCTAAGTCAATGCTGTGGAGCTCCAGGCCAGTCAGGGGAGACCAAAGCTGAGGCAGTCAACACAGACTTTTGCATGTCCAACTCTGTCAGAGCTGCCAGCAGGTTAACACTGACTTTAGAACGGACAGAGAGAAGAGATCATAGCAGTGTAACCTCTTAAGTATCCTTATAAAAGGATCACCTCTGTGTTTGAATCCATGGCTGGGTCATTTTTCTGTCCCTGCACAGATATGAAATCCCTGGAAACTAAATTCATTCCTTTCCCCTGTCACATGACCACAATTTATTTGTAACCTGGAAGTCCATCTGGATTTCATAACCAGTAATTTTGTCTGTGATTAGCATAATGGTTCACACACAATATGCTGCTTGAATATGAATGTAACCACTGCCATCACCCTTCACCTGAAAGAGGTGCAAGGAACACAGTGGGTCTGCAATCATTATCTGCCATTTTTTCTCAGCCATTGCAAACTCTTTTTTGTTTAAGAGAGGATTCTGCTGTAATTACCAGTATATAGACATACCATGGTGGCTAATGAATGAGATTACCATGCAAAAAAAGATCTGACCCATGTTTTTAGACAACAGTTTAGGGTAGATCAACAGCCAAGTATTTTCCAGGTACAGATGACAGTATAGAAAGAGCTGAATTATTTATGCTGTTCATCTTATAGAATCATAGAATTGTTAGGGTTGGAAAGGACTTCGAGGATCATCTAGTTCCAACCCCCCTGCCATGAGCAGGGACACCTCACACTAGAGCAGGTTGCTCAGAGCCACATCCAGCCTGGACTTAAAAACCTCTGGGGATGAGGCTTCCACCACCTCCCTGGGCAACCTGTGCCAGTGTCTCACCACCCTCATGGTGAAGAACCTCCTGATATCCAGTCTGAATCTACCCATTTCTATTTTTGTTCTATTCCCCCTAGTCCTATCATTACCTCCCCAGCTTTCTTGTAGGCCCCCTTAAGATACTGGAAGGCCACAATAAGGTCTCCTCGGAGCCTTCTCTTCTCCAAAGTGAACAGCCCCAACTCTCTCAGTCTGTCTTCATAGGAGAGGTGCTCCAGCCCTCTGATCATCTTCATGGACCTTCATACCTTCTGTGTAAGGTCATTAGTAATGCACAGCATGGAGAATGGGATTCTTATGCATTACTTCTACTTCTGCTCCTGAGCATGTATTATCCCAGCTCCAGCCTTCAAATGTACATTTACACAGATTCATTGTGTCAAGCATGAAATGTGTGCTCCAGAATGTCTGCCTGACACAACTCTAACATCCTTTCAATATGTATTTGAAGGGGGCAACAAGAATAGTGCCAGATGGCAATGGGAATGGAAATGATATGACGTTCATATGTGATGCAATTTTCTTTCTTTCTTTCTTTCTTTTTTTTTTCCTTGTGAATAAAGCATTTTATGAAAGGAGGAATTAGATGCAGTATTTATAACAGTCCTTCATAAACATCCCCAAATTCCAAGCAGAAGACAAAAGGCATGAATCATATCACAGCAGGCGCTATAGCTGGGGAAGTGGCCTTTATGAAGATTGCTTCCGTAATTTGGGCTCCAGAATGAAAGAGAGCTGCTCTTAGAAGATCTGTAGGAAGTTGATAATGGCTTATTTAATTGTAGTATCACTAATAAAATCTGGGTTTTCATCAAGAACATTTCCTTAGCTAAAAATGCCATGATTCTTCAAGCTGTAGTTTGATCCTGTTCGTTTTGTCTATAAATGACATAAAGCCAAAAAACCAGATTGGGACATTATAGTTTCCTTTAAAAGGAAACTTTTAGGCTGTGGCTGCAATCCACACTGTACAAGACAAAACCCACAGTAAGTGACCTGGTAGGTAAAAATAAAACAATTACTCACAAAACAGATATTGTAAAGCAAGGAAATTATTCTCTGTCAATTGCAGAGAAAATGAGATTATACTTTGCTCTTTATGATGTGACAGCTCAAAATCTCCCCTCAGACCAGAGGAACTAAAGCTATTCTCCTCTTGCATGATTCTCCATCAGTTCCAGAGGCAGTTTTATGTTTTAACCTTGAACAGCATTTGGTCCCAATGAACTTGCATTGTATTCCTCGTACCAGAAGAATATCACCATGTTCATATTACTCATGGGGAAATCCTAAAATAGAAAGGATGTGACCTAAAACAACTTCTGAGGTCCACACTAAAAACTGTAAGATCCTCTAGATTCCCAGTACTGATGGGCGGCATCAAATCAAAGAGATCAATATATACCAGTTGCTTTCAGATGTATCTGACTTCAGGCATCCACAACCTAAAACAGTAGACACAAATATAATGTCATATTAAAATCAAAATGTATTGACCTACCTGTTTTTCTCCACTATTAAACAGCAAAAGTTTGGCAAAGATGACAGCAGATTTCAGATGATCCAGTGATGATAGCTCTGCTACGCAGCTAGATTTTTCCTTCTGAAAGCAGACAGGAATATTTTTGGGGAAACAAACAGTTAAGGATATTAATGAGCAGTATTGCTGTACCCAGACAGCTGCTGAGTACATTCTTGGTACACCTACAACAGAAGAACACAGGCCAGTGGCTCCTGTAAATCACAGGGAGATGTAGGGCAGGGATGGCCAACTAATACCGAATGACCAGATCGTGGCAGTACTATGATTATCACTGTACCTGTCATTCTGGCTTTGTGTCCTGTTTTGTGTGCCCTGCATGGCCCAGTCTGGAGTTTCCTTATCTTTGTATCATCCATCTCTAGTGCAGAGGCTGCAGCTGGATTGAGAAGATGAATAGAGGACATGAAAGTGGATCAGAAGTTGAAGAAACTCTTCTTCCTGCACAACTGGCACAACTCGCCTCACCTTGTTTAATGTGCTCAGCAGCCAGGCATCACTTTATAGCAATTACCACTGGAGAAGTGCTGAAGGTCAGACCAGGCAGAGTCCAGTGGGGAATCCTGCCTTGGTGGCTAAGCATCAGGAAAAGCAGCAGGAAGAGGATACAGTGAGATGCTAATAGGAATATATTGTTTCCAGCTTGTTAGGACTGAAGTCAAGCCACAGAAAGATGAGGCTGGAGCATTCCTCTGTGCTTTCCCATCAGACTGAATAAGAGTAAACAATAGCTGACAAAAGCTTTAAGGAAAAAAACAAAATATATAAAAGCAGAGCTTTCTCAACTAAATATTCAAAGCATGAAAAAGCAAAAAATTCTCAGATCTGTCTGCTTGTAAGCCATATCAGGCTGCCTGCAGATGATTCCAGACAATAATAACAGCCTCAGGCAGATGGGCAAGATAGGATATTATGACAGCTGCAAAAATCAAATATTGCCAGCTGCCACCATCCCAGTCCCACACACAGCATGAGTGAAATGAAAGCAAGTGCTCCCTAATAGTCATCATAGAGGTTATAAGGTGTGGCATGGCATTCAGGACAGGTTCATCAGCATGAAAGGAAGATTACACAGAAACGTACAGCACAGTTGTGGCTGAAAGCTATGTGCTGTTACAGCTCTCACACAAACTGGAGCAAATTTGATCACATTCAGCATTGTACACATGTGCACCAGCAAGGAAAAAACATTTATAGTCAGTATTTTGGAAAATGAGAAATTCAAAGTACAATTAGAAAACAGATTCTCTGACAGCTTTTGCTGGCTGAATGAATTGTCAGCATTCAATAAAAAATGGCTTTGGGGAGTAATTATTACCTTGATTTCAGTTTTGTTGTCTAGCTGGTAGGACTCAGCCACTGAGAGAGGCTGGAAGTGTCACAGCACTCTGAGAGTGACAGCTTATTTTCTCATGAATTCCTAAAATACAGAGGCTCATCTAACTGATACCATCTTAACAAGAGTCAGTGATGTGGAAACTGAAGCAGCTGCATCCATCAGATGTGTTCCTGAGGGAGAATAAATCATTCCTTACTTTTCACCTTCCTGAAGTAACCACAGGTGTTCTCTACCTGCAGCTTCTTCATCCTGCTGAGATATTTCTACATCATGCTCATTATTGAAAGGGGATGCATAATATATCATCAACAAGCAAACAGCCACTCACTTTGACTTCCTAAATTCCTATATCACTTCAGAACGCATCAATGTATCACAATAGCTATATTCCTGTCCCTAATCTGCATCCATTGTGTGCAGCGAGGACATGGTTGCTGCACAGGTATTATTGCTAACAGTCATGGAATATCACATCTTCTTAATTTGTTTTAAGGCAAATAGAACTACAAGTCTCACCTTGCTCACATTTTTTTCCATTGCAAATTCATCTTTTAAGAGAATTTTCATTGCGTTCTAACAAATTGCTACTCAAAATAGTATCACTAGTCACCATCCTGGTGAGTTTTCACCATTCAGTAGAGAATTGGTGTGAGTTTTTGTGTTGCTGCTTGGAGATGGTAAGGGATAGCTGGAGTGTAGATGATGCAGGGCCAGGAGTGGTAACTCTGGCTCAGTACCTGACACTCTGTGTCTGCATTAACAAGGTGAGTGGGGCTGTGATGAGAAATGATCTGATTTCTACAAGGCTTCCTTTGCTTTACTGTTCTTAATCTGTTTTAAGTAGGGAGACAAAAAGTTGACTTGCACAGCAGGTGACTCTATCTTCCTCGTCCTCCCTAAACTGTTTGTAAGTGGCATATATGTGCTTTAAACTCCTTAATTACAAATATGAAGTGGTAGTCAAACAAAGGCAAGGCAAAATATACCTTACAATGTTTTAATTCTTTCAGAAAGAAATCTTTTTATACCATTGCTATAAGGTTTAATAAAAGGCCATAATTCTATCGAAGAGGAGAAGAGAAAATTAAATGTATAGGTGATACTTCATAACCTCTATTTTCAAGGAACCCATTGCTTGCTCCTGTCCATGTGCATATACTCAGGTGTCTTATTCATTTGTTTATTTTCATGCATCATCTACCTGAATTCAGCTTGCTTCACTATACAGGACCACAGCAGGTGGGCTACTGCACTGTGATCCACTTTCCTCTTCTGCCCCAATTTATTCCCTGGCTCTGGGCCACACACAGCTCTGGTGAGCTGCTTCTTACTAAAATTGGATTTCCTTTGCTAGATCCCTGCCAGGTAGGACTCAGCTACACAAGCAAATAGGATCAGTGCTTACCACGTCACTAAGCGGAGATGCCAGAAGGGCAGTTCTCCGTGGGACTACTGAGTTTTGCCCACCTGCATGGGCTCCATTAACCTAGCCTTTGAGGATGGCTAGGGAGTGACACTCAGGCCATGCCTTCCTTCTGATTTTTCCAAGGAAGAAGAGCTTTCACCATGGTTAAAGTGTATTGCAGGCCTTCAAGACAAAGAAAAGAAAAGAAAAGAAAAGAAAAGAAAAGAAAAGAAAAGAAAAGAAAAGAAAAGAAAAGAAAAGAAAAGAAAAGAAAAGAAAAGAAAAGAAAAGAAAAGAAAAGAAAAGAAAAGAAAAGAAAAGAAAAGAAAAGAAAGGAAAAGAAAGGAAAAGAAAGGAAAAGAAAGGAAAGGAAAAGAAAGGAAAAGAAAGGAAAAGAAAGGAAAAGAAAAGAAAAGAAAGGAAAAGAAAAGAAAAGAAAAGAAAAGAAAAGAAAAGAAAAGAAAAGAAAAGAAAAGAAAAGAAAAGAAAAGAAAAGAAAAGAAAAGAAAAGAAAAGAAAAGAAAAGAAAAGAAAAGAAAAGAAAAGAAAAGAAAAGAGCACATGGCCTTTGCTTTGTGTTTCCTGGAATACCTCACCAAGTAACCTAGAGTTTGAAGGAAGCAGCAGCAGAGAAACTTCTATCTCCAAGACTTCCCCTTCTCCTTCCTGGAGTTGTCTTGTCTTCAGTATTCTGACCTGCTTCACATTCTCTTAAAACCTGCTTCCTTCACCAAGTCTGGCTATTGAAACGGATGTAATCAAGCAAGACTCTTTGGAGCCTCACTTCTTTCTTGCAGAGAGTGTGGTTCTTCAATTCTCATTATAAATTTCCACCATTTACTATGGGATTTCACACTATGTGATTCTGAAATTGAGATGAATTTTCTGCTATATCCCTGAAACAAAATCCAGTCTTGAAACGTTGAAAAAAAGATTGTTCTCTCTTTAGTACAGTGTTCCCTGCACCCTGTAAGCACAGACACTTCCTTCAGTTGTGCTCATTAAAAAGGTAATTAGTATAATGTTTTTGTAAGAGTCTGAGGTGATTTCACACAAAAGGTATAAGATATTTTATGCTGATCTCAGCATGAATGAACTGTGAAATTGTATTCGACTTAGGCTGAAAATTGCACTAGGGTGGAAAATTAAATCAGTCTTTAATCAGTAACTTCAGGATGCTTACTTATTAAAAAAATGAATTTCGCTCCCCTCAATTAAAGCAGGCTTGAGGCTACATCCATTTTTGCAGCTTTTCAAAGGCAGGTAAATAATACCTATCATACTAAGAAGGAAGAATCAAATGTAGTGCAAATTAGCTAAAATACTGGTATCAAATTTTCTTCTGAAAATGCAGAATGCTGATGTGCTGATTACAGCTGCAATTAATAGTGTCAGCCTAATGGGCATGCAGTAATAGATGTGATTTATACCTACCAGGTCCAAATGTCCCATTTTCCTTAAGATGCTTTTATCTGCCTGATATGGAATGACTAATATTTGTCAGCTGCCTCTTCTGGACAGTCTTTGTGTCCCCATAAGCTCTGGGAGGTTGTGAGATGGCAACAGAATATCTATTTCTCACAGTAAATAAAAATATTTCAAACTTTTCAGGTTGAACCTTGATTGTAACCATTATAAACAAGTGCGACCTGGTTTCTCACACTTTCCTGGCATTAAACCCACTTGCAGACCAAGTGAGAAGATGAAGTCAGTCTCACCCTACCTCAATCATTCTGAAGTGAGATACGTAGTCTACACCGTACACCCAGGCAATGTTATGGGAAAAAGAGAAACTGGAACCTCTAGGAAATAATGCAGCCCCACCTTAGCCACCTTTCTCCTCTCTATGTCCAGGCTTTGACAAACAGTCAATAGCTAGCCTGTGTCTAGAGAAGGGCAACAAAGCTGAGGAGGGGTTTGGAGCACAAGCCCTATGAGGAGCTGGGGTTCTTTAGCCTGGAGAAGAGGAGGCTCAGGGGAGACCTTATTGCCATCTTCAAGTACCTGAAGGGAGGTTGTAGCCAGGTGGGCGTTGGTCTCTACTCCCAGGCAACCAGCACCAGAACAAGAGGACGCAGTCTCAAGCTGTGCCGGGGGAGGTTTAGGCTGGATGTTAGGAAGGAATTCTTCACAGAAAGAGTGATTGGCCATTGGAATGTGCTGCCCAGGGAGGTGGTGGAGTCACCATCACTGGAAGTGTTTAAAAAGAGACTGGATGAGGTACTTAGTGCCATGGTTTAGTTGATTAGATGGTGTTAGGTGACAGGTTGGACTTGATGATCTCTGAGGTCTTTTCCAACCTGGTTAATTCTGTATCCTGTATTCTGTATCACATTATATGTGCTTCACTCAGGACCCAAAGAAAGGACAGTGCAAAAAAAAAAATGCAAGAGCAATTAAGTCAAGGCTCTTGTGAACATGAGTTGAATTTGTTCACAGCAATAATGAACAATTTCCAGAGAGAACTCTGGTGTGACAGCCACCAAAGCTACAGCTTAATGGACAGTTTCAGTGTCTTTAACCATAAGCCTGTTTCTTCTTGTCATACCATGAAAAAAAGCATGATTTAACTGAGCTGACTTCAGTCTCTTGTGTGGACAAAAAACAACCAAACAAACAAAAGGAAAGGACGAGTGATAGCAGAAGCAAGCAACCAAACAGCAGGCTGAGACCTGGCTCAGCTCAGCGCGGCCACCAAAAGGCAATGGATCTAATTTACATGGGAAAGCACTAGAAGTGCCTCTCCATGCACAGTTGACAGAACATTTGGCTCCTCATGAGCTGTGAAGAGGGAATTGTGCTGGCAACAGCTCATTGCTGCCGGGTGGATTGCTCCTCCAGGCACCCTGAAGAGGGGAGGCAGCATGTCCAGGCTGGGTCTCCTTGAGTTCTCTAACACTGCCAGTCCTTGAATTACGAACTCCCAGATCACATCGCAACTTGATCCACATTAGCTGTAGGCATTGTAGTCACACTTAAGCAAAGTTAAATGGAAACAGAATTTTCTGAGATTCACATTTTCATACTAGCTTTACACAACAAAGGAAGCTAGGGTACGGCTGTCATTTAGGCAAAGCATTGGAGTGGTTTGGTCAGATATTATCTGATCTGGGATAAATGTTACCAGCGTGAAGTAGCATTGGTGGTTTGGATCTGGGATGAGGCACGATAATTTGGATTTCCTGCTTTATTAACCCAGGGCCTGAGGACAATACCAGCACCAGTCAGCAGTGTCACTTATCAGAGATTAAAAAGAAATGGCTGAGTGTGGAGATATAATATGTCCTTGATTCATACAATATATCAGGTAAAGATCCTTTAAATAAATATATTCATTGTCGATGCCCTCTGAACATGCCAGAAAGTCAGGCCAAGGAAGCAAAACACCCTGCCACCCTCATACTCACTATGAATTATGGACTCCCAGATCACATCACAGCTTGATCCACATTAGCTGTAGGCATTGTAGTCACACTTAAGTAAAGTTAAATCGAAACAGAAGTTTCTGAGATCCACATTTTCATACTAGCTTTATACAACGAAGGAAGCTAGACTATGGCTGTCATTTAGGCAAAGCAAAGCGCTCACTACTAAAGTTGTAGACTTGCATAAGCTTGGTAACTCCTGCACAAGCAGTAGTCTCCTGGAGCCCAAGAGTGCTAGGCCCTCAGGAAATGCAGAGACAGGCACAAAATGTCTCTAGCAGTTCTTATACAGTATTTTAAAGATTAAACAAAACCCACAGTCAGGAAATATGCAATAGAAAAGACAGACTTCAAGGAATGGAGCAGCTTTGTTATTTACTGTCCCTGTGGAAGCAGTAAACAACACTTAGTACTATTGTATTTTTAAAAAATCACTTATTTTGATGGCCAAAACTGGATTCAAGTGCCATCTTATTTTCAACATTATTACCCCATCTTTCTGCATAAGAAATCTTGCAAGAAATTTGTCTGAAAACAGTGTGTGACAAATCTGCTTCAGGCATTGCAATACTGCAAAGAACCCAGGGCATTTTCTGCCGCTACTCCATGATGCCTAAAAGACCATCAGGAAGCCTAAAGTCCCCACAGCTATTTTCAAACAAACAAACAAAATATAATTGGGATGAAAATCCAGCGATGTTTATGTGCATAAATCCACAGCAGACTCGTGCCAGAAGAAGTAACGGGGCACAATGAATGCTGCTTTGCAGATCTTTCTGAACAGATGTTTGGAAAATGAGGGTATTTTCTTTCAGACAGGAAATAAGGACTGATAATTGTGCTGCCTGATGCTTTCAATCTCAAGAATGGTTTTGGTGGTCAGCTGGTGAAGAAAAACACCATCAGTACCTAAGTGAAACCAAGGCAGGGCTGCTTCCACTGAAACTTTGTACAGGTTTCCCCTGTGACACCAGATGATTTTCCCCCCAGAGAATATACAGCTGGAAATAGTACATGAGATTAGCTATGCCCTGTCTGGGGTATGGGCACAGTCTCATTCATTGTAATTCAAACTCCTCTAAGTGACTGAGACACTGTCACTGGTCTCAGAGTCCATGTTGGGCTGCTCAGCTCAAGCCTGATCCATGATTCCCTGGAAGAACAGCAGCAAATCTCCCACTGGCTTTGAAGGACAAGAACAACTTATCCTCTGTCACCACCAGAAAGTGGTAGTACTGATAGTACTCCACTTACATTCTTGTATCTTAACTACACTGCATTCTGCTTACTGGTCCTGGTGAAACTCCCCAAAACACTGCTGCTTCCCTTGAAGGTGATGGCAGATGATAAGTCCTTATCTCTGAAAAGGTAATGCAGCTGGCCAGTCCTACCAATTTACTAGGAGTGAAAAGCACTCTTGAACAAACTGGCAAAGCACTTTGCTCTAGCAAAATTTTAAGAGCAGATAAAATTTAACAGCCTTGTGAAACACAACGTCATGTGACTCAGATGAAGCCACTGCTGCCCTGCTTCAGCTGCTTACTTTCAGTTCCTTGTTTTAAATTGTTTACATGAGTTGATATTAAAAAAAAAAAAAAAGGAAGGAAGAAAAACAGAAGGAAACCCAGTATTCCAGATTAAAACATTCTCCTGTTTAGAGGGACTCCTTTGTCCACTTCTGCAAATGGAGTGGTATACAGACCAGAGAGAGAAGCACTTTGCTGAGTCATGGTAACCAGAAATATCCTCGGCCTGCTGCTGATCATCCCCACCCAATAAACAGCTTCACAGGGAGGGGGTAGAGTGGCAGGCAGGGCAGCGTTGCCATTAGCTGTCTTTCAAACCAGTTTTGCAAAGTAAGACAAAGGTGCTAAATTGGAGTTGTAGAATGGCTCAGTAGAAATTCTGTGTTAAGCAATGCTGTCAGACTTACACAAGTTACATCACCTGTCTACAGTGAAAGACTATCATATGTCTCGTACATAAATGTAATTGAACGCAGAATAGGAAGGAAAAATAAACAAAGAAACAACACCCCCAAACCACCACCAACAACAACAAAACAAACAACAAAAAAAGCAACAACAACAACAACAACAAGGCAACAAAAATGGAATTAAGTGGTTGTATTAAATAGATTTTAAATCCCCAAGAAGCTGAAAAGTGAGCCACAGCAGGTAGCTCCTTGTAGCTTTATTTTGCACTGGATAAAACCCTAACATGCTGTCTGCATAAGTATCACCCAAATCCAGTGTGAAGGCAGCTGCAAAATTCTCCTCCACTGAAAGCCACCAGAGTGAAAGGCTTTCAATGGAAACATCTAAATCTGAAACATGAAACAGTCGGAGATGAGCACTGAGGATTTGCACAGACATGAGAATGACAGGAAAATACTGAAAAGCAAAAATACTTACTAATGCACAGCATTTGGAAATGGCTGCTGCTATGTGCTGTGCATGATGAGAGGCCAGCCAAGAATGTCAGCTATAATTCAGAGAAAATAAATGTATCCTGATGCCTTATATGTGCCTGAGGATTCAAAGAAGTAAAAATTTGAAAGACAGCTCTTAAGAATGGTTACAAATATCATGACATGGAGACTACAGTCAGTGGTAGTGCCTGTGCTGCAACTGACGGGCTCAGAACAAGACCCCATTTTCAGTGATACTGATACAGAATACAGAATTAACCAGGTCGGAAAAGCCCTTCAAGAACATCAAGTTTAACCTATCACCCAACACCATCTAATCAACTAAACCATAGCACTAAATGTCTCATCCAGTTTCTTTTTAAACACTTCCAGTGATGGCGACTCCACCACCTCCCTGGGCAGCCCATTCCAATGGCCAATCACTCTTGCTGTGAAGAATTTCTTCCTCACATCCAGTCTAAACCTCCCCTGGCACAGCTTCAGACTGTGTCCTCTTGTTCTGTCAATGCTTGTCTGGGAGAAGACACCAACTCCACCTGGCTACAACCACCCGTCAAGTAGTTATAGACAGCAATAGGGCCTCCCGCAAGCCTCCTCTTCTCCAGGCTATAAACAACCCCAGCTCCCTCAGCCTCTCCTCACAGGGCTTGTGCTCCAGAACCCTCACCAGCTTTGTTGCCCTTTTCTGGACACATTCGAGCAACTCAACATCTTTCTTAAACTGAGGGGCCCAGAACTGGGCACAGTACTCAAGGTGTGGCTTAACCAGTGGGATGTCTTTGCCTATATGCGTTAACTTTCAAGCACTTTCTTCCACACTGGATGAAATCAGTGGTGTTCTTTCAGATACTCTGGGCTGCAAAAAAACCCATACCCAAACCAAACCAACCAACCAACCAACCAAAACCACCCAAAAAAGTGATTATTTATTATTATCTGTGGTTTTCAGTTACCCGGTAGGGCCAGAGGAGACTCAGACCAAATGCTAGGCAGCATGGATGGAGCCAGTCAGAGGAAAGAGAGATGAAGGCATGAGCCTCTGCATTACTTGGGTTGCAGGTCAGCAGCCGCTTGCTGGGGTAAACACTTTTAGCTGTGTAAATAGGGAAAGATCAGAGAAGCCATTTTAGGCCCTGAAAACCAGTGATGAACTGCACTGAAAATTAGTGATATGAACCCTGTACAAGTTTTGTCTGGGTTGGGTGAGCTTAAGTTTCTGCTTGTCTCTTTTTACAAAAGATAGGTACTTCAAGACTGTTTGGATTGTTGCACACATTTTCAGCCTCGTATTTAGACCTGTATCACTGTTGTTAGGGCTGTATCACTGTTGTTAGGGCTGTATCACTGTTGTTAGGGCTTGCATTCAAGCTTCAGCAATCAACTCAGCTATAACAGCTACATCTACAAAACCTAACAGTTACATCTAAACCCAGGCATGCATCTTCAGAATTACACAGCTTATTTTCTTCTCCTTTCACCCAGTGGTACTGTTTGGAGAACTTCCTTCATGTATCTCTGTTTGACATGCTTGTGTGCAAGATGCCGGGTAGGCAAGGTTTCTGCAGGACTGCATTCTGTATTAAACAGAGTCTCTGCAGAAAGCATGCTTCTCTTTTTCTCTCTAGTCTTACTGTAACTCTGTCATTAACAAAAGATTTGCAGAGGGCTGAAGTTCTCTATGATCTCAGTAGATCATTACAATGGAAAATTAAAGTCACCTCAATTTTATGTGTTTTATGTGGCAGTACTATTTATTACAGCACTACTAATCTTTTCAAGGAAAAAAAAAAGACTACCTAGATCTCCAAAACATCTCCAACCTCATCTTCCCCAAAAGAATTTGCTAGATACGTTTACAGTATTAATAACTTGTGTCTGTATGTTGTGACAGTTTTAGGCTGTGCCTTGAAGGGAAGGACAGCTACAGAACACCCTAGCTGAATGTTTTGGTGTGAAAAGGAAAACAAACATAATTCTAAACAAATTTCATTGGTAGATCAGTAGGAATGTAACTTTAAGGATTTAGTCTGAGTTCAGTCTGTGCAGCTGCTTTCTTCTCTTCTGTTCTTGGCCAGTGAATACATAGAATACATACATAGAATAAACCAGGTTGGAAGAGACCTTCAAGATCATCGCGTCCAACCCATCAACCAATCCAACACCACCCAAACAACTAACCCACAGCACCAAGTACCCCGTCAAGTCTTCTCCTAAAAACCTCCAGTGATGGCGACTCCACCACCTCCCCAGGCAGCCCATTCCAATGTGCTGACCCTGGACTTCTGAGATAAGAAAACTAACTTTATTTTTCCTTAACAACTGCTTTGAACAGAATTTCCCTTAATATCCATTTTCTCTCTTTAATCCTTTTTGGGAAAAGGGGAGGAAGGGGGAAAGGGGTTTCGGGGGGAACCCGGAGGGGGAATTCTCCTCCAGAGGGTGTTTCTGTGTTACATTCTTTCCTGTATATTTTTGTACGTACTGTAAATACTGTGTATTTTGTATATATTCATTGCATTTCATTCTGCTTGTAAAATACAGCCTTTTTCATTCACTTCTCCAACTGAGTTAGCTGTAGTTTGTGTGGTGGGAGGATTGAACTTTCTCACCACCACATATATATATATATACATGAAGTTAAAAATTAGTTTCTTTTTTTTTTTTTTCAGCAGTGAAGTTATCTGATAATGTAATTGTAGCAATCACTTAATGTCAAGATCTTGCCAAATAATTCATGCATAATTCCTTGGAAATGCAGGAGGCTTTGTTTGAAGATTGCTGTTGCTGAAGGTATCTTTGCCCTCTGACTAGTACTGGTGAGATCTCTCAAAAGTCTCCTAATGCTCTGAGATGTGAACTTCATCATGCCCTGACACAAGCAACATATCACCTTCAAAAATCAGTAATCTCTTTGTTGGGTGTTTTTAAGATTATGGGTTTTTATTAAAAGCTTACCAAGTGCTCCCCAAAAGCCTGACCTTAACAATGGGTACATGTGCTACTTCAATTCCTCACACATTGAGGATGTCGGTAAATAAACAACACAAACTGCAAAACTGCAGCCACCACCTGTGTGTGATCTTTGTGAAGTCAGTTCACCAGCATGTCACTCAAATTTGGGGCAATGTGAGTATTTGTGACAGGGAAGAGAGGACCCCAGTTTGCCATGCATTCTTTTATTTGGAAATCCTTGACTCCAAAGGATAAACATCACCCAGCTAAGTCTGATCGTAAAAATTCAATCACATCTATCACTTTTAGTTCATCTTGAAGGAGTGGGTCTGGGAACAAGGGAGGGCCAAATCTGCTCCAATGTACCTGCATGAAGGGTATATGTTACCTGCTAGCACTAGAAGTTACTCATGAAGAGGCTTCAAGCTGTTGGACAAAGAAAATCAGGTGCTTAAAGGTGCCTAAATCACGCCACATTGGTGAGGCTACAACTTTGCTTGAGCCACTTGGCTCTGCAAATCCAAGCTCAAACAAAGCTACTGGAGGTAGAAAGGACAGAGTGCAGAGCCAGAGATCTGCTCTTCAACATAGGGAAGGCTGTCCTGAAAGTATTGTTAGCTAAAACAAGTTTTGTCCAGCAGCACGGTCTATACTCAGACAGTGGTGTTCATAAGAAACATGCTCATGTTCCTAAGCAACATGCATAGATGGACCTAGCAAGAGACCTAACAGGGTTCTGGACAATATCACTCTATGGAACAACATAAACTTCCCATAGACTTAAAAACCCTTCTTTATCATGTCCAAATAAATGTTAACAGCTGGCTGAGTGACCTGAGAAGACCCTGTCATCTAGCAACCCATTTGCCTGCAACCCTCACATGATCTGTTTTGCTTCTTTACCTTGTGACAAACAAAATGCTGTCACAGGCTGAACCAGACTTTGGACCTGGATCGAGAAGGACAATACTCTCTACAGCTGATCTCAGGCCAGAGCCACCTTTTTTTTTTTTGAAGCACTGTCTGCCTGTGTGTCTCTCTGAGTAGGTCTATATGACAGTCCAAACAAGTCCACTATCTGAAGTAAATGATCAAGGCCACTGAGTCTGTACATCGGGTTGATTGTATGATGAGACATATGACAGGCCAGTATTGTCTCTAAATTTGGGACTGAAAGACATGTCACACGTACTACTTGCTTTAAGATAAAAGATACATCAGGCAACCTTTGAAGTTTTGATGTGCTTTTGGCAAACATGCCTTTTTGCAATACATGTAACTGAAAAGCAACATTTAAGACTGAAAGGACTTTGGGACTCCCCAGCTATGCCACTTCTCTGTGTTGTACCACACCTGTGAGGAGTCAGAGTTGCTA
Source organism: Dryobates pubescens (assembly GCF_014839835.1). NCBI lineage: Eukaryota > Metazoa > Chordata > Aves > Piciformes > Picidae > Dryobates > Dryobates pubescens. The sequence goes on from NC_071621.1 coordinate 22,532,983, forward strand.
CTTGGTGTCTTAAGATGACAATGCACCAAAAAGAAAGAAGAGAACAGAGGTACCGTCGTGTCTGTCCCCGAGCACTCCATGTCAAAACTGAGAAAAAACAGTATCCATAACTCAACAAGCAGCCATCACCAGAGATCTTCTGTAGTTTGTACCAGAAAACACACCCTGAATTTTACAGCTCTAATGCCATGGCATGTTCCCTCTGTTGTGTACATCAAGGTGGGCAGAGGTCATATCTAACCAGGATGGCCTTTCTGAACTTTGCTGTAGAGCCAAAGTATGTGCCACAGCAGCTGTTCAGAGGCACAGGCTACCACGGCTTTCCCCTGAAACATGCCACCAGCTATGTCAGACTCGGGGAGAAGGAGCTGTATTAACCAGGTATCAGCTGGTATCTAACAGATGTTGCTTTTATCACAGGATCACAGAATGTTAGGGGTTGGAAGGGACCTTGAAAGATCATCTAGTCCAATTCCCCTGCCAGAGCAGGATCACCTATACCAGATCACACAGGAATCCATCCAGATGGGTTTTAAATATCTCCAGAGAGGGAGACTCCACACCCCCCTTGGGCAGCCTGTTCCAGTGTTCCATCACCCTCATAGTGAAAAAATTTTAACGCATGTTTACACTGAATTTCCTATGCCTCAATTTCCACCCATGGCCCCTTGTTCTGTCATTGGGCATCACCAAGAAGAGCCTGACTTCATCCTCTCCGCACTTACCCTTTACATATTTATAAACATTAATGAGGTCACCCCTCAGTCTCCTCTTCTCCAAGCTAGAGTCCCAGCTCCCTCACTGTCTCCTCATAAGAGAGATGTTCCACTCCCATAATCATTTTTTTGGCTCTGTGCTGGACTCTTTCAAGCAGTTCCCTGTTCTTCCTGAACTGAGTGGCCCAGAACTGGACACAATATTCCAGATGTGGCCTCACCAGGGCAGAGGGGGAAGAGAACCTCTCTCAACCTACTAATCACACTTCTTCTAATACACCCCAGAATGGCATTGGCCTTCCTGGCTACAAGAGCACATTGCTGGCTCATGGTCAACCTTCCATCCACTAGGATCCCCAGGTCCTTTTCCCCTTCACTGCTCTCCAACAGGTCAGTCCCCAACCTATACTGATACATGGGGTTGTTCTTTCCCAGGTGCAAGACTCTACACTTGCCCTTGTTGAATTTCATTCAATTTCTCCCTGCCCAGCTCTCCAGCCTGTCTCACTGAATTGCAGCACAACCCTCAGCGACTCCACCCAGTTTATGTGCCCTGCAAACATGTGGGAAACAAACCCTTTAAATCATGTTAATTTTGAGTGGAAAATGTGAGCATAGTGCAGAAACAACCCCCAGCTTCCTCTTTGGGACAGTGGGGTCGTGCGGATCTCTCCCCTGCGCTGACCCCGCGGGCCCAAGCTGAGCACCAGGCAGCGAGAGCCGCGGCACCAGGTCACGGGCATGGTGTCAGCTGAGGCCGCGGCAACGCCGATAAGAAATAGCCTTATTGCGCAATGGGCCAAAACAAACTCTGTGGCCCAATAAACACTGAGCGCCGGCAGCGCCTGGCACGCTGCTGCTCGGGGGTGAAATCACTAAACAGCTGATTTGTCATGAAGTGCAGCAGCCCCAAGCCACTCCCGGCATGAGTACAAACACCGCAGGGGAGACCCTTCTCCTCGGCCCCTCAGGTGAGCGTTGCCCTAAGGCTGCAGAGACGGCCGCGGCCCCTCGTCCTGCCAGGGCTCCGCAGGGACAGTCGCTACTCCGCGGATCCCTGGCTCGGCGCGCAGCGGCAGGCCGCGGGCCCGCCTGCCGCAGCGCCCCGCCCGCCGGCCGCGGCGTATTGAGAGACAGCGGGGTGAGATGGCGGCGCCCCGCTTCGCCCTGTCGGCCGCCGCGGACGGGGGGCGGTGACAGGCCCCGGTGGGGCGGGGGACACTTCTCCGATGAGAGACGCGACTGTCCTCCTCGTCCCACTCCTGGGTGTTACGCACCGGCGGCACTGCGTGACCTCTGCCGCGGGCCGGTGCGGGGCGGAGGACAGCGGGTGGGGGGCGCCCTCCGCGGGGCACAGCCGGCCGGCGAAAGCGGCAGGCGGCGGGCAGCGGCGGCGGGAGGGGCCGGGGCAGGTGCGCTCGGGGCAGGGGGGGGCTGGTTGTTGGGGTCTACCAGGCAGGGAGGGACTGTCAGCAGCCAGCGTAGAGCGTGCCGGCAGGTCAGGTGTTTGCCCGTTACCTTGTGAGTAATTGCGTTTTGTTTTCTGATACCTAGGATTAAACCCCAAACCCAGAAATGAGGAAGGTTTTGTGCGTGGAGCCCGTCATTTTTATCTACATATTTGCATCTGCTCTGACAAGACCGCTGGCACAGCAGTTCATCTACCGGCGGCTGTGGGAGGAAGAGTACAACTCCACTTTCATAAGCAACAGCAATGTCACTGACTGTGAGCAGAATAAAAGTAGCCCGGCTTACATCAAGCAGAAGGTAAGAAGGGAAAAAGAATAACAACAGTAAATAAACTTGCAGCCAGAAGGTGCTGTCTCAGTGTAACTTCCTTTTTATATAACTTTACTTAACCTTTTATATATGGAAAAGCAGTAGTTCTGTAACTGGCTGTCACATCACTGCCCTGTTGTGCTGGTGTAGGTAATTAGAATCATAGGGTAGTTTCAGCTGGAAAAGATTAAAGGACCTTTGAGATCGAGTCCAACCATTATCTGACTGCCAAGTTCAACCATTATCTGCCTATCAAGTCTGGTGCTAAACCACATCTCTTAGCACCACATATATGAGTCTTTTGAACACCTCCAAGGATGGGGTTAGAGCCACCTCCCTGGGGAGCATATTCCAGTGTTTAATAACCCTTTCAGTGAAGAAGTTTCTTCTAATATCCAATCTGAACCTCCCTTGGCACAACTTGAGGTCATTTCCTCTCATCCTGGAGGCAGAGCTTTAAAGACAAAGATTTGTCTCCAGGAAGATGCTGAGATAAACTCATATTTTAGGAGGAATTGAAACTCCTCTGAGAGGACTGGGCAGGATTTGGCCTAAGGTGGCACTAGGCTGACATTACAACAGGTACCACTGAAGGCTCCTCATTCCAGTAACAGTTGTGTATGTATTTATGAGCCATCAGTTGTCCCTGTGACTTCTAGCATTCCTTGTAACTGTGTAAAGTTTAACAAATGCTCTGTAACTTTCAGGAATAGGATCTATCTGAGAATAAATTTATCTCAGAGGAATTACAAGAATGAGAATGGAGGAAATTAAATGTTTTTTTAAGAGATTCTTTAAATGGGGGGGAAAAAAAGGGTAAATGATCTTTGCACAATCAAATATAATTCAGTTGATCATTCAAAGTGCTGGTCTGCTTTGCTGAGATACAAAGACATCAAGACGAGGGCATCCCATGGTCAGTTACATTTCTATCACTTTTTCAGTGTTCAGCATGCCAGATAGCAAGTTGTTGCTATCACTCTTCCAGTGTGGTTTTAATGCTACACTTAAGCAGAACTAATTGTAGGCTGCCATCAGAAAAGATGATAATAGTCCGTTTTCCTTTCCCTGTTGTTCGTGTCCCTGTTTTGTATCTCACAGTTCTACATTTACAGGTTACAATTTGAATTCGGTCCGGGCACTGATTCAACAGAAAGCTCATCTAATTTTTTGAGTTTTGGTTTGTTGGGGTTTTTTTTTTTGAAGCAGTGCATTGCTCTGACACACTGTGGCCACATGATTGCTGTATCTACTATGAGTATGGCAAAGGGAACACACTTCCAGAGGAGGTACAACTGAACCAGCCTTGGCAACAACAAGTAGCAGTTAGGTTGAATTAAGCATAATGTGAAACAACTGTAGGGTCAGAATAGTAGGTTACCCTGACTGTAAATTCTACCGAAGCTGGAGTTAGGGAAACAGTCACCTGGTATTCCCCTATGCTATTGAAAGGATGGTGTTTGAAAATTTCTGCTCACGTCTCAGATTTCCATCTCTGATGTGCTGCATATGCACAGGGCTGAACATCTGAGCTTCTCTGCCTCATTTGTCATATATAAAAGAAATTTTTTAATGGTGTGTGGTTCCATTGAAGATGATCAAATAACTAATTCAGGATTTTGAGCATGGAGTAGGTTCTTCCTCATGTTGAAACTGATCTTAGTGGAAAGAATGCAAAAGTAAAAAGGTCAACAGAACTGTAGTCCAGCATGCCTTGTGGTCTGTCTCATCAGCCAAGTAAAAGTAATGTATGTCACCCACTGAAACTGATTTGGAGATAATAACCAATTGTCTGAGTAATGCTTGCATGTTACTCCCCTAAAAAAAAACCAAAACAAACAACAAAACCTTTAGCTCTCTGTTTAGTGCTCTGTATGGGCATTTTGTCATGTAGAAGGAGCAACTCTTAAGAAAACTATATGTGGTGTATGCAGTTCTAGTCACAGAGCCCATCAACAATCCTACCTTTCACAAACATTCCTGCATTTTAGATTGGGTAGAAATCCCTTAAATTCAACCTGATCACCTGTGTTTCAGGATTCAAGACTTTATATTGGTTTTTGCAAAACACTGAAGCAGAGTGCTTGATCTCAGCTGTATCATAGTGTCTCTGTTGCGGCAAGACCAATCATTACAGGATTTTTGGCATAAAGGATACACAGTACAATTGATTTGATATTTGAGAAAATGAAGCCTTTAAGATGGTAGTTGAATAATGGCCAAGAAGTTCATTTGTTCCCTTTCCCTCAACCTTTGTATTCCATCTGTGTCGATGATTGCCAGCTTTTAAACAATTATGCTCTTGTCTGGATGTCTTGCCACATTTTGACACCACTTGTTACTGTAGTATAAGATTGTAAAGTGCTCAAAACACACATTCATTTCAGTCCTGTGTAGGGGCAAAGAATAGATCCGGTAACTCAGTCTGAAGCTCTTCCCTGAGAATATATGAAGTAGGTGTTCTGTGTTTTCCAAGAGCACCCTAAATGACTTATGTTTACAGATGTTGCAAATTTTGCTGTGAACTGTTCCCAATAGGCCCTGTTTGGCCATAACTTTCAGAAGAACATCTCCCTTAATGGCTAATTTAGTATCGGTCCTTCTGTTCTGAGAATAGAGAAGCTTTATACTAATCTCACCTGTTTCAAAACAAAATGTGAAAAGAAATTGAAAACAAAAATCATTTGGAGCCTTCCAAAAAAAGTCAAATGTAGTTCAAAAAGCATAGTCTTTCAATTTGAAGGAGATAAGTAGTTTTGTAATAAGAAGAGCCAGAAGGTAATTTGAATGCAACATTTGAACCATTCTAGGCACTGGCTTGGATAACGCTTGGGGTTTTTTAGCTCAGAAAGAGATGTATTGTTAATAATGAAACATTATTTATCATCCAGCTTCATCTGTTATCCTCATACAGTACTGTATTCACTATTCAACCCATACATTTTCCTTTGCTAGGTAGTAATTTTAAATTTTATAAGCCTGTCAGGTTATCCTGTCCTGTACATTGGTGAGTCTCCAATGCTGCACTTCTTAATCCTCCTTTCTCAATCCTTCTATAAGCGAATTGCTTCCTTATTTTCCTTCTTTCGATTTTGCAACCTGTACTTTTAAGAACTATTTTTGTCCACCACGAGTATTTTTTCAGAGTAGTATGAATTTACAGACTGAAAAACTGGACCTTTCTCTTCAAATTTATGTAGTTCCATGGATTACTTAGTAGTGTTACATGGGTTTAAAGCAGCTGAGGGTTTGACCCATCGTTTTCTATGTTCCTTTCCACTGACTTTATTAAAACATAAAGTAGGGAGTTGAGGGAGTTAGAATAGAATAGAATTAACCAGGTTGGAAGAGACCTTTGAGATCATCAAGTCCAACCTATCATCCAGCACTATCTAATCAACTAAACCATGGCATCAAGCACCCATTCTCTTCTTAAACGCCTCCAGTGATGGTGACTACCACCTCCCTGGGCAGCCCATTCCAATGGCCAGTCACTCTTTCTATGAAGAACTTCTTCCTAACATCCAGCCTAAACCTCCCCTGGCGCAGCTTGAGACTGTATCCTCATGTTCTGGTGCTGGTTGCATGGGAGAAGAGACCAACCAGAGTTGAGTGCCTTGCACTCCAAATGGAGTTTTCCTGTACTTCTGTCTTTTAGTCTTCTTGTCAGTACACAGCAAGTTATGTCAGCGAGGTTATGGTCATTTGTGGCATCTCGATATGTAGGCATGTTCTTTATGTTGCATAGTTAATTCCAAAACGTACAATCTTTGTTGTTTCTTTCCTTTGTTCCTTCATTATGGTTTGGCAACAATATTTGTATTGTGTTGAGATGCATAATAACATTTAGTATTATTTCTAATGTAATAGCATTTCTTCGTAGCTCATGTCTTTGAACATGGTGATCCTAGTAAAGAAACAATGCCTACAATTACCTAGAGTTCTCTTTGTCAGCAGGGGAGGAGCTAAAGGTCAGAGTATCATTTTCCATCTCAGCTTGTTCAGTCTTCCAAAGTTTTGACCCTTCCAGGTGGTGTCATGGTGGAGAGGACATAATTAATCCTAAAGTAGTCAGACACCTTAAGAAAAGGGAGTAAAACACTCCAGAGTGCTGGGGATCTTGACTGCTTTCCTTGAGGGCCTCAGGATCACTTAAATTTTTTCTCTTGCAAAAAATCCTGCTTTTTTGCAAAGCAAGGAAGAGACTGAACTAGAAATTTGTAGTCTTTGCCTGTAAATATAAATATGAAGTTAATAAAGCATTCAGCAGCTTTTTTTAATTGCTCAAATTCCTGGAAATTGTAGGCGGTTTTCATCTTTTGGATGATACTCCATGAAAATTATGTTAGCTACAGAGGAAACACCTGAAACATGGAATATAGATGACTTGAATACAGGCTGAGAATGGCTTGGGAAATTACAGAATCACAGAAACATTCAGGTTGGAAAAGACCTTCAGGCTCACCAAGTCCAACTGATAACCCTACTCCTAAACCGTATCTGCAAGCACCACATCCAAACCACCTTTAAACACATCCAGGGTTGGTGACTCAACCACCTCCCTGGGCAGCACATTCCAATGCCTGACCACTCTTTCTGTGAAAAACTTCTTCCTAATGTCCAGTCTAAACCTACCCAGTCGTAGCTTGAGGCCATTCCCTCTTGTTCTATCACTAATTACCCAGAAGAAGAGACCAGCACCAGCCTCTCTAGAACATCCTTTCAGGTAGTTGTAGACAGCAATGAGGTCTCCCCTCAGCCTGCTCTTTTCCAAACTAAACAGCCCCAGCTCCTGCAGTTGCTCTTTGTAGGATTTATTCTCCAGGCCCTTCACCAGCTTCCTTTCCCTCTGCACTCATGCCAGCACCTCAACATCTCTCTTGTATTGAGGTGCCCCAAACTGGACACAATAAACTATACCTGCTACTGGCGGAAGAGTGCAACCCTTGCTCAGGTCAGTGCGATGCTTCAGGAAACTTGAAAACTGGCAAAGTAACTTTACTCTGTCTGAAAGTCTGTGCTACAGAGTATAAAGGGTTTGTGTGATTGAAGTTACTTCCTTTTTTCCTGCTGCCTTTCTGTCTGATCAGGCAGTTGCCTTTGAAAAGGCTGTTGTGGCTGCTGCCTAAGCCTGCATTGATGCATTAAAAGCAAGATCTGAATTAGCTTGCTGAGTGTCATGTATCAGCTGTCTGCATTACAAGATTTTCTTTTTTTCTTTTTTTTTCTTCTTTTTTTCCCCCAGCCATTCATCTTCTGTTAACTGGTGGGTTTTCAGCATTTCTGTTAAGAAAGAACTCAGAAATTTTTTCCCCTAGTGGGTGTTTATGGTTTATTGTCATAACGTTAGCTGCTGTTCCTCATCTGAGTGCATGCTGTAGCATATCTATAGAGACATCACTCACTTGGACAGTTTCTGAACTCAGAGCTTTCCAGTGTTTTTAAGAGCAGTTAATTCACACATCTGTGAGTTGGTGTAATTTTTAATGCTCTGTTTCACATTTGTGGTTTTTATTATGAACATTGTAGGCTGGGATCCTTAGCTGTTTACTTGCACAATGTGCCAGTCAGTGAATTGTTTCTCATAACCCCGTTAAGCAGGATTATTTGGGAGGAAATAATTATCTCCTGTGAGTAGGAAACATGGGCTGTGTTTCTCAGTCAAAGACTCTTTTACTGCTGATTTCTGAAACATAAAAATAGGCCCAGTGTCCTTTTGCCATACCCTGTACTGAAGGAGATACAGTGTAAGCACCAGCTCTTGTAAAAAGACGGTCCAAACGAATTGTCATCTTGTCTCCATTGAAACCTCTCTGTCAAGAGTACTCATAAAATTGTATCTTAAGAAGTAAGTTCTGGCTTAAAATGTAGGGTGATATTGGAAGTAAAATGACAAAAGCAGGTGTCTTTGAATATGCAGTTCCTTTGTATTTACTAGTGATTACTTAATATAGTAGATTCTTATAAACATATGGTAATATATTTTATTGCAGCAAAATATAATGTCAGTCTGGAGAAAAGAAGGCTCTGAGGTGACCTTACTGTGGCCATCCAGTATCTGAAGGGGGCCTACAAGAAGGCTGGGGAGGGACTTCTTAGGATATCAGGTAGTGATAGGACTAGGGGGAATGGAATGAAGCTGGAGGTGGGGAGATTCAGAATGGACGTGAGGAAGAAGTTCTTGACCGTGAGAGTGGTGAAGCCCTGGAATGGGTTGTCCAGGGTTGAGGCCCCATCCCTGGAGACGTTTACGCCCAGGCTGGATGAGGCTCTGGCCAGCCTGATCTAGTGTGAGGTGTCCCTGCCCATGGCAGGGGGGTTGGAACTAGATGATCCTGACTGATTCTATGATTCTATAATCATATAGAATCACATTGTATGTATTGTCTTTTGTAATAATACAATTTATAACCTATAAACGTGTACCATACATTGCATGCTAATCATTATGTAAGTGTAATACTCATGTGCAGATTTTAAAACTTTTTTACTTTTTCATGTAGTATTTACAATTATTTTTTGTTTCTGTTTGCAGGAAGTTCAAGAAAAAGCCTCTGTTTTCACTATGCAGTTGGACTTGACTGGAGCAGTTCCCAGCCTTATAGTTGCCTTTGTCATTGTAGCCAATGGAGATCGCCAGGGGCGCAAAAGGTCTCTTGTGTTACCATCAGTGGGAGCCTTGATTGCTGATACTTGCCTCACTGTAATATCATATTTTTCTTTGCCACTCTCTGTCCTGTTTGCTGTTGCGTTTATAACTGGACTATTTGGGAGTATGGCAACTTTCCTTGGCGGAGGCTTCGCTTTTATAGCAGATCTGTGTCACGATGAGAAGCAGAAAACAACGCGAATAGCTGTGGTGGATTTGATCTTTGGAGTTGTATCTGGATTGGCAGGACTGTCATCTGGCTACTTTCTAAGAGGAATAGGCTTTACGTGGACATTTGTCACATCATCTCTGCTTCATGTCATTAATATTGTATATATTGTATTTTTTCTGGGAGATACAGTAGGTGCATCTGAATTCCAGCACGAGGCACCGGTATCCTTTCAAGAACTTCTTAGAGAAACATTTTCTGGAGTGTACCTGCTTTTTAAAACTGCCCCTTATAAAAAAAGGATTTTAATAATTATGTTACTTCTTACCTTTATGAGTTACCTCTTTGCGGTGACTGGTGGGAGTTCACTTTTTACACTGTATGAACTGGACGAGCCACTCTGCTGGAACGAAGTGTACATTGGATATGGAGCTGCTGCGTCCACTTCCATTTTCCTGACCAGTTTTATAGGAGTTTACTTATTTTCTAAATGTCTCAAAGACATTTATATCATCTTTATTGGGATATTTTCTTACATTGGAGGAATAGTCATGGCTGCCTTTGCCAAAACTACTCTGCTCATGTTTTTAGGTGAGTTGAGAATCAGTTGTTCCCTGGTCAACAATGAAAATACTGCTGTATTATGTGTAGTGAATGCAGGGTATCAGGTAGCAATAGGAGTAGGGGGAATGGAATGAAGCTGGAGGTGGGGAGATTCAGGCTGGACGTGAGGAAGAAGTTCTTCACCATGAGAGTGGTGAAGCCCTGGAATGGGTTGTCCAGGGAGGTGGTTGGGGTGCTGTCCCTGGAGGTGTTTAAGACCAGGCTGGATGAGGCCTGATCTAGTGTGGGGTGTCCCTGCCCATGGCAGGGGGGTTGGAACTAGATAATCCTTGTGGTCCCTTCCAACCCTGACTGATACTATGATACTACTATGATAGTTGCTAGATGTACCAGCTTGAAAGGGTCTTAGGTAAAATATGCAAGGTTGTTCAGACTGATTTAATGTTTAATTAAAAGATTAAGTCTGTGGAGAGAGAATGGAAGTACTTGCTTAGGTTTTGGTTTTTGTGCCATGCAGATATATTTGATTTATTAATTTCCCTATGCTTAGATAACTGTGTCTCAGTGCCCTTCTACTTTGACTTTTCTATTGCCTGGGGAACTGAGTTTTCAAAAGAATATGGCTAATTAATTTGCAAAGTATTTATGAAATCTTGGGATTATTATTAGCTCAATGTCTGAGGACTGATTCTTTGCTTTACAGTAAGAGTGCCATCTTTGCTCTGCTTTATGCCTCTTCCGGTTCTCCGATCCATGCTGTCAAAAGTGGTTCTCGCTGGTGAGCAGGGTGAGTAGAATTTGATTTTAAACAATACATTAATATGGTATTTCAGATAGTTACTGGTATTTTAGGTCCACTTTTCTTTCCAGATCCATATAATATGACCCTGTGCCCTGCTATTAATGGCTTTTTCTTTTAATATAAACAAGATTGTGTTTAAACACTACTCCAAGTTTCGACCTTCAAAGGAGTTATTGTGCCAGAAATAAAGATGGTGGGGACCTTGAAGCAGAGGAATGCTTGGGGTTTATACAGATGTGATTTCACATGTGCTTCTACATTCAGAAGATTTTGACATGCAGAGAAAGAGCCATTTCAATTATTTAGTCTATGTCACACTTAATAATTTAGAACGGTAAGCAGTAGGTGGCAAACCCTCAAAGCACTTGTAAATACTTGGACCTGTGTACCTCTCTTCACGGTGCCTGTGGCTACTTAAAACATGTCCTGAAAAATACAACGTATTGCTTCCTAAGGTCCTTTCCTTATGAAGTGCAGGAAAAGGCATGATAGGCCTCAGAATGTGGTTCTAGTATGCCAGATTTGTTTTGAGGAGCATATACTTTCTGGAAGCATTTTCCTGAGTTTGGTTTAGTCTTTTTAAAGTATTGTTATACAGTAAAACAAAGATCTCTTTGTACTTTACTATGTTAAAACATATACCTCTGGGTTTACAATTTCTTGGCATTCTTCAGGGCTTTGGCTACCTGAGTAGTTTGATGCAGGAATCAGGTTCCATAGCAAAGACATATGATACTTGGGTGCTTTTTGCTTGCATATTCAGTAAAAAACTGTACACAGATCATTCAGAAAACCTGCTTTGCTTGTAATTTGTCCATTTGTTTTTGGCAGGTGCTGTGTTTGCTTGCGTTGCCTGTTTAGAAGTTGTGACCGGCACTGTTGCCCTTTCAGTTTTTAACACTATCTATGCAGCTACTGTTGCATGGTTTTCAGGCTTCAGTTTCCTCCTATCAGCAGGCCTTTGTCTAATTCCACTGGCTGTCCTGTGGTAAGTACAGATCAGGGAAGTGCTTCTGACTGCTTTTACCAGTAATTTTTGGTTTAACCTGAGTTGAAGCTGAATGGTTTAGTGCAGTAGTTTTCAAACTTAGTTATTTTCTAGTGTGCTCTAGTATCACACTTTTTCTTGCTTCAATACTTACTCCCCTACACCTTTGCTGCAGATTTTCCTTCATCAGTTCCATTATGGCTCTGATGCAGTACCTCTCCTGAGCTCCATACTGTGAACTTGCCACCTAATTCCCCCAAACTGAATTCTACTCTGAATGTAGTACTACTGGGATAGCTACCCTTGACTGCATATGCATGCCTTCCCTTGGTTTGGCACCTCTACAGTCATTCTTACAGGAACGTCTTCTATGAAGAACAAACATAACATCACTTGAAAAGTGTGAGCTTAGTTTCACTATCTGAGCTCTTCTAGATGTTAATGAGGGTAAGAAACATGACCAATCACCCAGTGAATTTGTTGGAAAGTCTGTCCTGGTCCTTGGTCATGGGTACCTTTTGTGACCCAGTGCCATTAAAATCTGTAAAAGATCTACACTAGCTTTAAGGCTCATATGGATAAGCCTCTAGACATGTTCAAAAAACACACCTCTGTAGTATTTGCATTGAATCATATCTAATGACCATCAAGTAATACTGACAGTGAGATATTCATGAGTATTCACAAAAGCAAAATTCACTTTACATTATTTCTAATATACATTATGTCTTTTGGGCATGCTGGAACATAGCTCTAAGTGGCAGAAGGATCACTTTTCATTAGACAGGTTAATATTCAGGAAGAAAAATATGTTTTTCTTAAGAGTGTGACACTCTTGCTGGAGACTCGTATCTTTTCCCCTAAAGCTTAGACTTTATCTCAACCACCTTTCAGTTCTACAAGAGCTGCATTCAAGAATTTTAAATAGGCAGTGATAAGGCTGTATTTTTAGAGCATTTCATATAATTTCAAGTCTCTGTCTGCTTCACTGCAGTGTTCCACAGTCTGTTCCGAGAAGCTGCGCTAATGGTAACTTAAGAGTAAGGTAGAGATGGGTCCCAGACCTGAGGGAATCGAAGCAAAGGGATTGTGTGTGTGTAGGACACTTTTCAGTAAAATAATTTAAAAAATCAAGGAATTAAATTATATTAACAAAGTAAATTCTTGCTTTATTAAATATTTTGTTTAGTTCAGTACTGTAGAGAAAGTTTATGTTAAAAAAGCACTCTCTTCTGTGCAAAAAGGGAACAGGTATTTACCAGCAGTCTATCCGGCCATCAGGACTGTAGTCTATTATCGCCATACATTTTTAAGTTACTTTGTTTTTCCTTCTGTCACCAGTGTCTCAGATATCCCACCCTTTGAATAGCCTTTCTCTAAAACCTTTCTTTTGAGAGTGTCATGCAGTGGTGCTGTTTGAGAACAGAAAGTGTAGTTGTTCCAGTAGTAATAAATCAGGCATAGTAGTTTAATACTTACCAAAGACAGCAGTAATGGTTTTGTATAACTTGTGCAATAAGGGCAAGTACTGACATTGCTTTTGTTTACTAAGATATATCAACAGCTTTGTGCCATGAAAGATGTCTGTAACAGTGCTATTGGATGTTTTTGCTGGTGCTGAAACAGCATGCTATATTTAACTGTCTCAGCTAAAGATATGTCTTATCTGTGTCCTTACAGCTGGCTTCTGTGCACAAGCTGGCATGGGGAAGACTTGGCTCTGCTTACACCTGAAGAAGTATCTAGCATAGACAGTGTGGATAGTTGAACAAGGGATTCACCCACCTGGGTTTTCTAATCTGACATGTAGTGGCAGAGCCCATTACGTCATACAGAGACCATAGAGATAACACAACAGTTGCAGATGCAATCTCAAAGCAGCCCTGCAGCAGTAAGCACTAAACTGGTAGCAAGCACTCTCTTCAGTCTTTTTTTAGCACTTGAATAAAGCTAGCTCTTAACTATGCAAATAGGCTGACAGTGGAGATTTTAATGCTGCTTTCAGCATGAAGAAAAAAAAATGCATTAGGATGATACTCTCTATTTACCCTTTCTCAAGTTTGAGATTGTCAGCAGTGGATTGTGACACATCTTGTATCATTCTAAGTGGGGTGACAGAGATAAGCTTCTCAACTCAGAGGGTGCTGGCAGTACTGATGAAGCCAGTGGAGCTCTTGCCAGCTGAGGCTGCAGTCCACTGTGTAGGCCTGTCTTAATGGTAAAGCCCCTAAATATGTCTAAAATTACCAAACGAAATCTGTCTAAAATTACCAAACTAAAGTTGGGGTTTTTTTTCAGAAAGCAACCAAACAGTAGGCAATGCTTGCACCTGCTGGAAGCAGACTGACTGCTCTGCACTTGGCACAGACTGTGCAAGTTTAATGTACGATGTGTGGCCTTGCCTGTGACTGAGTTCTTAAAATGGATTTTCACAGGGAGCTGTCATATTTAGAAAATACCCAGCTTGCAGAGTGTGAAGTGAGGCCCATGCCTACATTCTGCAGAGGCTACACCTCACATTTATTTTTACCATTTCCCATATATTAGAGAGTGCACACAGGCACCTCTCTGTTTTGCCCTATAGGTATCTCTTGTTTTCAGGTTATGTTGGCTGTATTTAGCCTGAATGTTTCTTCCAGTGCAAGGCTGCAATAGCATTTCTTTTCAGTGGATCTTTGATTATTTTTTTTAACAACCCTGAAATGAGGTGACTGAATCTGAATAATGGATCTAAACAGCTTGCAGTGAATGCAGCACAAGGTATGAGCAACTTGAACAGTATTTCTCATCTTCAAAGCACTTTATAAATGCCATTAAGAACTTCCTTCTATAAGGGATACTACCCTTCCTGTTGCAGAAAGGGAGCCATTAACAGAGCAGACAAGTGACTTGCCCAGGGCCACAGTGCAAACTGCTGAGACTGCCAAACCTAGGAGGCAGTTTCTGCATAAACTTTCCACCTTTTTGCTTGAGATAATGAAGCAGAAATGATTTACAGTACTGTCTTCTGGAATGCACAGCAGAAGTGTGAATATAACATCATGTTAAGGACAGCTTCCATGTGTTTTTTTCAGAGAGTTTGACAGTCTATATTGTTCTGATCCCTGAAAGTACAGGTAGGTGGTATGTGACTGTCTTCCCCAAAACAGAGAGGTAGAGAAACAAAAACAATGTGAAGTGGTTCACATTTACAGAAGGAAAACTGTAGGAAAGCAGATGTATGGGAATTGACTTCACATGCACATAGTATATGCTGTATAGTCAATGCTTTGCTTACAGCCATCAATATCCATCCTATGAACAGAGTACTTTTGCACAACTCCTTAGTGGTTCTCTACCAAAAAAAATATTAGTTCCACATTGTGATGATACTGTTGAACATCTCCTTATTGTTTCAATAGCAACATTGTCTCCAAGCTATGTGGTCAGAAGCAGTTTGGAAGAAGGTTGAAATAAAAGTGAGTTTATACTATCTAGGTGACTACGCTGCCTGCACTGGTGAAAACAGAACTGTTTATCTAGGACAGGGGGAATGAATAATTGCACAGCTAACATTTAGACCCAGGTCTTATGCTTCTTAGCATTTCCTGAACTACCAAGGGTGATGTTGGCAATTAAAGATTGTTAGCTTTTCCTAGATAGCTTAGGTACTAGCCAGTAAATAAAACTGCTTTGTTCCTCTCTTGAGGTGCCCAAGCTGCTGCAAACTGGTTGGAGAGCTAAGTTTTACAAGAATCAGTGGGTCCAAAACATAATGGGCGCTGGTAAGAGAGATTAAGAAAACACTGATGGAAAGGATTTCTGCACAAAGATGACATTGTCTCCCTTGCCTCTTCATTATGCAGTTATGTAAGGCTTTATGAAATTAACTGTTTCACCCAAAACTGCCTGGAAAAAGCAAAGCAAATTAAGAAGGGATGTGTGCCTTCACTTCCCCTTCAATGCACATCTCTGCTAGCACTCAGAAGGCAACAGCAAAGCAAGCCAGTCGGTCCAAATGAGAACAAGGACATACACTTCAGGAATGGCTTTGTTATGGTTTGATTTTGCTGTACAAAGTACTTACTGTTTGCAAAGTATTTCTAGTAGACACAGCAATTAAGAAGAACTGTAAGTTTAGGTCAGAACACGTGAAGCATATGGACTGTGCCTAGCGTGGTGCAAGCTGAGGAAACCAGGTACTAATGTGCTTCAGGTTACTGAATCAAACTCTTCCAAGTTTATAATACTTGCTATATTTGTACATAAATGCAAATTATTTTGACAAACTAATAATGAAGTTTGTTTTGTTAAAACTCTTATGTTGTATTTGTCGTTCTTGCTTTGGTTTTCTTTTTGATAAATGGCCAGTGGGATGACTGGTGGAACAATGTTTACAGAAACAGCAAGAACAGCAGCACTATGGTATCACCTTTTTGTGGTCATAACAAAGAGCAGGGCAAGAAGATGTTTTTTTTCTCCTTCCTGCACTTGGGGAGAGGAAAAGGTGTTGCATATAATACATACATAGAATACATACATAGAATAAACCAGGTTGGAAGAGACCTTCAAGATCATCCCATCCAACCCATCAACCAATCCAACCCACCTAAACCAACTAACCCATGGCACCAAGCACCCCATCAAGTCTCCTCCTCAACACCTTCAACGATGGCGACTCCACCACCTCCCCAGGCAGCCCATTCCAATGTGCAATCACTCTCTCTGTATAGAACTTTTTCCTAACATCCAACCTAAACCTCCCCTGGCGCAGCCTGAGACTGTGTCCTCTTGTTCTGGTGCTGGCTGCCTGGGAGAAGAGACCAACATCCGTCTGTCTACAACCTCCCTTCAGGTAGTTGTAGAGAGTAATAAGGTCACCCCTGAGTCTCCTCTTCCCCAGGCTAAGCAACCCCAGCTCCCTCAGCCTCTCCTCATAGGGCTTCTGTTCCAAACCCCTCACCAACTTCATTGCCCTTCTCTGGACTCATTCCAGCAAGTCAACATCCTTCCTAAACTGAGGGGCCCAGAACTGGACACAGTACTTGAGGTGTGGCCTAACCAGTGCAGTGTACAGGGGCACAATGACCTCCCTGCTCCTGCTGGCCACACTGTTCCTGATGCAGGCCAGGATGCCACTGGCCCCCTTGGCTGCCTGGGCACACTGCATGTTCAGCCTACCATTGACCAGCACCCCCAGGTCCCTCTCTACCTGGCTGCTCTCCAGCCACTCTGACCCCAGCCTGTAGCTCTGCATGGGGTTGTTGTGGCCAATGTGCACATTGCACATCACCATCAAGAGGAGGCAGAGAACTGCAGAGCAGGGACAGCACTGCTGTTTGCAAGAAGCCAGTGTGGGGGCTTGTACTGCACCTGTCAGGATCTGCAAGTGCCTTACTCCCCTTTGCCCTGGATGGATCCAATGCGAGACAAAGGCTGGCTCTGTCCCAGCTCCACTCATCAGCCCACCTTGCCTCCATGGGTCACTACCTCCAGGACCTGCTTTGCAGAACCAGGCTTGTAGAAACAAGGGGTTGGGTCTGCAGCCAAACACACTACAACAGTGCACAAATGCAACCTTTTCATTTCACAAGTTCTTTACCTCAGTCCTGTTTGACTCCCATTACTTTATGAACAGCATAAATTCTTCTGCAGGCTGCTTAGATGTACTGTTTTGCTTTCCAGCTTGGCTAAGCCCTAAAATTAGCTTCCTTAGAGACATAATGAACAATGCAACTTCCTTGCTCTGAGTATGACTCAATCTCACCCAAGACTGTAATACAGTATACTAACCATTGCAGAAACCCACCTAGAAAGTACATGCAGCCTCCTAATCCCTGTCCACATTTTACTCAGTAATAACTCTGTTACTTGTCTTAGTGTCATTTTGGTCTGATACAACAGCATCCCCCTTCCAACCAACACCAGGAAAGGCCAATTAGGGTGGCCGCTGAGGTACCATGAAGGTATAGTTACTGGTACTGTAATGTACTGGCACTGTAATATATAGCTATGTGATGACCCCCTGCTCTCTGGAACAGTGCTGGTAGGAAGGCAGGCCAAAAAATCCTCCTAAAAATCCATGTCAGTACCTTAATTTATCCCAGACTTGGGATAAACTCAGCCTTTTTGTCCTGAGTCTACAGTAAAAGAGGCTACTGAACCCCAAGCTTGCTTTATAACAACTGTTTACTTTTGCTTTATACAAAACTGCCAAGAAACCTGTCAATTATAAAATTACAGCTGATTCTGATATTTAATAAAAGGTATCACTCACAGAAGGGCCAGGACAGCTATGGAAAACAGAACAGTGAGTAAGTCCACATGTGCATATTCAATATATTGGTCCACTGTTTAACCTCAACAAGGTACATTAAATAGCTTGTATTTCATAGCACAAGTCCCTAATCTCTCCAGCTCCAAAGCAAAAACCCCACAATTTCAGAAGCTTCACTTCTTATATGAAGAAAATTTAAGTATTAAACCAAATAATACCGCCAATAAAGTGCCTCATACTCATCCCAGTGTTTTTAATTCACTGCAATGTTTTGCAATAAATGCACATAAAAGCACTGTAAAATCCAGAGGACGGAAGCTCAAGGCTTTTGCCCACGTGGATAGGGAAGCTGCAGCAGCTTTAAGCACACTGAAAAGCACCAGAAGACATTTGGGATTGTGAAAGGAGGTTTAGAGCAACCTTCTGCTTAAACTGTCTACAAAAGAACACTAAGTGCAGCACTTTAACCAAATAATTTAAAAAGTGATGAACAAAGGCAGCTCCTACCTCTTTTGAGCCCCTTTTTTCCCCTCCCAACGTGCCACATCGGATTGAGCTACCTTGTAGGATTTGTAACAAGCGTACACATACGGTATCAGAAAAGTTGTTACAACCCTAAATTTAGTAACACCTCCACCTTAAGGCCATCTCCTTTAAAAGGTGTATTTAAGTGTAGGTGTCTCATTGTCCCTTAATGAAGGGAGATTTTGGTAAACTCACAAGGGATTTATGTATTTATCATCTAGTACCACTGTATCTTCATGTTCTCACTGTGGCAGCTCTACTAGGTACTGTCATAATTAGGCACTGCACTCCTTCTTAATGTCTGACTACTAAAATAACTAGACCTAGGGGTGCTCTTTTGGATTATACTCCCAAAGGGATTTTAAAACACCTCTTTAAATTCCCAGTGGAACTTACTTCTGGTTTCAGAACCCACAATATCCTCTCAAGGACACAGATATAAAACTCCAGACCAAGTAACTCCCTTCTTACAGCGATACCTCCAATTCTACACAAAAACTTAACATCTCACTCGGGGAAAACTCCATGGGGCAGAGGTGGAAGGTGATAATACATACATGGGAGGATTCCATCAGCAGTGCAGAAGTTAAAGATCTTTAAAGATGTGAACTCTGCTTGTGTTGGGGATAAGAGACTCTTGCTTTATGATTAAATATATTGTGGAACGCAGTAGCATTTATAGCAAACTTTTATTCAATAGTTTAAAAAGTATATGGAAATTTTCATGAACAAAGAGGTACTCAGTGGAAAACACCTTTTTTTTTTTTACTTCCCCCTCATAAAAAGTTCTTCTGCAAGAACATTCATTAAATGCATTTACCTAACAGTAATCAGTTTTAAAATGCATGGGTATTTCTGGTTTCCTGGACACATATATGGCATTCCCAGAATTAAGAAGCTATCATCCTGAGCAGTGTAGGAAGAGACATCATTTAAACTACCTAGTTACAGGACATTTGTATAATTGACAACAAGCACAGAACACTTTATAGACTTTAAACATTTAATGTGCCTTTTCATCAAGGAAGGCAAATTAACTGTAGGACTGCTTAACACTCTTGAGTGTCAATTTAGTATCATGCACTTAGATCTGCAGTATAAAGACACACAAAGAAACCAGTTTTGTGGAGTACATTTCGTTACAATAAGCCAAGCTTGTGTTCCATCATCGTGTGTGGTTCTCCCATAACCTCACTCTGTGAAGGATCTGAGGGGGGGAAAAATAATTAAAAAAATAAATAAATTTTAAAAAAATAAATAAATCAACAGCATGAGGCTTTTACCAAGCTACAATAACTATAAAAATGACCTTTTGGTTGTCTTTTCTCATAACGCTCAGTGCAAGTTACTGGACTGATTTTTGACAGCGTTACGCGAGGCAGGTGTGTAACTCCTAAGTCCTTATGCAAAGCAACGGATCTGGTAGTAAATACATCTATAGTGGAACAGTGTTTCCCAAGGACCTGTACACACTTCAAGTAAAACCAAGTAGTTATACAGAAGCACAGTCTCCTATAGCCTGAATCTCAAGACTGCTTGTTCTTCATTTAAGAAAACTTGGATCTGATTGAAGCTCTTCCCCACAGGTACCCCATATCCTTCCAGTGCAACTTCACTGCCCAACATAAGCTCACATTCCTTCCTCCTGTTAGCTGGGACACCTTTGTTTCTTTTCTCCACCTAACTGCCTAGTTTCACAGAAATTCTATACCCTCAAATACCTCCAAGATTCTCTTCATTCCGAAAAGTATGGTTGACATTAGCCACTGTACTCAAAGGTTATCAAGCAGAGGACACAAGAGATACCACTGACACTATGATCTTCATTTCCCTATGAAAAATGAGTGTTTTCCTTCCATATATAAGGCATGCTAATGCCTCTGATTCCTTCAGAGATGCCAAAATTAGATAATTCAGCTCCAGCTGATAAATAGAACCTTTCAAAAAAACTTTTAAGCCACTCACCCTTAGCACTTTATAAATATGTAACAGCTTGTTGTGAAGCAATGTTAAATAACCAAATTCCTGTAAATTATGTTGGACATTGCTCCATCCCCTGAACCATCAATAGCCTCTAGGAATTCAGTTTTTAATTTGTATTTTGTGTGTTTAATTCTCTTGTTTTATAGAGGCAAAGAACTTCGACAGTTCCCAAATTTTACTTTTAAATGGTTCCATAATATTCAAACCAGAATATATTTACCATTAAGGATATCCTCAAAGCTGATGCAGTCATCATTTCCCCTCAGAGTATCCAGTGCCATGTTTGAGCTGTGAAGAAATGGGAAACGCTGGACCTGTAGAAAGACAAGAGTTCAAGTTTCTGCAAGTCTGAAATTGAGAGGACTTATGTTTGCATTTCTCAGTCTGAAGTGACTGAGAAAAGCAACAGATGAAGTAATTTCCTCCTTCAAAACCAACAATGAAATAAGTGAACTACTCTTAGTAGCTCACAAAAGGATAGCAACCCTGACCTAGTGCCACCATCTTCTATTATCTCTGTTGTTAAAATAAACAGCCTTTCACTAGATTTGTAGCTTTCCCTGCAGTTTCTTCTCTGTGATCACATAAAGCTGGAGAGGCTGACTGCAACAAACACATCTATACCCTGAGGTCAGTATTGGGCAATTGATCTATATTGTAGTGTTTGGAAGCAACCTTCCAAGTTTCCTACATCTCTGACCTAAGCCAGGAATATAAGTGAAAGAGCTATATTGAATTTCACATTTAAGCATAATCCTCTTTGCAATTTGTCTCAATAATTATTTCCCTGATCCCCACCAATTCTCAAGCTCCAAGTCCAGTCACTGTCATCACTCTCTTCTGTATCTTTCACCCACAGTATTACAAAAGAGTTTCAAGCGCTACACACAGCATTCAGATCCTAAGTATGCTGAGAATGGCATATCTCTACTTACAACTGCATTCACTAATAGTAGTGATACTTCAGTCACACCATGAACACCTTTTGACAACCACAAAATTGTCATGTAGCTATTTCTTTACAGACAAAAGACATCAGATTTCCATAATCACTGCTGGAACAGTTGTCCAAAATTCAGTACACTATTCCAGTAAATATTTCACAGCAGTGAAATTAAGCCCTAGGAGAATCTGAATATCTAACATGAAGCCTCACCTGTCTCATTTCCTGCCATGTGCTAACAAGTTAGGAAAGTGATTCTTTCTCACAAGAAAGCACATCTAAAAATCAAGTTGTACTTTCATATCTTCAGAACCCAGTATTTCTGCCAAGTTTAATGCAGCTCCCTGTGGTTCAGTAGGGTCTGAGCCACAATTGGAAAAACAAGTCTTAATAGCCTGACAATCATCAACAAGCCAAAAAAAAAGGTTTACTAGGGCCAATGAGCTTTCTACATTTCCTAGTGGACAAAGTCAGTCTCCCTCTAGTTACTCTCCATCCTAAGAAAAAAACAAAACAAACCAACCAACCAACCAAAACCCCACAGACCCAGCTTCACAATTAAGAGTTAAAACCTTTGCACTTAACTCCCTGTAGACCTCCTCTGATCTCACAAGAAAGATTGTGGAACAAAATAAGCACACAGAAAATTCTCTGCCTCACATTTCACATAACCATGTTTCCCAAATCACTACCTGTTTCAGACCTCTATGTCTCTTTTCTCTGCAGATGCAGAGATTCCTTCCCATGGAGGTCATACATTCTACAGAAGAGAGTATTCATTTTAGGAATTAACATTCAATTCCTCCTGCTTTTCTCTGAAGGCTTACAGAAAGCTAGTCTAGAGAACAACTACAGCAGTTATCACTTCACCAGGTAGACAAAACCAAAACAACAAAAACACCCAGTGGCAGAAAGGTTTTAGCATATTGACTGTTCCAGAAATTGTTGGTTGGTTTTAACAAAAGCAGTCCAGTGAAAGAATTTATTGGAAGCACCATAAGGTATTTCCACAAAGAAAGACGTCTCTCTGCAAGCATGTTTCAAAATGAGATTTTTTTTCCAGGTGATTTAAGGTATACCAGTTGGGTATAAATGCCTACCTGTTTCACTGCTCTGAATTCCATCTGCAGCTTTAGAGGCGCATGAATTCCTTGAATATTTCTCAGCGTAGCAAAGTTTGTTTTATCTTGATTTAACTGGAACTAACAGAAACAACACCAATCTTTATTTCAGAAAATGTTACTTTCGAGTGCCACCACACAATATTTATGATCTCCTACTTAAACAAATACACTTACTAAATTCATACCAGAAAATTCAGTGATACCATCATGCATGTCTCAAATGGACAGAAAAGATGGTGATGCAGCAATACTTGCTTTATGAAACCAAAGCTGGGGTTTGTGGGATTTTATTACAAACCAGTCAGAGCAAATTTATTTTGTTGTTTTTGACAATCAGGACATGTAACACCACCAAGTGGTGTAGTTTTGCACTGTACTACAATATTGTCAGCACAAATTGGAAGCTAAGCGGTTTAAAGTAAGAACACGAACTTTGATGGCTAACAGTAACATCAATTGTGGCTTTAAAGACTCTACTTGAAAACACTTGAAAATGTTTCTGGTCAAGTACAAAGACAGGGAACCACATATATTCCATAGGATTCTGAAAGGCAAAAAAAAAAAAAGCTGGTAAATTTACCAACTGCTCTAAACCTGATCAAAAAGACAAAGAAAATCTACTTAGTAGAGGGTTCTTTTAATAAGAAAGTGCTGGCTCACCAATACTGAAGCACACAGAAGTAGCATGCCTAACGTTAAACCTAGACTTAAATAATCCACTCTCAGATTTGGCTTTTAGAATAGTGACTGCATGTCTGTAGTGTTGACAATATTGTAAAATAAAACAAAAATTACAAACCTTTTATTTTAAAACCTGTACTTAATCACCATGACAAAAGCCTAATATAAGAGTAGCATCCTGTTTATGCAGAGGGATTTAAAAAGGAAAAAAAAAAAAAAGAAAGGAGATCCAGGAAAATACAAGTCAAAGGCATTAAATGCCTTCATAACAATCTGTATTGAATGTTCTTCAAAGTTACTAGAAGATACTTATTTATATGCCTTACCCCAAACTTGCAATTTTGGTTATGTTGTTTGCTATTTCTTTTGTTTTATAAATGTAGGAGCCCTTATATGGGTAGCAGAAAGATTTGGTTTCTACCAGTGCTACCTGAATAACTTACCATTTATGGCAGTAAAACCAAGCATAACTATCTCAGGCCAAAATAAGTCTTTGCCCATTCAAATGCACATGAAAATAATTGTTGGCTCAATTAGCCAAAAACTTGCAGATAAACTAATCAAACAGTAAGTGGAAACGATGATGTTAAAGTTTCACATACTTCTTAGGGGGGGGTCACATAGTCTATTTCAATAATTCCTCTGCACTTTTTCTCTCTAGCATGTAACCTTTTAATTATGCAGGTTTAATTTATTGTATTTATAATAGGCTTGTGAAAGGTGCCACATTCACATCATCCTTTTTACTCAAGACAGCATTAGCACTGGTTAAAATTAGAACACATTAGACATTGTATTCAGACCTTGTCATGCTGATTAGCTTATCAGTTTGGAACATTACACCTAAATATTGCCTTTGCTTCAAAACATTTTATTACATCACATATTCTGTGCTGATAAGAGGCATCAGAGCCAAGATTCAGTTCAATCAACTCTTCACCCAAATCTGTCAGGCATCTCCCTTTACTTTCAACCTGTGGTCCACAGACCACTCTTAAGCCATCCACAAGTGATGACTGAGCCAGACAAGACTCTGTACACTTAGGGCAAATCATATGGGCAGAACTTCTAGATGAGATCAAATAAGAAGCCTGAAAATAAAGATATATGGCAAACCTACAGACAACACAGAAGGATCAGCCTTCCAGAGGTGACAGGAATGACCTCCATCTAGCTTATAGAGACTGCATATGCAACTAACTCAGTAGTTTCTAGATAACTGGACCTTACTAAGTAAACCTCTGCTTGGAAACCTGCTCACATACTTTACATGGGTTTAAATGGGGAGAGTTACAAGTGGGAGGTTAAACAAATTTGGCAACAGTGTTATTTGCAGATGAAAGTGTTACTGTTAACATCTTTCTTCTGGTTAAAGGCCAGACCCTGCTCATTACTGGTTACCTTAAAAAGTGGTCCCTGTAACCACATTGTTAACGTGACCTCCAAAATTCGTTATGAGAAGACAACTAAGTTTAATGTTCTACTTACATTTTTTTCTGACAGCTCCAGAGGGTGGCTGGGCAACAATTCACTTTTCACAGCCCTAAACCTAGAAATACAAGTAAAAAGCTAAAATGACATAAACACATAACAATACACCCATGCTTTTTAAGCTGCATTCCAAAACTAATCCCAGACACAATTAATCAACCTAGTGGCACACAAGTTTAGCACACTTTGAACTACAGAAAAAAATGTAAAAGCTTAAGTGTGAAGTAGCAAATAAGATCTCTAATTAATTTCAAGTGTCCTTTCCTTTATGCTTGACAAAACAGAACGATAGCTTTTGTTGCTTCATCACCTTCAGAAATAAGGGAAAATATTAATATGTAAAACCATCACAGGTTTAATTATCTCCAATCTACATGGCATCTGGTGATAGAAGTCTCCAAGCTTTTAGAACCAAATACTGTACATCCCTCTCAGAGTTGTTTTATCTATATTTTTAGCAACGTGGATTCATTTTACATTCATTATCCAAGACACGTAGCAGTTTCACACTCATGAAAAACATCAGCAAACAAAGATGCTATTTTTACTACATTAACTATATTTTGTACCAATGCTGAAATTAACAATTTCCCATAGAGCTCATATACAGGTATTTTATACCTAGCATATCTTGCTAGGTTAGCTTCCTTCTAAAAGGGTCAAACAGGTTAAAGCACATTAATATTACCTACTTCTTGAAGTGAAATGCTTCATAGAAAAATTCAAACTTGAAACACAATCTGACTAAATATATGTGCTTTAGGCTACAGCTTCCAAGGTACATCTGCTGAAACCTTCCTTAAAAGTCAACATCTAACACACCCTTTCTTCCTCTGTCTTAAGTTAAACATCAGCTATGGCACAATTCAACAAAAGTCAAGTGTACCCTCTGCGCAGAAGATCATGACCTTCAAGTGCTTCTGAAGCTGAAAATTCAGTAATTGGGATACTATCCTTCAACAGAGAAGAAGCACCTCTGGAATTCTGCAACAACCAAAAAATTAAATAAAAGAAAAAAAAATAAAAGAAAAATAAAAAGAAAAAGAAAAGAAAAAAGAGCAAAGATTAGTTAACAAAAGCAGATCCCTTTGGTATGGGCCATTAGGCCAGGCAAGTGAAACAAAGACTCGAAGTACTCATATACATGTGTGCCCCCCCCCAAAAAAAACCCAAATCAAACATCATCTAAACACAAACCCCGTGCTAAATCAGAATTCTTTCAGAGATTCTGATGACACCTAAAGGTACTGATCACACATTTTTTGGATATGGCTGAAACAGCTGAACTCACAATTACCCCTTGTTCATTCCCACCCTGGGCTACAGAGATTGAAAGGAAGAACGCAAGTCGTGTTCAGCTGACATGACAGAAAGGAACATGTCTGAGCATTCCTTCATTGACTCCAAAATACAGATACAATCAAGATGAAAGTGATTTTATCCATGGTTTACAGCTGCCATGAAGAGGCCAGGGTGTATTGAAGCAGTCTAATATGCCAGTTAAGAGAAAAAAACAAAGTAAAACCAGTAACTTGTAGCAGAAGACCACAAAAAACACATCTCCAATGACTTAATAAGTAAAGCCATCTTAACCCAAGCCACTGATTCCATGCCAGCTTGCCTGCTTTTAGTGAAGTGACTTTAGGATTGTTCATACAAAGTGCTCCAGCAATAGGCCAATGTATAACACATTCTGAAAGGCGGCAGCAAGAATCTTTGAAAGGCAATAGCAATGAGTTGTTCAGCACAGGAGTTTCCGCCAGCAGCGCTGTCGGATCCGTCTGAAAATTCATGCTTACAGTCAAGACCTTTTATACAAACGAGTTAACGGCCAATAATTTAACAGCTATTGGAAAATCCTAAGGTACCTGTTACTATATGCATATAAAGCATACCAACTAACATGCTTGGCTGTTAACAGACCGTTGTGAGATTGCTGTTAAGTACTAAAGACACACTACCCAGATGTGACAACAGGGAAGCGAACGTCAAACGTTAGGAGAAAAACAAAAAATACACCCCAAAAGTAATGCTCTCGAGTCACGCCAGTGTCCCGTTCGTCTTAGGTGGCCACATCACAGGACTGAGGGATGACACCCTGCCAAGAGAGCTACCGAGCTGGCGGCGGCTCCGTGAGGCTGAGGATTACCAGAGCTCTCGGCCTCCTCCTTCCGTTGTCTCCTCCCGCCCCTAACAAGAAGGGTTTTAAACGCGGCCAGGTACCCTTCCCCCCTTCCTGGCTCCAAATGCCCATGAAAATCCCTAGATGAGACCAGACCGCGCAGGAGAGGACGAGGAACGCCTCTCCCCCAGTGAGGGCCCCAGCCTGGCAGTACGAGCGCCCGCTATGACCACGCCGGACCCCCATGACTCAGCATAGTCCTAGCGCCCCCCGCCCAATGGCCGCCACCATGCTGAGCCCAAAGCCCGAGTAGAGGACAGGTGGATTAGACAGGCACCCGCGCGCCGGGCCGATCCGTCTCGCTCCCCAGCGAGGCCGACCCCCCGCTCGGCGCCACCGCTCCCAGCCCGCGCTCACCATCTTGGCCGCTCACGCTCTGCCACTTCCGCCTCCTCCCCCTCAGTTCCGCTCCGTAGCTGGCGCGCTGCGTCAGACGCAATCTGGGGCCGCGTCTCGACCGGCCGGGGCGAAGTGGTGGCTTCC
This sequence comes from Dryobates pubescens, assembly GCF_014839835.1. Lineage (NCBI taxonomy): Eukaryota > Metazoa > Chordata > Aves > Piciformes > Picidae > Dryobates > Dryobates pubescens. The sequence continues at coordinate 22,560,318 of NC_071621.1, forward strand.
CTTAGCGGGTCATGGGCGTTGATGGCGAGTGTCTGGTTCTGGCCAGAAGCGGTGTGAGGGGCAACGGCCTCCCCTCTTGTCGGGCTTCTGCTCGTAGGCTGACCACCTGTCCCTATATGCTAGGAGAATCTGGCTGTTCTGGTATCACAGAATGCATCAGGTTGGAAGGGAACCTTGAAGGTCATCTAATCCAACCCTCCTGAAGTAAGCAGGGACATAGTCATAGAATGGTTTGGTTTGCAAGGGACCTCCAAAGGTCGTCTAGTCCAACCCCCTATTACTTACAAGATCAGGGTGCTCAGAGCCTTGTTGAGCCTAATCTTGGAAATCTCCAAGAATGGGGCCTCAACTACCTTCCTGGGCAGTCTGTTCCAGTGTTCTACCACCCTCATTGTAAAGAACTTGTGCCTAACATCCAAGCTAAATCTACTGTAATTTAAAACCATTGCCCCTTATCCTATCACTACAGGGCTTTTGTAAACATTCTGCCTCCAGCTGCCTTGTAGGCCCCCTTCGGGAGCTGGAAGATGACTACTAGGTCTCCTTGGAGCCTTCTCCAGGCTGAACAATCCCAGATCTCTCAGCCTGTGCTTGTAGGAGACGTTGTCCAGCCCCGTGATCATTTTCATGTCCCTCCTCTGGACCCACTCCATCAGGTCCATGCAGAACTAGACCAGGTTATTCAGAGCTCCGTCAAGTTTGACCTTGAATGTCTTCCGGGATGGAGCCTCCACCACCTCTCCAGGCAACACGTTCCAGTGTTTCACTACCTTCACTGCAAAGAACTTTCTTCTAATGTCCAACCTAAATCTACCCTGCTGTAGTTTAAAACCATTGCCCCTCATCCTTTCACTACATGCCCTTCTAAGCAGTCCCTTCCCAGCTTTCTTGTATGTCCCCTTCAGATACTGAAATGCTGCTATAAGGATCCCCTGGAGCTTTCTCTTATCCACATTGAACAGCTCCAGCTCTCTCAGCCTGTCAGCTGCAGAGGGGTGTTTCAACCCTCTGATGGTCTTTGTAGCCCTCCTCTGGACCTGCTCCAGGAGGTCCATATTCTTCGTGTGTTGAGGACTCCAGAACTGCACACAGTGCTCCAGGGGAGGTCTCATCAAAGCAGAGCAAAGTAGTAGAATCGTCTCTCTTGGTCTGCTGGTCACGCTTGTTTTGATGCAGCCCATGATACAGTATCACCTTGGCCCACAGCCGGAGCTGGAGTTGGCTTCCCACAGTAGGCTAGGGCTGCCACATTGTAATGCTGTGGGCCCCAGGCAGCAAATGCAGAGGGCTTGACTGACCCCCAAATAGCACGGCACTGACTGGCCAAGATAGTGAAATGAGGCAGCAAAGCTTCCTGAGGTAAACACCTCCTCAGGAGCTGGGCCAGCCACAGAGCCTCCCTACGCAGCTCTGTGCAACCAGCAGGTGTTGAGGTGCACTGTGCTACCAGGGACCTCGGGCAGCCTTCAGGGCCCTGACCTGTCAGGGATCAACAGGGACAGGTCTGTGGCAGATTAATCTTTGGAAATTAGTTTTGTGAAGAGTAGGTAAATGCTGGTTTAGCATGCACATAATAATAGCAACAATCACAGTATGATAACAGGATTAATATTAGCTTGCTCTTGAAATTGGAAAGACTCTCTGGCAATCATGGGAAAGTTTTCCATTTTGCTGCGTAGCTTCAGGTGTATTTGTTTCACATATTTCTTCTGAGACCTGTAGCTCACTCAATGTTTTTAAATCTTGCCCCAGATTGCCCTGGTGCTACAGATTCTGCGCATGACAACGGAACACCAAATCTTGCATAAAAAGTAATGTTTAAATGATAATTTTGTGTATGTTTTAACAGCATACACAGCTTTTGAAAAAACTACTGAAAATTCCATATGCTTTATGCTCTTTTTTCTTCTTTCTCAGGCAAAATTAGCTCACCACTTAAAAAAAAAAAACACAAAACCCACATTCTCAACTGAAGTTCTGGCCCTTTGTATTCAGCTCTTAGGCTTAAAGCAAAGACTTCAAAAGAATGAGAATGGAGGATTGGGTTTTTCAAATAATTTTTAGGAAAACGGGCACCACAAAGGTTTCTCTGATCTTATAATTATAATGGGCACTCGGATATTGTGGTGCTGAATTCATTATTATAGAATAGATGTGAATACAAAAAAACAAATCAAGTTCCTGTTTAACTGCAGCTTACAGAAAAAGCTGGGTTTGTCACTAAATGTATTTATTTATTGACTGAGTTTGTTGATCCAGGATATGACTGTAGAGATGAAACATCTAACTTTCAAAGTAATTCTTGCAGGACACAGACAGGATGCAATCACTCCATGTACATTTTTGACATCACTGCAATCCACAGTCTAGGCCACATAACATAAAAGAACATACATTGCAAGAAAGATCTGGTTTTCCTTTAAAGGCTTTCAAGCTAGGGAAAACTTCCAGACATAAACACAAATCACACACATATTTTCTCATCAAATTACCAAGTATTTTCAATTGCAGCAAGGCTTGATTTTTTTTTCCCAACCAGCTTTGTTTTAATGCTCTTGCAGTGAAGATCTCAGTGATGGATGATTAGAGTAGTATCTCATTTCTCTTTGCAGCCACACTGCAAGTTCAGAGAAGGAACATGAGCCACTGTTGGGCTGACCAAACCTTTGATCAGAAACGAGAATATGGTGAGCAGTGAGTGCCTTCCCTGCTCAGAAGCAGTAGGCATGGCTGCCTTCTGTGTTAGGCTGCCCCCAGCACTGTACTCTCCAGAGTGCAGAGAGGAGCTCAGCATGCAGGCTCCTGTGCTGAAACCTCCTGCTAGGGAGTGTTGAAGGTCTAGATACTCTGCAAGGCCAATAGTGACAGGGTAGGAAGTGAGATACAGTGGCTGTGGTTACTAAAGAGGACATTTTTGTATGTGAACACTCTTAAAAGAGTATGTGGACATACTTTGAAATGTGTGGTCACTCTAAAATTAGTGTGAAAGTGACTACTGCTCCTCTAAAATAATTATTTCTGTAAAGTTAGGATGATTAATTTTGCATGGTGCTTTTAAAGATACTTTGCAAATTATTATGTTTTAAAGGAAGAATTCTTTATTATCATTTTTTTTGTATAGGAGGTCTGAAACATATGAATGTTTCAAATATTTTCTGGGTGTTTTTTATCTTGGCATTTTGGGGATGTCAAATCTGGTCTTTTTGATTTAGCTGGGAAACTTCATTAAGCTTTTAAGTGATCTTTAGACCATAGATTCTTTTATATGTTTTTTAATGAGGTAAAAATTTAATCTTTTCTTTAAAAATAAAGAAAAGCCATATCCCCTTCCCCCCCCCCCCCCCCCCCCATGCTGTTTCAAATGCTCTTTTAGCAATTAAATTGGTATTAACAAACACAAAACCCTCATTAAACAACATTAGACAGCCTGACATAAAGCAAATTCCTGTTTCAATTAATTAGCTTTATCTTGCCTGGATCCCAACATGGCATCATTTCATGAGAGGTCTGTACATTTCTCATTGAAACCTCAGGGAGAGACTTAGCCAGCAGACTCAAAAGTTGGTAATGACAGAAGCACAACGTGGCTGGTGGGGCAAAGGCTGCCACATATCAGCCTCCTCTGCCCATAAAAGAGGAGATCTGTGAAAGCTCTCTTCTGGGAACTCTGCTGCTATGTTAGAGCAGTTTTTGAGCTAATATATCCTGCCTCTCCACTAAATTAAATGGTGCTTCTTTCCCATTCCCAGGCATTTTGTGTATAGAGAGATGAAAGATAGAAATACCCATTGATGCACATCACATCACATCAATCCTACTTCATAATGTAGGCAGAATGAGCACACTGTTCAAGGAAACTTGCCTTTGTATCCATGGTCTTTAATACTGATGCAATTTTGCTGCTTTTCCAAACAGAATTCCTTAGACGTGTCAGTGGGCAATCTGTTCTGAGTACGTGAACCTCTGTCAGAAGACCTTTGTCCTGTGGGAGTAGGAAACTTTTGCTGCTTTCTGTCAACAGCCAGTTATAACCTGTTAAAGTGAAAGTACCTTTTATTTGCTTTTAATCAAATCAAATAAACACGTTTGCTTTGATCTTTCAGAAGTCCTTTCTTGTTAGCTTGCTTTATACTTTTATGTTTTGGCATTCATTGTAAATCTAATTATTTTCAAGTTATTTTGTTTTAAATTATTAAACCTTTTCTGAATTTAAGATAAACAGGGGCATGTTTTGCTAAAGAGTAAAAATAAATTTCACACAAAACTGCAAAACGTAGCAAAGATAATAATGTGTAGGCGTCAGAGTGTTCCAAAACAAGACTCTCTAGGGGCCCTTCTGAACACACGGCTACGTTAAAGCCATGTTCTGAAAAGGCTCAGGAAACCCCTGACTCTAACCCACCCTTTCCTGAAGCTGGTGAAAGTATTTAGAAAAAAAGTTACTGTTGCAGGGACTGGAAAAAAAAGGAGAAGAAGAAGAAGAAGAAGAATCCCATATAGTGCCAAAGCAGATGATTTTTACCCTGTTTGTTTACCAGCAAATTCTACAGCTTATGAGATTTTCTTGAGTCGAAACTTGCCCAACTTTATCATTCAAACTCATTAAGCAGTCAAATAGATGACCAGAAAAGGTACATTTTTGTCTCTCTCTGAAATGTAACTGGTTTAAAGTGCTGTAAGATCCAGTAGGGGAGTAATACAAACAATCATTCATTTCCTTGTTTGATTTATAAGTCATTAGTTAATTTTAAGTAAAAAGATAGTGTGTCTGTAGGAGTGTCTTCAGTTCCTGACTTGAGAGGTCAAACAAGGGATACTGATTGTTTTTTAATCCAATTTGTGCACTTGGATTACAAAGAAGTCCTTGTTGTTCGGAAGGTATGACTTATTTTGTAGCCTGTCAATGCTTTGGTAGGTCTAGGGCTTCTTTTCTTGTAGTAATCTGTTGTTCGGACTTTGAGAAACCTGGGGGTTTTTCTTCTGCCTGCTCCTTTCTATGTGGTCTCAGAGAAGCGGGAGGCTGTAATGGAGAAAACCAGTCACTAGGGGATGCTCAGTAGCCAAACACCCTGAACCTACCTCGGCGTTTGCCAGCCTCTTCTGTTCAGGCTGGCTAGGAGTTAGATGCTTGTGACTTATTTCGAGTACTTTTTCTCTTCGCTCGCAAAGCTCTGAGAATTATGAAAAAACCCACAACCCAAGGTCGAAGGATAAAAAGCAATGTATACACAGCAGCTGAAGCTACATGGGCAGTTCCTGGGGGAATGATGGTAAATGTATTTCCCTGTTACAGGGCTCAATAACTATTTTCAGTAAACTCTATTACCTCCTGGTGACAATATTAAACTAATCCTTCAGCCTGAGTCCAACTTTTACCCTAGCCAATATTCACATAGTCAGTACGTCACTGCTCCATAACCCCTTTTTTGACACTGAAACCAAATCCCTCATGAGAAATCACAGAAAAATATTTTTGCCTTCCCTCTTAGCCTGGAGTGATTTGCCTCCTAGAAGCATAACCAACCGCTACATATAGGTAAGACTAAGAGCACATTTCCTGTGAGAGGGTCTTCCTAAGGGAAACCTTGAAAATAAGTAATAGTAGTCACAGCTGAAAGAATTGAATGTAACATCACTTCCCATTCCTGCTACTGTGCAGGAAAAAAAAATAAAAATCACCCAAGAGTTTACCAAAATGCCTGGCAGCAAAAAGGGAGTTTGAGACTGCTCTGACTCATAACCACATCCATTAAGCAGCAAGATAATCAGCAGTCACCTTAATTTCCTGTAACAGCTGAAGACAATGAGGCAATAGTCACCAAGCTGAAAAGCTGGCATTTTGCACAAAAAATAGAGAATTTCAGGGAAGGGGGGGGGGGGGGGGGGGGGGGGGGGGGGGGGGGAGAAGGAAGAAAAAAAAAGAAAAAGAAAAGAAAAAGGCATCACTAAAAGGAACATTTCTTTTCCCTACAAGAAACTGTCAACAGAAGATTTTTCTCCATGTACTTTTTCTGTCAATTTAAAACCAAAAGTGTGACAGCTTCTAATCCAACCACAATGCACTGCTTAAGAACATTAAGTCATTAATCACGTGGATGGCATGATGATGGCTGGCTTAGCAATGGTTAAGGCTCAAATCTTCCAAGATAATTATGCATTGAACTCCTCAGGATGTGAGCCAGCTTGCCTAGGTTTAGCCAGCAAAATCAGAAGTGAGTCTAGAGCCTCCTGAATTTTGGCCAAGCTTGGGCTTGTGTTTGAATCTGATGACTCATTTCTGACAGAAAACTGTACTTTGCTTGCATGTAGGTAAAGAGAAGTTGTAGCTGACAGTAAACAGCTTGTATGCAAACCTTGACACATGTAGAGTGCTTGCTTGAATTCCAAAAGGGCTGCGCATAGGTGCAATGATCCCACAGAGCTGACCTCTCTGAGTCAAGGCGGGAGCAAAACAGCAACGTTGGTTTTGTACAGAAGAACTATTACAGTGTTTCTTCAGGAAGAGCTTTTATGAAATTCAATGCTATGATATTGTAGAGGGTGTTGGCAGTTAATTAATCATCTCTATGGAGAAAATCATGTATTAACAACTTTTATTTTTGTTAGTTTTTCTGGAAGCTATGATTATACATTTTCCATGGATGGTTTTATTCATACTTCCTTACTGCAGGTTTTCCACACAATGGCCTTAACTTTTTTTTTGCTCTTTGTATTGCATCTCTTAATTCTGAGTCTGTACAGCTACCTGGTTTATGACATTAATTACTTTTTTTTTTATTATATGTGCGATACTAACAGCTTAAGTCATGCTCCTGTGCTCAAGTTTACTGTTGAAAGGTGTTGAAAGTGTGTAGCTGAAACTTTGCTTTACAGTGAGATTTCCTATTCAGTCTATGCAGGACCATTAGGAAATGCTTGTGACAGAAGCTGTCAATGAATTCAAAGAGTGGCAGCCTATTAGGAAAAGAATGTTGCATCAAATAGCTGATACAAGGTTATTTGCACAAAGTTATGGGAGCACATACCATTACAACCTTGCAGTCTTCTAGAGGGGATTTTTATATAACATATTGAACTAATGCAGAAGGGAAAGGAAATCAGTTACAATGATACCATCAAGCATATTTTTAATTTAGGAAAAAATAAGGAACTCCATTTTTGTAATGCAAGTTTGTGAATTGGATTCACAATCAATGAAATTCCAGGTTTGAAAAAAAAAAAAAGGCAAATATTTTAAAGAATTAGATTTAGGCTGGAACAAAGAAGATGCAAATTAGCTGTGAAAACTTGTGTGGTTTCTTCCTCAGAAGGATTTTTTTAAGTTGCAAGAGATTGCCGGAAAAACAAACCCCAAGCCATTTATTCAAAGCAGCAAACAGTCCTGAAAGGGTTTGGGAAATATATACAGTGGACATTTCAAGAGAGACTGTCATATCCTCCTCTGTGAGTAAATTTGTGTGAATACCTTTGTGGTGGAGGATCAGAGTGGGCAGATCAAAGTAGTATATGGACTCAAGGGACATGAGGAGGAGGAAGGGAGGTTGACATAGGATCACATTTGGATTCAAGGGCTCCTCTTGGTTTACTGAGTGCTGTCCACTGGTGTTACATAGAGTCATGCTATATAATTATTTTCATAACTTCTTAATAAGTCTACATATTAATTTAATCCCATTCCTCTTCCATCTTCCTTGAGTGTTCTTATTATTCTGGGAGGTTGTGCTGGAACCTCATTGCTTTGATAGTGAAAACTTCTTATCCGGGCAGAAATCATTCAAGGACAGTTTATACCTATTTGTTCCAGTGTATTTTAGTTCACAAGATTCTTCCCTCATGAAGAGGACATGAAGTCTCCAGGCCATCTGTTCCTTTCACAATCCCAGTAACACTTCCCAAAACATGTTCCACTTTGTCATTTATTGAACACAAGTAGTCAAACTTTTGTAGAGTGTTTCAGATGAGGTCACACCAGTGCCTAGAAAGCTATGAAAATATAGTTCTCATATCCGTATAGGATCATGTGGGTTTTTTAATAGTTGCATCACACTGGTGCTTCGTAGGCTATTCCCAGGCTTTCTCTTCACCACAGATCTTTCACTGGCAAGCTCCTAGTTTGCTACAGAAAGTCTTGTTCTTAATCTCGAGTCAATGACCTTGTTTTATTCAGTTATTTTTCTGTTATTCTAAAGTAATCCACAGGTTATTAGTCTGATGTTCCTCTGGTTTGACACCTCCTGATTTTCTGGACTACCATTAACTTTATTATTATCTTTCTACTCATGGGACCATCAGCTACGGAAATGTTGTATAAGATTTTGGAAGTCAAATATGTCCAATCATCCCATTCCAAGGCACTTCATTACAGCCTTCTCACTGAGTAGTATTTTATTCAAATTTCAGTTCCACCATTAGCACCCCTTTTCTCCATAATAACCAAAATTATGATAGATGAGAGCTCTACTTTACTATTTTCAGAGTCTCCCTTACATAGAATACATAGAATAAACCAGGTTGGAAGAAACCTTCAAGATCATTGCTTCCAACCCATCAACCAATCCAACACCACCTAAACAACTAACCCATGGCACCAAGCACCCCATCAAGTCTTCTCCTGAAAACCTCCAATGACGGCGACTCCACCACCTCCCCAGGCAGCCCATTCCAATGGGCAATCACTCTCTTTACACAATCAAGAAATGCTGTTACATAGCTTTAACACAACCTCCTCTTAGAAAATAATTTTTTTAGTCTTATGTTATTTTCCAATTACTCAAAGCCTAATTATCCTCTCATCCAAAGTTTATTCTAAAATTATGCATATTGTTAGAGTCAAATCTATCCTTTCCATCTCTTTCTTAAATACAGCTCCTATGCAAATCACTGCTCAATAGACACCACCACTACAGATTTATAAGACTTATTGAAAAATCTTTATTTTAAGATTTGTGAATGGTGTGCTGATCCTTTGGAAGATGAAAACTACCTAAGTTATTCAATTTAGTCTATCTGAGTTTTATAAGTTTTCTGCCACCTTGGAAATAGACCTTTACAGTTGTACAGATTTCTTTGTAACATCCATCCTTGCTGCCATGTTGCATCTGCTCATTCTGCTTGGAAAATGAGACAGAATATACATTTTTGGGCAGCTCTGCTCTTGCTAGAAATTGGATCTACGCTAGACTTCAACAACTGTGCCTACATTAAAACTATGCTGATTATTTTTTTCTAAGTTTGATTCTCCCTCTAGATTTCTGTGAAATCTGTTTGTAGTAAAAGCTACCGTTGGCTTCTGTTTGAGAATAGGAGGCTGACCATCCTGAAAAGATGAAAAAAATCCTTTGAAAAAGAGAGGAAGGAAAGTGTCTGGAGCCTTCTCCTCTGGGATATTTCTGTCTAAAGAGCATAAATAAGGATAATGCCCTAAAAGGTGTGCTGTACTGTTGCTTCTCAATGCATAAGATTTGGCTAAGGGAGGACAGGATTTTCTTTTTCTAGTCTAGAGGTGACATGTGGATCTTCTATGTGTTCAAGGGAAACAACTTCATTTTTATTAAATGCTGAGAAGTAGCATTTGGTTTGGGCAGTAAGATGTTTCAACCATTCTCTCCCTCAGAAGAGAGATACTTCTTTCTTATTTCACAAGCCTTTTTCATGAATGCAGGACTAACCCACCAGGCCTTACATGCAGCTACCATACAGACACAAAAACTGTGCTGTGATAGTGTTGGTCACTAAATTATTTTTAAAATTATATCCATTGTGTTCCCAAAGCCCCTCAGATAAGCATTTCCCCATTCTTCATTAAATAAAGAAAACATTATAGACATCAGGACTAAAACTTTAGCATTTTGCGTTACCCATGTTCAGGTCTGCCTGCCAACATATTTTGTTTATTCCTTGAAGCAGTCCTCAGATCCAGCCTAAAACACGCGGTTCTGCAATTTTCCTGGATGATTTTCAAAGGCAAACTAAAAATTGCACTCTGTCCTTGAGTTATGTTCCCCGAAGTCTACTAAATGGAGACCACCAATTAATTTATTAACAATCTCAGCTAACTTCTTACTAGTGTCTTTCAATGGCACATTTCCCCATGCCTTTTCTGGAAGTTTTCTTTAGCACCTTGTGAAGCTATTCATCCTTCTTTTCCTACTCAATGCTCTTGTTTTCTTTAGTCTAATGACAGATATTATGGGAAAAAATAATAGTTAGTCAATATCTTCATCTGCTCTGCTTCCAACCACAACTCACACATGTTGTTGGGGCGGGTAATGTATTGAGTTTGCTATTTCTGCGGTTTCCACAAAAGCTGCCCCAGATTCCAGAAGAAGAAGAGAATTCCTCTGAATGAAGATTACAGAGATAAGGAGCATGAAATGATGTGTTTGGCCTTCATTCTAGATACACTTATCTATTATTAACCTCTGTCTGGCATATTTGAACATAATAAGAGGTGAATGGCAGGTGATAAGAAAGAGAAGATTTCAGGATTGCTTCTGTGTTCAAAGGATTTTACATCTGTCCTACTCCCCCAATTCCTTTCCTAGCATTTTTAAATCATTGCAAGCTACTGACCTGTGATAAGTAAAACATCAATACATTAGTCCTCATAACATTGTTAACATAATTTCATCATTTGGAGAGTTATGGAGAAACTCAATTCAATACATTTATTTGGAAGTAAAAAACTGCAGCAGGAATCATGGAAGAGAACTCCTTGAACCTGTATCTATGCTTATTCATAATAAAATATTAGAGAATATGGCTATCTTATAGCCAAAAGAGGGATGTTATGTGCTTGCTTACTGGACTGTGGAAGCTAAAAAAACCCCATTTTTAATTGTCTCCCTTTCATATTTTCTTTCTTGAGCATGGAGTCATGACACCTCATTGGGAAGTCTCCCTGCATTATCAGGTTACCTCTACAGCCTCTTCCTTTCTTTGTCTTTTCCTGAGTGAAGAGCCTTTCGCTTCTCCTGCAATACATATTCTGCTTTGCCCTTCCTCCTTGCAAGCAGTGAAATCCATATTACAGGTGTATTTTATGAGACTTTTTTTTCCCCAACTCAAGCAGAAGAGAATCAAAAGAGGAAAACAATAAGGATATAAAATAAGGCATTGCTTCTTGCCATCTAGATGATCGTACAAAGACTCATTTATAGCAGGCTATGAGCCTTAACCGCAAAGTTTATAGGTAGGTAATGTTTAGTCCTCACACTACAGCCTCTTCCTTCCTCTCTACATTGCTGTTCCTTGGAGCTCACAATGTGTCTGCATTTTCCTAAAAAATCAGTGCATCTTCCTCTCCAGGAAGTGGCTTGTTCTTTTATAGCAAAGCCAATCTTTGTCCTCTTTAAATGCCATATATCCTCTGCTGTCTAGGGACAACACCCCTGAACACATCTGTCTAGACACACTAGAGCCTGCCTTCCCTCTTCCTATACTGGAAAATTCACATTGCCTTAAAACAGACTTTACAGCAAACTTCTTGTGTCCATTCAGATGGAGAACTGTGATTTTGAAGGGTATTTGTCCTTACACACAGTTGTTTTCATAAACATGAACTGTAATTTTTCATAAGTTAGCCTGTGTGGGTCACTTCTCATTCATTCTTTCCCATGCTATAAAAAATACCCCAAACAAAATAAAATACATCATAGTATTTTCTGAGTAAGCTGGATCCTAACATTTCAAAAATAAAGGACAAGCTATTAGTTCCCTGTTGATTCTTTGTGGTCCACTGGTAGGGAATGTGGGGTGTCCTCTAAATGTTATTTGATAAAAGCTGAGGCTAGGCACCCTGCTGTTTTTAAGGATCACGCTGAGACAAACTGCTGGTAGGATATGCAAGACAGCAGATTTGTTTATCCTTATTTCTCCGCTCACATCCCTGAGCACACATGGTTGCTGTTTTTGTTTTGACTAATTTTGACTTTTTTAAATGTGAGAAAAGTGGTTAAAATGATGTAATCCCTGTCTGAAGCTGGGATGCGTGTGAAAGAGTGGAAATGCTGACAGGCCTCTGGCTGGAGCAGTGTGAATAGCTGTCCTCCAGGGCTAGTTGCTCTCTTACCCTCCCAGTCCCATTCATTGCATTGTTCTCAGGGAGGAGGAAATCAGACAGTAGCATAAGGAAGCCAGCGTGCTTCACACACACTGGTTCAGTGGGTTTGCCCAAGACCTTGTAGCAGCCCAGAATGTGGTGAAAAGCTAGGCTGATATAGCTGGTGCTCTCATCTGCTTGAATCTGCCTTATGATTTTCCCAAGACCCAATCAATGTGGGGTTTAAGCATTTTAAAATTATTACCATCATTACAACGTACCAGCAGCAAAAATGGATTTTGAGATTTTTTTTCTCTCCTGGACTTTACTTATCCTTGAATGTATAGATTTCACTGGTTTCTTAAACTACAAATAATTTCCCTCTTCAGAAAAGTCAGGAGGTGAAGTTTGCAGACTGTAAACACAACCTTTAATGTTTTTGTGTCATTCTGGGTAAGTGACATGGATCTAAACTGCCCTAGACATAGACTAAGAAGCTCTTGGGGATAGAGACACATGCTTATAAGACTGTAAGTAATACTGTGGTGGAACATGTGTGCATCATCATTATGCTAATTAAATTAAGCTGGGCTAGCTGTAATTCCGGGAAGAATGTTGGAGTGGAAGACATCAGAAGAGAGCTGAGACAGGACTTTCTAGAAGCATGGGTAGGAAAATAGATGTGGCAACACATGGTATGTTGATGAATTAATTTGCTTTTGGGAGAACTCCATTCATTTATATCAGTGATAAAGCAGTTGGAGAAGTGTTTTGCTCTGAGATGGATTTTTTCTTTTACTGAACTCAGGGTTGTGCTAGAGACTCACTTTTCCTTTACTTACATATTTCTTCCACTACTGCATCGTACCTGGAGAAGTAATCATCACATTTGGATGTGTGGAAAGTGCAGGAAGATAGACCACCAGTTGCAACACAGCATCTACTAAACTTCATATGGAAGAGGTCATGTTTCATTTTTGTGGTGATCCTGGCATTAAGAGAGCACAGTGCAAATTGAGGAGTACAAGGGATTTGTGCTGTTTTAAGAACAAGCAAAGATCTCTGTGTATATAAGCAGTCAATGTACTTCTCCTAGGACAATTCCTGAGATATTTTTTCCCAACTATTGTTCATATTTAACCAAGTTTAATTGAAACCATTTGTTTTTTTTTTCATCCAGAAGTGTATTTCTTGGAAGTCATTGGGGCAGACTTGTGATTGTAATAATCTAGGGTTTTAAATACAGAGATTACAGTGTGTTTTTGTCAATGTATTATTTACAACAGTGCCAGAAACATAAACAAAAAAAATCAAACCCCGCTGAAACAAACAGAAAATCACCCCCCCAAAAAAAACACTTCACCAATTGCAATTATTGAGAGATTGAAGAAAAGAGACATCCATTTTACTTCTTATTCTGCTCTGATTAATTCTACATCTGAGGGCTTCTGGCATGAGGAAACAGTTTTGCATCATAGCTTCCTGGGTGAGATTCTTCTAACCAAATGCAGATGTCTATATGATAGACGTCTACCCTGGAGCTAAACCTCCCAGCTTTGCTTTCAATGACACTCTTTTTTTTGTGTCTTACTCTAAGATACATGACTCAGAACTTAACTCTCCTTTGCCCAGTTGGAATCTACTTATGAACTTCATTTTAGTATTACAGGAAGGGCTCACAAATATCTAAGTATTATTAGATTTATCCTGTTACTTAATAAATCCACAGCTGAATAATAGTGAGATTAAGTTGTTTGCCCCAAATCACAAAAGAGCCTATAAAAAACGTCAGAAGTGACAAATGGTCTCCTTGGTTCCAGTCTGGCAGGCTAGACCAAGCATCCTTCTCCTCTTCAAATATTTTTGAAGCTATTTATAGACACTTTATCTCTTTACATCATGTAGCTGTATTTATGTTTTGATTCTATTTCAGGAATAATTCAAACACATGCTTAAATGCCACTGAAAGTTATCATGTCACTTAGGTGTTTCCCCACATTGTGTTCTTGTCATCATCTTGAAAATCATGAAATCATTTAGCCTGGAAGGGATTGTAGGACCTCATTTGGTCTAAATCCAGTCTTCCACTAGAAATGGGGCTGGCTTTGAAACTATGTGTTGCTCAGGGCCTGGGTTATCTGTGAGGACTGTGTTGCTGCCTCTTCTCCCCCTGAAGCATCCCATTGGGAAAATTTTTTTCTAATATCTAATAAAAGCTCCCCAGCTACAGCTTGCCTGTCTGAGAAGAAACTGTTTTCTCTAACCACCAATTAACTGTAGACAGCACTTAGACCTTTCCTTAGGCTTCTGTTCTCCAAGCTGAATGAACCCAGTTCTCCTTACCCTCACACCCTATGTCATGTACTCCATCCCCTCAAACATTTTGTATCCTTTCTCCCAGTCTTGCTTTGGTTTGTCTGTCTCTTTTGAACTGAGGATCTTTAAAATGGACTTAGTACTTCAGATTCTATGATTCTATGATTTATCTCATAAATGCTGAACAGAGCATGAAAGCCACTTTCCTCAGTCTGCTGGCTGTGTTCTCATTAATGCAGTGCGTGGTTATCGTTCAGGGAGTGCACAGGAATACTGATGCAGAGCACACAATATAGAGGAGTAGACATATCACAAGCACTATGAATGTCCTGTTTTTATTCATAGCCATGTGAGACCATTTCTGTTTTGGTACCTGAGGGCTGACTCCTGCCACAGGCAAGACTGGGAGAAGTCCACAAATTCAGTGAACACTAACTGCCTTTGACCTTTGTTTCCAAAACCTTTCTTGTTTCAAAAATGTAGTTGATAAATTTTTCTGTAGTTTACCTCTGCTTAATGCAATGTATTACTTTAATGTGTGCTTTCCAAGAGTCTCAGCTGGACAACAAATTGTTCTCATTAGCTTTTGTGAAAGGTGCTGAATGCATTGAGTAAGGGTTGTGCTCAGTGGAATTTTGGCAACCTCAAGTATCCCAGGGTAAAATCCCATTAGATTTGGGGATTCACAGAGTATAAATGCTGGGTAGAAGACCAAACCATTAAATCAATGAGAAATGATGATACTCAACTTTTTATATAAGGGCTGGGTAATGATGTCTTCAACCTCCTTGAAATGCAAAACTAGATGGGAAAAAAGTGGAGAAAGAAGAAGAACAATAGGGCAGAGCTGTGGGTGACTGCATCTTCCAGCAGATGTATGAAGCTGGGAGATGGGAAGTGCAGAACACTCCACCAAGCACATCTACCCTGTGGTTCAGACATACCCTTTGATATTACCTGCAATCCTGCAATGGTCAAGACCAAAACATGGCCTAATAAGCTTTACTGTGCCCTAGACTCTCACTGAATTCCTGCCCAGTATGTACAAGATTTTCCTAAATCACTCTGTGTGCCCAGGTGGCCAAGAAGGTCAATGGCATCCTGGCCTGCATCAAGAATAGTGTGGCCAGCAGGAGCAGAGAAGTCATTGTGCCCCTGTACTCAGCACTGGTTAGGCCACACCTTGAGTCCTGTGTCCAGTTCTGGGGGCCTCAGTTTATGAAGGACATTGAGACACTTGAACGTGTCCAGAGAAGGGCAACGAGGCTGGTGACAGGCCTTGAGCACAAGCCCTGTGAGGAGAGGCTGAGGGAGCTGGGGTTGTTTAGCATGGAGAAGAGGAGGCTCAGGGGAGACCTTATTGCTGTCTACAACTACCTGAAGGGAGGTTGTAGCCAGGAAGGAGTTGGTCTCTTCTCCCAGGCAACCAGCACCAGAACGAGATGACATGGTCTCAAGCTGCACCAGGGGAAGCTTAGGCTCGAGGTGAGGAGAAAGTTCTTCACTGAGAGAGTTGTTAGCCATTGGAATGTGCTGCCCAGGAAGGTGGTAGAGTCGCTACCCCTGGAGGTGTTTAAGAGGGGATTGGATGTGGCCCTTGGTGCCATGGTCTAGAAAGCATGAGGTGTTGGGTGACAGGTTGAACTTGGTGATCTTTAAGGTCTTTTCCAAAGTTGTTGATTCTATGATTCTGTGATTCTATGACTGGAGGGACGCATGCCCTACTGTACTTCTGTACACTCTACTGTACTTAAGAATGCAAGTTTGAGTTTCTACCACAAATTATTGCTTTCCTCACTTAAGTAAATTCCCTTCTCTTTTAGCTAACTTGGCAAATGTTTAAGACTCTTTTATATGCTTAACTTTTCTTTAAACACACTTATTAATTTTTGGTGGTGGGTTTAGTTATTGTTCATAGCCTTTTGTGGCCCCTGACTGACATTTCCTATCGTTTAAACAGCTAATTAGCCTTAGTTTATGAGGTGCAAATGTGTTTCCATGCTTTGACAGGCCAACGCTAATCTCTAAACTTCAGTAGCGTGTAGGAATTTATTGCCTGTTAATTATGCCCTAGGGCATAGAGACTTTGAAAAGTGCAATAACAATCATCATGTCTCCTTGTATATATATATGTATATAAATAAATATATATTACTCCAATGCTTGTATTGTTGTACCATATGTCTAGTTGGCACTATACTGTCAGTCGGTTGGCAGGCATTCAAAACTCCACTGAGTTTTCAAACAAGGTGGAGTTTCAGATATTAGTACTAATAAAAAATACAAAGATGTTTTGTAATCCTTCACTCCACAAGTAGTTGCTTTAAATGGCTTTACTATTTTTTTATTCTGTTTGTCCTAATGAACAGCACAAGTGCCAGATTGTGTGGATGTTACCTGATTTTGTGTGTAAAGTCTTTCACATTCTGCTGCTTCTCTAAGGGCTTGTTCGGCATTATCCTATATTCTTCTGATATTTTCTGTGTTCTGTGTCAACAGATGTGCTTCTCTGTGTGTGACTCAGTGATAACACACTGAGTTTTCACTTCATTTATCAACAGATTCTCCATTGTGTCATAAATAGTGACTGTTTTGCGGGATCTTATTCAGCCACCCACTCTTTCTTCCGCATGCCTTTTCTCAGAAACAATAAAATTAGTCAAGATTCCTCTTTTCGTGTGTCTTGAAATGTATTTCTTAGTGTGACTGTGAAGACATGCAAGGATTCATTATTAGTTTACAGCAAATTTACTACCAATTGTCTTTGTTTTCTAAGCTAATACACATCCTTCAAAAACATACCAGATGGAAAAGTGTGAAGGGACTGGAAGAATGATACCATGCTCGTAGTGATGAATATTTTGGTCAAGGACATCTGATGCAAGTTTCTTTAGTATCAATTTAATGCATTGCTTACACATTTTGGAATTCCCTTAGAACTCCCAAGGAAATGACTCTGTAACTGTGAGCGATTAGATACAATATATAGAGAGAGTGTGTGTGATTGGAAGGGGAAGCAGCGTCCTTGATTGCACAGTTATGTTCTTTTTGGGCCCCATTCCCAAGCATCTAAAAATATGCTGTGCTGATCCCTTTTATTCTGATGCTATATCCTACCTCTTACTTCAGCTGCCACTTCCTTTTGGCTTACCTTCTTTGCATTCTGACCCCACAAGATATACTGTTTAAAATTGCTTCAACCATAGATATCTAAAACTAGACAACCAAGAAGGTAACTGTGTCCTGTTATTCCTAAGGAGGCAGAACATTTGTACCTTCCATCAACTTCATTTAACAATGTCAATTCTTAGCACCCTTAGAGTTAAGGAAGTGTATTTTCATGCTAAGACAAGAACCTAAGTGAACTTTTTAACCCATGTCACTCTTAGAACTCAGGCAGAAAACACAATGCATACTTCATATTAACCCTTCTACTAAATAGATTGGGCCTTTGGTTTCTGCTTGGAAAAAAACAGAACCACCACATTTCAGTGGTAAACTTGTGTTCCAAATCATGGCATGCTGTTACCCACTTCTTGTACTGCTGTTCTAGAAGGCTTTGCATAGATGGGTTTCAGTGGCAAAAGAGCACAAAGAGAGGCTTGCTAAAGGCTTCCCAAAGTGTTCACAGATGTGCTGCACATTTTTGCATGTCTTACAGAGCATCTAGAAATGCAAAATGTTCATTGGCAGATAGACTTTGAACGGAGAGACTGAGGGGGCTAAAGTTGTTTAGCCTGGAGAAGAGGAGACCTTATTGCTGTCTACAGCTACCTGAAGGGAGGTTGTAGCCAGGTGGGGATTGGTCTCTTCTCTCAGGCAACCATCACCAGAACAGGAGGACACAGTCTCAAGCTGCACCAGGGGAGGTTTAGGCTGGATGTTAGGAAGAAGTTCTTCACAGAAAGAGTGATTGGCCATTGGAATGGGCTGCCCAGGGAGGTGGTGGAGTCACCATCACTGGAGGTGTTTAGGAGGAGACTGCAATACAGGCAATCTGACAGTAAAAACAGTCAACAGGAGATACTGAAAGTCTGTAAGAATATTTTTTTCCTAATGTTTTTCTCACTTTGTATCTCACGAAAAAAGGCTTTCAGGAGGGTTGGAGAAATGTCATGCTTTTGCAGTCATATCACAGGACAGAAGATCACATCTCACCTGTCCTGAGGGACAGCTGCAGAGGGAGGTTAGTGCAATGAGCTTCTGCACTCTGTGAGCTGGAGAATATCTCATACTGTCACTGGACATGTCTGGAGTTGGCAGGGTTGGTGTTTCAGTGATGCTGTGTACATTTTACCTGACCATTGGCTGGGGAAACTAAACCCTCTAGTGTTCTGTTTTCACTCTTATCTAATTTGATTTTTATTTATTTGGTCAATGGTCTGAGAATCTAAGATCAACAAATTACTACATTTAGTAACAGGAATGGAAAAGACAATTCTACAGACACTGTGTGGGTTGGGATGGAGGAGTTTTTGTACTTCTCCTCAAGTTGCTTCCTCATTAGTTTAACAGTTTCCCTGCTGTCACCAATGTATCTATGGTTTACAGCCTTTCCCACTATTGCATTCTTATCTCCTGACATTACTGTCATCTCTCGCTTCCCTGACACTTCTTCTGAAAAAGTGAAGTAACTACTACATTTACTGATCATCAGAGACGATTTTGTTGCCTAATTTTGTGGGCAGAGAGCTTACATGACAGTCTCTGCAAGTCTTGACTGTCAGCCCCTGCTGTTTTCTGAAAATCTTCCAGTTAAGCACTTCACTGATGGCAATTCTGGCTGTGATGGGTGCCTCCATTCCCTCACCAAACTAATGCTGTTTAGCAAGGAGGCACTTTTCTCTGTGTTCTCACAATGTGGAGACTGAGATTTGGGTCTGGGATCTCACTTTTCTCATGCTCCAAATATGATAATGATATCAACTGTTATCACTGCATTACTGATGCTTTCTCTCTCTTGTGCAAGGGTTACCCCATGATGATTTGCTTCCAGCCTTCTTTACTTCTGAAGCATATGAAGCTTAATAATGATACTGATGTACCTGAGCAGGTGTTTTCAGATCCATTGCTTGTATTTAACAGTAAGATTTAGGGCACTTCTTTCTTTCATGAATAAGCATTTACCATAGGGTGGCTTGTTCATTGCCAAGATCCTGCAAGGATACAGAAGCCCATCATGTAATGACTTTTTTTTTTCTGCATACAACCACTTCCCATGCTCTGTGGAGATTCTACCAGCTCATCCACTGAAGCCCACGGACCCAGAGGGAAATCCATCAGTGACCTATTACTTCAATGAAACTTTGATACACTGTGGGGGTGTGATAACTGATACAAAGAAAAAACAACAAACTAATGCAACCATCAGGCAGTTAACTGATAAGAACATATTATATGTGCCTTTCAGCTGAGATATGCTGTCAGCAAAGCAGGATGCATGAATGAGTTCATAATTGTTTGCTTATCCTTTTCTGTAGTTACTGAAATCTAGGTTTGCAATAACCTGTTTCAGTTATACAGCACGGAAGTTGTGTTTTGGCTTTCAAGAATGGCTTTAATTATGGCCAGTTGAATAAAATCATGCTGAATAAAAGTCAGGCTAGGTTAAGAAAGCTCTGTGGGACATGTGCAACATGGGTTTGTGCAACAAGGGTCTGTGCAACATGGGACTGTGGATGTCCCCAGTCTTTCTTGGCAGGAAGCGGATAAATAGCTTCTGTTCTTTTCCTCTTTCTTCACAAACCAAACCAACCAACCAAAACCCAAACATTAAGCAGGTATTTTGAACCAAACCAAAACAAACATTCTTGTATACATTTTAGTAATGTTCCTAAATCTTCTCCTGTCTTATGTTGGTCATATGTGTTCTGCAAGTTGGTTATATGTGTTCTGCAAGTTCTGCTCACAGCGCTCAAGGGTACATTATTAACCTCTATGAGCAAAACGCAAATGTAACTTCCTGCTTTGTTGCCTGAGCCAAAGAGAGAGATTTTAAGGTAGGTTTTCCATATTTCTTCTTATTAAAAGCATATACTGACAAAGCATTGGTTCATCTACCTGCTATTAATAATCAAATCACCAAATCAGCTGAATTTTTAGAGAATGTTAAGTCTTTCCTCATTCTGCAGCATTAGTGTCTTGTGTTCTTTGATTCTGATACTAGTCTTTCCTTTTTTTCCTCCACTGATTTGTTAATGACTACTTCCATTCCTATGGGAATCATATTACTGGGGTTTTTTTTAACGTCTCTGTGCCCAGGGCCACTTCTGTCTGTCAATGGACTTGGTATTTTCTTTTTAAATTACCGTCTGGGAACACCTAGTAGAAAAGCACAGAAATGAAGTATCGCCATATTCTGGAGCAGTGATGGCGATATAGCTTTGAGGAAGTACTGTGTAAAGCTATTAAAAACATTTTTAAAGGCTTAAATATTTAAACAGTAATATTTAAAAGGGTGAAGGGATTTATGACCTGGACGTATTTCTTCTGTAATTGCAGCAACTAGAAAGAGAGATTGAAGAAATATGTGTGAAATATGTGTGGTTAGGATACATTAGCCAGATGTCCTGGGCTCTATTTGCTGTTCCATGAGACATTTTTTTTTTATTATTATTATACAGACAAGTCATTTAATTTTCTTGTTCTTCTATTTCTTTAAAAAAAACAAAACATGGAAGATGCCAAGTCCCTGCCAGCTGATGCTAATAGCTTTGAACCTTCAATACCCATTCTTGATTTCCTGGCAGGTATAACTTAAATTCAGATAGAACAGTGTGAAAGAAACAGAACAAATGAAAGGAAGCAGTAGCCTCTCTAAACAAAGAAGCAGATAAAAGTCTCAATTAAATAAGAACCAAGGCACTAACAAGAAGAAAGAAGAAGAGATATATGGAAAACCTCATCAAAGAAGCCATACTCCATTGTGTAAGAAGAGAAGAGTGAAATGGTCTTTCAGATCTTCTGAAGTGTGAATTAACACCAAACGAGTCCTTGTAAATGTTCAAAACAAAACAAAGCAAAACAAAGAAACAGCACTCCAAACAAACAACCACCAAACAAACAAACCAAAACAACAACAGAGAGAAACTATAGGCATAACAGTTGTAAAGAGTGCCAACAGAAAATGAAACACTCCAGTGGACACTGTCACAATTCCTGGCACAGTGGAAGTGAAAGATGCCCCAAACCCCCAAACAAATAAACAAACAAACAAACAAACAAACAAACCCACCACATCCAACCACCACAAAAAAAGCAAAACCCAAAACCAAAACCCAAAACAAACCACCAACCCCCCAAAAAACCCAAACCACCAAATTAGAAAGGTACAGGTGAAGATTAACTTATGGAGAAACACTTAAAGGTCCTGATGGTCGTGATGAGGAAATATCATTAAGTCTCTGTTCTCTGAAATAAACGGAAGTTGTAAACACAATGGCAAAGAACAGTGACCAAAGTGACTGGCATCTGAGTGTGTGCTGTACTCTGTTCATAGGCAGACAGGCCTTCTGCAGTATTATCCAAGGCAAAATAAAGGAAACAACTGCTGACAAAAAAGGGAAGCACATATTGAATATCAAAAAGGAAGATCAGTCCTTCAACCACAATTCCTCAAGCTACTGCCTGTGGGTTAATTTTGATCCTGGAAACAGTAAACCACAGAGTGATTTTAATTTCCGTATCTCAGCCAGAAGAACACACATGCACACATTCTTCACTCAAACAGGCAAGCCAAATGAATTATAGAAAAATAAACACAAAAGCAGTTTAGCTAACTTTTCACTGAATTAAGTGAAAAGTTCTGTAGCAACCCTACTAGCAACTGTCTTTAGATATGCCTTATTTCTAAAAGGCTGAGTATTCTTTCCATTAGCAAAAGGTTGACAAACCCTGAAAGAGAATTTCAAGTGTGTGTGTGTGGGGGGGAAGGCAATACAAGGTGTTTCTCACTCTGGTTTTAGGTGTAAAGATATCATTTAGGCAGCCACCACCCCAATATATTTGGGAATATCTTAGGTGCTATGGTATGCCTTTGTAGCAAGGAACTTCATCAAGGATTTATGTAAGATTTTATGTAAGTATAAGTTGCATCCAAATTAGGTTTCAGCAAGAGTAGAAATCAGTATCTGTTACTTACCACTTCTGGTTTGAATTGTTGCTGACATTACTGAGAGAAGAAGCATAAATGAGCACAGAACAGGCATTGCTAGAAAACCTTGATTGCACTGGCAATGCAGCACCACAAAAAAAGATAGAAGAACTAGTATTAGAGTTTTTAAATACATTCTCTCAGAAAGCAAGGAAGAGTTTCCGTTTTCATGTCTTCTAAGATGTATGTTTCTCTTGACAGTGAAGCAACTGCATTCACCATCTTCAACCAGAACTGGTTGCTAAAATAGAAGACCTAAAGGCCTTCCAACTTAGCTGCTGTTCTACTTTTGCATAGGAGAAAATACAGGGGAAAAAAAAATCAAAACGTGTATCTCCACAAACCAAAAGAACCTGAAAGGTAGATGTTCCTTGTGGAGACCAGGCAAAGCCCATATACTGGTTGCAGTAGGGTGTCTTAGATCAGAAATAGTTTCAGCTAGAAATTAGTCTACTGTTTCCCTACTCAGGCTGGGTTTTTTTTGAGTCAACTCCTTGTTATTTCCAGTTGAAAGGTTAACAATAGTACCAGCGTGATTTGAGGTCTATCTATATCTACTGGTGTGACTGTGGTTGTGTTCCGTCTTTGGTTCCCATGGCTTATGTTTACTGTTGGCTTGCTCTAGGTCTTCAAAGGTGTGCAAATAGTACAAAATATCAATTGCAAGAAATTAGCCTAAATCTAGGACTAAATACCTTTGAAAGTAAATTGCTTTAAAAATATCAGGTGTTTCAGGTGTTAAGTGGTATTAAATTACAACACATTTTAAAAGAATTCAGCAGTGTCTTAGCTAGAAGACAGACGGTTATGAAACATGCTAAAAAAGAAAAAGGAATTTGAGGATAATTCAGTTATCCATCCATTGCACAAACTCCAGGGAATCCCTCCTGAACTATGGCCATTTCTCCTGAGAGACCTGGGCATGCTGGATCAGTGCCTCCTCTGTGTGGACAGCTCACATGCCCCATATCATTACTGATGGGATTAGACACCTATGTTTGGCAATAAGATTCGAGTGTTGTGTGTGGCCCAGAACGGCAGAGATGCTGAAGGAACCTGAAGTATCTGACTGAAAGATTCCTCTCCACGGCAGGGCTCAAGGGATAATATTTCACTTCACACATCTTGAAGGAGCACTTCATCCTGGACAGGCAGGGCCTGTAAAGCCTTTTCATGCCCTCAGTAGTATGCAATCACTGAGAAGTACACCAGTTCAGAAATGAAGAGGTTTCTCATTTCCAAAGTGTCACAAATGTTCATCTGCTGATATTTTTTATTCTTTATTCAAGATCATTACCTGGAAAGAGAGAGAGAAATGCAACCAAGTACATGTTCTGTGAAACACAGAACTAAGCATTCACTTTCAGATTCGGTTTTTAATAGACTATAGTTTTGCAAACACATTTCTGTTTCAGTTGTGCAGCTGGTTTCTGACAGGGTATGGAATTTTGGTGGTTGAAGACTGTTTCTGTTACATTTTTAGAGGTTTGTCTCCTGGAATAGCTCTCTGTTTTGGTTTGGTTTTGCAATATTGCATTCTTCTTTTCTGCAGATAGCACTGATATCTTTTCTTGGCAAAGTGAACCAGAACTAGTTTTCATACCCTGTAGTCAAAAGCTTCACATTACAAATTTCTGTGTACATATTGTGTGAGAGAACAGAAAATCTCCAGTAAATCCAGGTTTCAAAATGGAAAATTTTTGTGCATAAGGCTTTAAAGAACTTACCAAAATCTGTGAGTCAGGCTATGCTCACAACTTCATGAGACTGGGAAGCAGAACAATTCAATGACTTCTTTTCTGAGAAAATTCCTCTAAAATATCTGTTGTAAGTTTGGCAATCATGCACCAGCAATAACAGGGAAAAAGAAAACAAAACAGAACAACTAATTGTATTCAGTATCTCAGCAAAACTGCAAGGAAAAGGCATGGTGGTTTTGTTTTTCACATGTTCAAGAAAAATGAGTTAGGTGTAGGGAATGTCTACTAGGCAATTCCTGTCCTATGAGAGAAGGCAATTATAGTCAAAATAAAGTTGATTCCATGTCTGATGTAAGTATTTGTCAAGGAATAAATACCTGCAAACAGCTGGCATTTAAGCCTGAAACACAATGTAAGCATAAACCCAGAAAATTACAAACTTGGCAGTAATTCACTTAGGCTAGAAATGTGAATAAATTCTCTAAAGTAGGGGAATTAGGTTCTTCAGTAGCTTGTCTTTAGAAAGATATGGGATAAAATCTAAGTAATAGAATTGTTTTATAAAGAAATGAATTGTATGAGCAACCACTGTATACCTACATGGCTCCTACCTCACCAAAAAAGATTCCTCCTTCCTTTGGAATCTGTTGATCAATTTTAATAAAAGCTGATATGAAGTAGTATGTTTCAAAGACAGTTATGTTCCTACAGTATTCATTAAAACAGGGGGTGGTTAGAGTACAGAATCATAAAATTATTTGGGATGGAAAAGACCTTTACGATCATCCAGTCCAACCACTAACTTAACACTAAGTCCTCCACTAAACCATGCCCCTAAGTACCACAAGTCTTTTAAATAATGACAGTGATTTGACCACTTCCCTGCAGCAGACTCTTTCAGTGGTTGTCAACCCTTTCAGTGAAGAAATCTTTCCTGATGTCTAACCTCATGCTCCTTTCAAGTAGTAGTAGGCAACAATAAGGTCTCCCCTCAGCCTCCTTTTCTCCAGACTAAACCACACCAATTCCCTCAGCCACTCCTCACAGGACTAGTTCTCTAGACCCTTTACTAGCTTCATTGCCCTTTCTCTTGCTCCCCACTCCAGCAAGGTCTTTCTTATAAGTGAGTGGTCCAATACTGAGCACAGTGTTAAAGTGTGCTCTTATCAGTACCAAATACAGGGGTCAATCACCTCTCTAGTCCTGCTGGCCACACTGTTTCTGATACAGGCTAGGATACCATTTGCCTTCTTGGCCACCTGGTTAGAATGAACCGATATGAGAACCAACTGAGGGAAAGGCTTTTGTGTGAACCCAGACCTTAGTTACCCACGTGGGCTTCCTAGGGCATTTAAATGCCTCATGCATGCTCACCCATGGGAAAGGCATGGAGCAGAGCTCAAACTTTCTCAAACACAGAAACCTCAAGCTAAGTAGGAAAACAAGTTTCTGTAGTTCCTGTGGTCACAGCACTCCATTTCAAACTGGTAAGTGCTGAAAAGGCTTAAACAATGTGTCTATCTGCAGAAGGAATGGTTTTAATGATTTGACTGAGAGAATTCATTTTCAGACCCCATTGCTTGTGTTGTGTGAAATGAGAGACCTCATTTCTTCCTCACATGGCATTTAGAATTAGAACATTTGTCTGGCTTTACCTCTCACAGACCAGACAAGCTAACACCTTCAGCTTAGACGTGTTTGAATTAGATCTGTTACTAACAGTAGGTTGGTTGAGTTTTTTTGACTCCTATTAATGATAAACAGTTACAAATTTGCCCCCATGGAGAGGGACTGATTATTTCAAATATACTGATTTTTTTAACAAAGTTTTTAATGTTCTGGGAAATTGCAGGTAGAGGAGAGACTGCCTCTTGGGTGCTTTTTATTTGACAATTATGAAATATTTCTGTGGCAACTTCAACAATAGCTTTCATAAAACAGGAAAACAAAGAGTTTATTTTTAGGCTCTTTTGGTATATCCCATCCTTTAGGACTGTGCCTATTTCCTCTCTTAACAAGCCTCATCCATCTCACCAAAATAATGGACATCATAACTCCACTGCTGTCTGAATCCAGTGTAAAGCAGTAGATGACTAGCCATTTCCCAAGGTTCTAAATTCACAAGCACGCTTTGTATTTTGTCACGAGGAGGCTGGACACACAGACATAGGTGGGTGCAAGGAAGGGATCCCTCTCATTTTCAACTTGTTCTGAACATGGGCTAACATGATATTCCATGGCTTGATGACAGATGTTCCAATAGGCATCTTCTGATACCCAGTAGCCAGCCATCATCAGAGAGGCAGGAGAAACATATTTATGACATTACAAATTTACTTCTCTTGCCAATCCTGAAAATCCCTTGAAAGCAGAAGGTGGATGGGGTGCTGAATGCACTCCTGTTCTCAGCTCATGACAATCTTTCTGTTGTTACCACTTCTGTGTCAGAAGCACTTGCTGTTTCTCAGCATACTCTTATCTGGGAAATCTCCTTGTGCTTCTTCTTCCAGTGAGCTCCTGACTCCAACTAGAGAGTATACTCTAGCATGGATGCGGAATATTAGCAGTAGCAGCAGCAGTAACACAGGAAACTTTATTTAGTGCTTGTCTTGTGTCATACTGTAGGTACTTACGTGATCTCTGTTATACAAATCGTGAACAACTTTGTAGATTATCAGCGGTATTTAGACAACTACATCCCTCATTCTGGTGGGAGTTAGGCACTTCAATGCCTTTAAGGATTTGTGCCTCTGGGGCTTATTCCAGATAACAGAAGCCTATG
Source organism: Dryobates pubescens (assembly GCF_014839835.1). Taxonomy (NCBI): domain Eukaryota; kingdom Metazoa; phylum Chordata; class Aves; order Piciformes; family Picidae; genus Dryobates; species Dryobates pubescens. The sequence goes on from NC_071621.1 coordinate 22,587,308, forward strand.
GCAGAGTCTTTGGGAGATAAACTTCAATTGCCCACATCTGAGGGCTGGGGGAAGGGTGGGTACTATCACAGGCAGAAAGACCGCAGCTTTTCTTGCCTGCAGTATGCTTAGCCTCCGTAGGAAGCCTGGAAAGAGCCTGAAGAGCTGGCATGCTGACAGCTTTAAAAACGACTGTATCTGATGTTAGATGAGGAGTAAGGACCGTGGACCAAAGTTAGACCACGGCGCTAGAAACTGCAAATCCAAACCTGTGTCTCTGCGGAAGGAGGCAAGGGTGTGTGGGTACAGCTACAGAGCTGGAAGCTTCTCAGTGATACTCATCATCATTCACAAGCAGCTGTATTCAGCAGTAAGCACTTTACAAGATAATGGAAACACGGATGATCTGTTTTACTTCGGGGTTTTTGTTCTGTTTTCACAGCAAAGGAGACACAAAAAAAAATTGCAATATTCAGAACTTTTTATTAAAAAAACAAAACAAAAAACCAACAACATAGGAAATCCCGTTCTATTTTTATATAGAAAAGATTCGTTCACGAAGCTCCCCCATATCCCCTTTCCCTAAAACGTCTTCAAATCAAGCTATCTACATATGTGAAGAGGAACATTAGGTTTTCTTTTTGATGGCAAGCAGGCACATTTAAAGAAGATGATTTGCATTTTCTCGCAATGAGCCACTGTCAGTCATTAGTCGGCCAAAGTGATTCCATCCTGCGGACAGCTGCCAGAATACAGCTCTTGCTGGATGTAGACTTCCCTTGGAAATGGGTTTTGTATCCCATTAAGAAAGGCAGGAACTTGCCTTTAATGAGAGATAATAAGAAAGTTTATAAGAACTATTTTAATAACAAGAATTTTCTTTTAAAAGCTCATTTAAGGAAAGATTAACTCTTTAAAAATTGTTTAACAAGGGATAGAATCAGCAACATTGAATGAACCCATATATTAGAGGATCCAAAAAGCCTCTTGTAGACTGACATGATCTAGAGTAGGAATAAAATGTTTTCAGCCTTTATTACTTATTTAAGGGAAAGAAAGGCATGATAATTTTAAAGCCTCTGATAGGGACAGTACGTCTCCCAGACTGCTTTTGGAAACATCGTGCCTCTTCTTCAGGTATTACTTCTCTTTTCCTTCTAAGAACCTGATGGGGCTCGCAGCTGGCCCAAGCACGGTGTGCACTGTGCCCTGGCCAGTGTGGATGGGGGACCCCCCGGGCAGCCCGACTGCCCAGTGTCTGGGGTACAGTACCCTGGAACCGTGTGAGGTGGCAGCCCCCGGCGTGTGCCAAACTGCCGGGCGCTGGGAACGGGAGGCTTCGGCACTGCCTGTCTCCCACCTGGGAGGACCGGGACCGCTGCGCAGTCGTGTCCCCGAGGCACGGGCCAGCAGAGGGGTAGCCGGGACCTCGCCGGCACCGACGGGGGAGACATTAGCTCCTTCCCGGTGTTCCAGGCTTTGTAAATCATCTGCTTCAAACTGGGGGATGGGGGTGATGGAGGTTGGAGGGGGAAGGCAGGAAGAGGCTCTTAATCCCTGGTGTCTTTGTTCCGGCTCGCACATATCGGAAGCAGGGCTGAAGCTGTGTGATCGCTTTTTATGGAAAAGGAAAGACATTTGCAGGCACTTTGGCGCATCCTGGCCTCCAGAGCGGGACTGGAGGCACGGCGATGGGCACCCTGGTACCGGCTGGGGCCGGACGCGCAGCGTTCCCCGCTCCGCCCGGTGCATCGCTCCCAGCCCCCCACGCCAGCCCGCTTTTCTTTCTTTTTTCTTCCCCCCTCCCCACTAAAGATCAAAAGCTCCTTGCTGTTGCAGAAGGACTATTTTCTCAGGCGTCCTTCCCCACCACGGCTTTGTGAAAAGGACAATAGACTCCTGTGTCAGTGTTGTTGGCACCAGCCTTGCATAATACAGGAAGCAGCATTTCCTTTCGGGGGTGGAAAATTAGCTTGGATCGTGCGTTTCTCTTTTTATTGCTGACCGTACACACCCCGGGAAATTCGGCTCTCTGGCTCTCGGGAAGGGAAGCGGCAGCAGACTCCTCTCTTCATCCTCCCCTGCGCAGGGAGAGATCCGAATGCTGCTCCGCTGCCCCCGGGCACGGCCGCCGCCGCGGAGGGAGCCCTGCTCCGCTCCGCCCTGCTCCTTCCCTCTCCAACCGCCACAGTCACGCCTGCCCCCGCTGGCCGCCTCTCCCGCCTGGGGTAGCTTCGGGCTTAGGGGAGGTCTCCAAGGGATTCCTTAGTGCCAGGGGGCAGCAGCGTTTGCTGCGCTTCCGACCTGCTGTCCTGGGTTTGTCCCGCTCTCCCTCTGCCTGCCTTGGGCTGAGGGTGGCACGGCAAGTCACAATGGCTCCTCGTTCTGTGGATGAGGATGGAGCCTGCTTATCTTTTCCTTTTGGGGGCGGGAGCGGTGGGATGGAAAAGAAGGAATGAGAGAAGAGAAGAGAAGAGAAGAGACGAGAAGAGAAGAGGACAAAGACTTGGGAGAGTTAAAAAAATGAGACCGACAGCCTTGCCCTTTGACAGCTCATGCTACCTGTAAAATCTGATTCCATGAAAAAACTTCTACTGGTATTAGCTTTTGTACAATGCTTGTCCCAGAAAGGCCACACATTTATTAACAGAACATTAAAATATCTTTCTAATCTGGCTCTCCCCAGGAAAAGCTGAACCCTTCTATTACAGGGTTAAAAAAGAATTGGTGAGTCCTGTATAGACATAGACCTTTGGGGCAAGTTTTACCTCAACAAAGCCTCTGTGTGTATAGAGTATAATACACATTCTACAATTGCTCTTGTAATGCTATTATGCAGTTCTGTGATTCTTCTTCATTGCCTTATGGTGTTTGAGCAGATGTGGATTTTGATTCAGTGACTGCAACCCAGACTTGGCTTCTTCATCTTCCTTTACTGGGACTGAGGAGAAATCAGTGCAAACTCCGAGGATCTCAAGAAAAGTCCTGTCACCAAAATCTTTTGGTCTGCTCATTGTGTCTTTCCCCTTTTGCCAACAACAATTTAAACCTCAGCTTCAGGGATGAGTTGGTAGTTTTGCTAAGTAAGGACAGAAAAAGTGTATCAGTATCACCTATAGGGTACTTGTGAGATTAGTTTCTGTGCAGACGATTCCCCCTCCTAGACCTATGCTGGATCCTGTCTGCCAGACCTGGTGACAAGAGTGCATTCCCAGGGCTTCAGAGCACTTGATGGGCAGCTCTGAGGCCTTCTGAGTCAGCAGGCCACCCTTTTCTGCCTCCCTGCTGTGCTGATCTGCCAGTTACATTTTTTCTACACTGAACAAAGCAAAAAATACACATTTAATAGCATGGCAATGACACCAATAGCTGCCTACACCACCACAAGTATCTCAAGGAGCAGGACATGAAACAACCTTTTAACTATTCCTGTGAGGTAGATTTATATATATACATATAAACTTTTCAAAAACACTTTTTATCTTTTAAATCTGTGTTTATTTTCAGGGAAATAAGTTGTGGGAAAGAGCTAACTTAAAACTGTCTTGACAATTTAAATCACAACAGAACAAAAGAAAATTCTAGTATATTTCAGAGGAAGCTTTTTACTCCCTGGAATGAGTGCAGCTCTCCTTTGCTTTCCTCTGTAAAACATCATCCTTGCTACTTGCAGATGGAGCTAAAGATAGGTCTGACATGGTTCTGGGCCAACAGTGCAGTAGGCTCTCTTTCTTTCCCTCTACCACTTGCACTGCTACTCATTTAGCCCAGTTGAATATCCCTGGGACCAGAGCTCCAAACTTGTTCTCTGGATCCTCTTCTGAAATTGCTCTGCTTGCAGTCATGTAAGTGAATTGGCACCAGTGGATCAGGGAATACACCAAACCTGCTATTTGGGGCACTTGTGGTGTAACCATGCACATTATTCTGGTGCTATAGGACCTTGTCAGTGCTGCACGTATCCCACATTTCCCACTATAGCTCCCAAGATACTCCTGTGAACATAATTTCTGTGGTCAGATAACTGTTTGCTTTTCTTCACAATTTGTATTTGATTTGTTCCAAAATAATCAGGACCTAGGCATTTGTGCACATCACTGAGTCACTAGCTTCTCTGTGAGCAGCAGCTGCACAGGCTCCTGGCACGGAGGCCTGGTTTATATTACGGTGAGGGAAACACCAAGTCCCTAGGGGCTTGTGTTTTGGGTGGTAAAAGAAAAAGAGTTTTTCATTGTGAGGCAGGTTTTCTTTTCATAGCCCAGTATTTTCTTGGGTAGTTTTCCCTTTTTGACATGTTTTGGTTTGGTTTTGTGGTTCTTTTGCTGACCTTTTGGTTGTCTTTCCCACTGAAATGCAGTGACCTTGGCCTGATTCCACAGAAAGGAGATGCAATCAATCCTTTCATGTGGTCTTGCCTCTTTCTAAACACTTACCCTGGTACATTCATATACTGATGGCTCCAGGAAAGACATAAATATATTCTCCTGGATAAAAGGATGAAGTGATGGCTGAGGGCTGGATTTGTGATGCCTGGGAGATGAAGCTAAAAGCACTATGTCACCACCACACTAACCCGGCTCTGCCAAAAGTAGGTCATTCCCATATTGATGCAGGTGTGCATGTGTGTGAGTGGGGTCCAGCATACAGTGGAAATGCTTACTAGCATTCTTCTATTGTGTTTATGTTTTTCAGGGACAAAAAATTCTTGTTCCACTCTTTTTTCTTTTTTTTTTTTCCTGTTCAGTGAAATAATGCTGAATGTACATATAAAATCAATTGTGTAGCATTTTGAAAGAAAAGGTATATTGTAATAGTTTGCTTTCAGTAAGGGGAGTGAAATCACTGGCATTCTGCCCCATGGTCCTGACAGGAAAAGGAGATGCCGATAGAGCCAAAATCACGCTGGATGTGCCAGGGACTAGTGAGGGTGGGCTAATTCCCAAGTGAGCCAAGAGCAGTAAAAGGCAGCTGGGAGCAATTGCTACACCACCAAGGAGCCAGCATAAGGAACACCAAGTCCGGGTCAGGATCAGGTCCAGAAACAGTGGTCAGGGTCAGACAGTGCCTGGTGATCTTCCAGCAAGGCCACGGTGGTGGTACAAAACCAGGCATGGATAGAGCTGCTATGAACCATGGTGTAGCATAAGCAGGGTTCAGTGTTATGGCCTCAGTTTAAAAGCAGCTCCCAAGAAACTGGGGGCAGATGCTCACCCACAGCTTACTCCACAACAGCTAATGACACAGAAAGTGTTGATTTTATACTCCATCAGCTAAGGTCCTCAACCCAGCCACTAGACGGAGGGTATCCTGCATTCCCAAATATTGCAGGAGCTCTTACTCATTAACTTTCTAATCTCCCATTAAAATACCAGGTAATTTGATTAATTGCTTGTGCCGGGTGATAAATTACAATGATAAAAAGTGAGCAGTGGCAAATTACATGTCCCCACTGCCTCTACTTTCTTGCTATGGTTAGACATCTGCCCGCTTTCCTTGCCCTTAAAAGTGGATCTGGTTTTGATACAAGTGGCAAATTCAGATGAAGAGATGACACTATCACATACCTATGACTGTGCCTGGTGGGCAGGTATAAGTAGCTGTCCCAGCAAACACTATGGAACAGAGAAGAGGTCTCAGGTTTTTGTCCTTGCAGTCCTAGATAAAACTAAAGAGAACTTTACTTTGGTTTGCATGCAGCTTTCAATGTAGTAGGAAGATCCAAGTAACAGCAGCAGGTAAAATTACAGTGACGATGGGAAGTGGGATTTACCTGATAGTGTGCTGCTTAAACTCTGTGCCCACAACAGGGAGCTGGGATCAAAGTATGTTAAACTAATGGTGATTGAAAACACCTGATTAAAAGAAAAAAAAATGATAGAGAAGAAAAGAGAGTCAGAGTCTTGGGTAGAGAGATCCAGACCATGTCACCCTAGGATATTTATCCAAGTTACAGTCTTTCCAGTAGCTGGATCAGTATCAAAAGCTCCAATATTCTTGTGATGGTCACAGTTCACTGGGTCTCCAATTGTGTGAGTGTATTGTAATCTGTATCAGTGAAATTACCCAGGTCATAAGTGACCCTCCATAGAAAGCAGGCAAGTTACATCTTGAGTTATTTGACCAAATTGTTTTACACTGAGCCTCAGAAACATTTGTGAGTCCTAGATGTGGTTGTGCCAGTTCAGCTGACAAGGTTCCCTATGGATGGAGGAGGCTTCCACTGGTGGAAAGAAAGCATCGGAGCCTTTTCTGCTGGCTATCAAAAAAAATTGTAATGTTTTTGGATGATCAGTTCAAGTTTTTGGTCCTGGGAGCACCCAGCCCTCTTAAAGGAAGTCAGTTGGCAGATGCAGATTCCACAGAAGACCTGCAGAGGGAGATCAAATCTGCTCTGCTTTGGCATCTTCTCTCCCAACAGCTGGAGCTTGGGACCATCCGAAAGGCAGTCTAGACTGTTCCTGTGAGGTGTCTATCTCTCTGCTATGAGTAACAGGATCAGCAGATATCATGAGGTCCCTCAGCTGTAACTCTGGCCCATGCAATCTTCTTCTATGGGCAAGCACCTGCTGTGCAGGTGCTGCTTGTTGTCTTTTGTGTAATGCTCTGATCATCGGAACCAGTGCCACAATGAAATATTTTGAGCACTGGTGCAAAAAAATAAATACATTGCTTTCATGATTGGAAGGAGTCAAATCAGGCTGAGAGGGTATCAGCTGCTGGTATGAGTGGGGTTTTCCAGGATCTGTATTTTTGTCAGATCCACGGGAACTATTTGAGTGATTCCTCCCAGGAGACTTGGCTAAAGCCTTTACACAGGATGCTCCAAGTGTCCTAATTCCAACGGGGGGTAGAATCCACAACCTCAGGATGTATCCCAGTGACTTGACTAAGTCATATCCGGGTTGAGAGGAGTTTCTACTCCACCTAACTCTTGAAGCCAGACATGCAAGAGTCATAAAGACTGGTAGAGAGCAGACAAGAGGTAATGCCCTGGTTAAGTATACAGCTGTGAAAGGTCCTATGTGCTCATGGTGGTGTCTGTGTTTCTTTGCAGCATGGTAGTGTGCTGCTCATGGCAGATTCAGAAGCTGAATGCTATGATTACTCATCTTTCAGTCAAATTTCCTGTTGCCCATTTTCTGTGTTGTTCCAATGAGTGTTGGCCAGGGAGGGGTAAGGGATGCATATTGGAAATTGGGTACTCCTGCTGCCTGACAGCGCGATGTCATGATATGTGGGTTGCTCAAGCAAAAGGCTTGGTAGATGCCATCTTCCTCCAGATCAGGGTAAAATTCAACAACACAAGGTACTGCTGTGCTGCAAGTGAACACTAAAAAGAGACATTGTCTACTGTAAAGATTGTTTCTCCGCTCTTGTTTTGCAGTTTCTGTAGTGCTGAGATAGAGCAGATGAGCTGCCTTGCAGCAAGGATGTTTGCCGGATATGTTTCAAAGAGGCCTTACTCTCAGCTGCTAAATTTGGCTAATTTCCTTTCTAACATTTAGTAACAGTTTTCGTAACAAATGCTAGGAAAAATAAATTTCCTATATTTCAGAGATGAAGGGAACTCAACAACAGTTATGTATCCTTTATTCCAAGGATAAAAATTGTCCTACTATATGCCACCCACTACTTATCAACCAAGGCCCGAGATTCTGGTATGAAGAGATTATATTGCCCACAGAATGGACATTTGCTTGGAACAGGTCTCTGACGAGTTCCTTAAAGTGTTTGGCCACAGCACCTTAAACTCCAAAATAAGTTTTCACCCTACTAAGGGTTGCCACGCAATAAATAAGAACAAATAGGTTCTCCCCAGCCCTCCCCTTCACAAACACACTGTCCATCGGTCAAGTTGCTTTCGGCCTATGTGTTTAGAGGTGCCTTTCATCCTGTTCCACCCACATACAGGCTTCTCACTGTCCCATGCTGCTTTATAGGGATGTCTGCTGCCTCTTTCTTCCCCATATCTTACTACTGAGGTTTTTTCAGTTTTCATGCAGGCTCCACATCTCTCCCTGGCTTTAACATATGAAGATGAGGGATTAGGAACAGATTTCAGTTTTGCCCCCCTTGGTCCTCAGTTCCTTGGGTGATGACATCTGTTGGAGAAGGAAGGAGATGTGTCTTGCCAAAGCTCTGTGGCCTTTGGAAGGCCACGACTGAATGCAGCTGTGATGTAGGAGGTGTGAAGAAAGTGGGGAAGAACTGGTGTGGCATGGCAGCTGAACTTGTGATGGGATCTGCATCATCTTAGACTCAGCACATACTCAGCACTGGGTAGGTCAAAGGCAGGGACATACAGTCCTCTTAGTTCCTTCCACAGGGAGCCCCTGCTCCTTCCTAGGGGGTCTGAACTGTCAGGATGGCCAGTGGCCTAGTTCTGGTTGCTCTGTCCTCACTGGCCAACTGTTTTCCCAGCTGCTATCCTCTCCACTAAAGGAGGTGATTTCTTATGAGTCATTCTCTTCAGGAAAGAAACTTCTGGGTTCTTTGCCCCATGGTGTGAGCAGATGAGGAAGAAGGTGTCCATAACTATTTTATTTCCAAGGACTCAGCTAGGAGCAGGAAGACTGGAAAATGCAGGCTTAAATTCTTAGCTTAGGGTGTCACTTATGAAAAAGAGTCAGCTGGAAGCATACAGGAAATATTATCACAGACTTTAAACTTGAAAGCTAAACAGTTCTCAATTTAAAAACAACACCAACTTGTCATCTCTCTTCTTGCACAGGATGGTTTGGTGGGACATGACAGATCTGAGTTCTATTTCTGTCTCTTGTCACCAGCTTCCTATGACCTCGGACTAGCCACCCAACCTCTTTGTGTGCCTCCACTCCCTTTTCTGTAAAGTGGGGGTGATCACATTCACCTGCCCCATGCAGACACTCTTGCAACTGGAAGGGCTATACGAGGTCGAAAGCAAAAACCTGACTCACCCAGCAGTCTTTCTCTGTTGGTGGGGAAAAAGTGAAAACAGGACTTGAATTTTGCTGTCACGGGCTCTCTGCTGGTCTTTCATAAAATAAAACACATATGGAAAACATGAGGTAAGTTCATAGGAAGGATAAATATATTTTTAGGGTAGTCCTGCATGTCACAGGGCCAAGTGAAGGCCAGCAGCAGCACTGGCAGGGAAGACTCCTGGAGCATCCTTAGCCAGTGCTGCCCCTTCCCGACCTCTCAGACCCATGCTGGTCAGGGCTAGGTCCCGCTGTAGGCAGGCTGCCCCATTGCTCCCGCTCTCCTCGGGGCACGGGCAGTGCTTTGAGGTGCTCCTCGCACCGTGCTCGGCAGCCGGAGAAAGGCTGTACAGCACCGGCCTGACCCGACCTAGGAGCCAGGACGCGGCGCTGCCGGGGCCTTCTTGCAGAGCAAGAGAAGGGCTCTGCGGGATAGGGACTCGCAAGGCTCAGCGTTTGGTCCGAGAATCGCGACTTCCCTGGAGGAGCCCAGCGGCATGAGGGCGGCGAGTCCGGCTCCCCGCCCCAGTAGCGCTGCGGCCCCGGCGGCTGGAAGTTCCCCAGAACTGGGCTCTGGCTGCAGGGCGCAGGCAGGCTCCGCGGGGCGGCGGGGGCCGGCAAAGCCGCAGGAGAGCAACCCTGTGTCCGGCGGCGGGCGGGGGACACGTCCCGGGGAGGGCGTGCTCCCAGCAGAGGATGTGGGCCGGGGGGGGCGGAGGGGGTGCGCGGTGAGGGGTGGAGAAGTTATAAATCAGCGGGGCTGCGGCTGGCTGTTAATTGATGTCCGCAGGAGGTGAAGCTTGCAGGGCGGCTTGTAGCGGACACTCCCTTTCCGCGGGCCGGGGCGGGTGGGGAGGGCTCGGGGGCTGCTGGATGCGGATCCCGTGCCGCGCGGCGCCGTTATCTCCACTACCGCGGAAAAAGACCGGGACCGAAGAGAGCCTTTCGGAGCCCAGCCAGTGCTTTTGCCTCGCTGCCGTCGGCAAAGGAAGAGCCCTGCGCTCCCGCGGGCAGGACGATGCCCCTCCAGCTGCTCTCAGGGACCGTGCTGCTGGGAGCCGCCCTCCTGCTCGCAGGTAAGGGTCCGCCGCGAGTCGCTGCCCCATTCAGACCCCGCTCCGCGCCCCCGTGATGTGCCCTCAGCAATGTGCATCCTCGACGGCGTCTCCCGTGCTCCTGACCGGCCCCGCCGCACTCCACTTGTTGGCTGGAGCCGGCGGGCACCTGCCTCCCCTCCGCCCCCCCTGCCCTGGGCAGGACCGGAGGACCGGATTCCCGATTTGCAGAGAGCAGTGAAACACCTCATTCCGAGGGGTCGTTAGCCTCCGGTTGCCCGGCGATGTGCGCCGGGAGCAGCGTCTCGGGGGTGCTGGCGGTGCGGAGCCGCTGGTGGCTCACCCCCTGTAGGCAAGGAGGCGGGAGCGGTAGGGAGGCGAAGCTCTCCCCGGCACGGGGGACAGCTGTTCCGGGAGATGTCCTAATCGGTGCATCACGGAAAGAAAGCATGTCTTGGCCGCAGGGCGGGCTTCTTTCCTCCCCGCTTTTTTCCCGAGTATCAGCCTCTCCCAGTTCTGCCTGTGAAGAGAAAAAAAGGTGCCTGTTTCCTTCACAAATGTCCTAGTCTTGTTGCATCCAGCCCGGACAGGACGGCGGAGCATCAGTCGGGGCTGCCGGCGTGGGGTGGCCTCATGAGTACCCGGCGTCTGTCTCTCTGGACAGTGGGATGAAGCTGCTCTCTGGCGCCTGCATCCCGCAGTGCTGCGGGTGCTGGGGTGGATCGGTGCAGATTTGCGTTTCTCAATTGAGTTTTAATTTTGCTTCGAAAGATGATCCGTCCCCGCTGCGCCGGAGCGCCGTGGTTCTGGAGCTCGTCCTAGCGTTGCGTTGCTGGTCACCCGGGTGGCCTGGGGTGCGCGAGGACCGGGAAGGGCCAGTCCCAGGTGGGCTCATCGCACCGCCGGCCCATGGGGCTGCCCTGCGAAGCGGATCAGCAGACCTGCAGGCCTTCTGCGTGCGGCGTCCCGGGGCGCGGCCGCTGACAGCTTCCGCGGAGACAGGGCGCAGCATCGCCGGGGCTGGCAGCCGGTTGGGAGCGAGAGCAAGCCTCGGGTGGGGAAGGAAAAACTCGAGCTCCCCTCGGACAGGTGTCGAGGCCGGTGGACGGGCAGCGCGGCGTTTCGGGGATTAGCGATGCGGTTGTCCGACCCGCCACGCTCCCTTGTGCAAGTGGGCAGGGGCTCGGTCTGCTCCGCACCCGTGAGCCTGCCGGAGCGGTTCCGGCGCGGTGCCAGGCGGTGCCTGCGGAAGCCGTCTCCCTGGTGCTGCTTCTGGTATTGACCGGAGGCAGCCGCGTCGCAAGGCTGCCCGGGAGTAGAGCTGTCGAGGACGCTCCGACGAGACGTTTTCCCGCTCGGGAAGTGCTGATTCATCAGTTTTGATATGGATACCTATGTATTCTTTGTTTTCCTTTCTTTTCCCCAGGAAGGTGCTAATTTCCCCACATTATTTGCCTCTGCCAAGGAGGTTCTTATGCCCAGGATGAAATAGGCATAAGCATGGAACACCCACCCTGGATACAGGAAATGGAGATTCAAATCCTTGCCAGGCTTCCTTCACAGCTTGAGCTTGAACTTCGGAGTCCCGCTCCCACATGGGCTCCTGCAGTGACAAGCCATGCTGGGGGACTGGCTTCCTCTTTCCTGTCGGGAAGATTTCCCATTGTGCAAATCATGGCAAAGACACTGCCTAGGGAGAAGGTGGACTCTCTGAGCCAGGGGCTGTTAGAGACCCTGGTTCACCTTCCGGTTCCAGGGACTGTTGGGGACATAAGCACTCAAGACCAATTACAATGTGAAAAATTTGGCTTGTTTAGGGGAAAATCTGGTGCTCTAAGTGATGGGTATGTACATGCTGAGGCTGAGTCAGGTGCAGCAGGCACCAGAAAGGTGCTCTTCGTAGTTCGCATGGGAATTCATATTTCCCCCTTAAATGGAGAGATTATGCTCCAAATCAGAATTTAGACTTTTTTCAAGCTCTTGTATTTTTCTACATTTTCTTTTTGTTTGTTTGGTTGTTTGCTTTGGTGGGTTCTGTTTTGAAAGAAAATCATGCTTGCACAGCTTGATTTGGACTTCCCTGGTAGATTGATCATGCTTTCTCTGGGTCAGTGGTAAAACTTTCCACAGCTGCATTTGCTTGGAGAGTTTTGAAGTTATTGGTGAAATTCTGTACTGTGCATCTCTCGATGCTTTGCTTCCCATTTTGCCCTCCTTCACTGTCTACTTACCTTACTCAGGCTGTCCAACACTTCCTGTTTCATTTGTTCTGGATGAAATTTACTTCATCTCCACCTTACAGTTCACTCTTGTAATTCAGCCTTTGTGGCTGCCTGCTGAGCTTCCAGACCAGAGGAGATCTGCAGAAATAGTCACTGGATCAGGAGCTACTGGAGAGAGTTTCAAAAGGAAGTGACTGATGGAGGTCTTTTAGCTTATATATTTCTATTTAATAATTTAAATTGGCCCAAAGGTGAATGCAAGCTACAAGCTTAAGAGCCTCCACTAGAAAAATGAGAGTAAAGAAATGATTGTTTGACATGTGGGTTTTGGGCACTCCAGCTCTCTTGCATTTCTACACACATACATATTTTGCCTATTGTGGGAAAGAATACTTTTGTCTGGTTTGCATCTTTATTCCACAAATTGCATTACATACATTTATGCCAAAGACTGTATGTGTGCAATATGAAAATGCTGTTGCCATATTAAATTTGGTCTCCCAATCCCAGACTTTTTATGACAATAATTCTAATTAATAGCATTTTTGAATGTGAAGGACTGGGTTTAAACCCTGAAAAGACTTGATTCTGCAGTCTGAATCAAGGATTATGCAGCCACATTTCCAGAAGTGTAAGATAATAATTTTGCTGTATTTCTAGCTTTCCACATAGAAGCAGCAAACCCTCACAATTAGCAGCCAGAAGGTATCACACAGTATCACAGTATATTAGAGGTTAGAAGGGACTTCAAGAGATCATAGGGTCCAACGCCCCTGCCAAAGCAGGATCACTTGGGGTGGTCTGCACAGGAATGCATCCAGGTGGGTTTTGAAAGTCTCCAGAGGAAGAGACTCTACAACAACAGGCTCCCTGGGCAGCCTGTTCCAGTGCTCTGTCACCCTCACTGTAAAGAAGTTTCTCCTCACGTTGAGATGAAATCTTCTATGTTCAAGCTTGAACCCATTGTTTCTTGTCTTGTTACTGTGCACCACCAAAAAGAGTTTGGCCCTCTCCACTTGACACCCACCCCTCGGATATTTATACACATTGGTGAGATCGCCCTCTCAGTCTTCTCAAGACTAAATAGCTCCAGGGCTCTGCCTCTCTTCACAGGGGAGATGCTCAAGTCCCCCAGTGGCCCTCTGTTGGACTCTCTTCAGCAGTTCTGTTAGAATCTTATCTCTGAACAGTGCTATATGAATCTCAGTTATTCCAATTGGATCTAGATCATCAGAATCCCTAGGAAATGCTGGACTTTTTAACTTCATGGTCAGATAGGAAAAAATGATGGAAGAAATTTCAAGTCAAATCTATTCAGTGCTGAAGTTAATTTCTTGCAATAACTTACATGGCTTCTCTAAAAGTGTTATTCAGATGGAATATCATACATTAAGGTACTGATTTGAGTACTCCCAGAAATACCTGTACAGATGCACAGTGGTCTCATTTGAAGTTAAGGCTAGAGATCTTAATAGAGTCCAGAAAAACAGGGTTTTCTTCTTCTGTATCTTAATGGAAACTGAGCACTCTTTAAAATTCCAGACTACAGTCACAAAATCCAGACGAGTTAGACCCAGTTGCATATCACAGTTTTCAACAAAATATATACGTGTGGTTTAATTATCAATCTTCAAAATCACTTGCAGCACTTACTGATGGTTTGCCAGACAGGTGTTTTGCTCCTAAACTCTACACAATGCTATTTCATTCTCTTATAGTTGGTGTAACTCTGGAGCAATTATTTTGGGTTGGGCTAGCAGCTTCTAGATTTACCGTTCATGCTGGACTCAGTCAGGACTTGGCCTGTGCCCTGTAAATATTTTCATATCCAGAAGCACCCAATACACTCAAAACCCTAAAAATTTGCCATTGAGGACATTCAAGGATTTTATGTTTTTGATGGTAGTGTTCTTTTGTTGTTGTTGTTTTGGGGTTTTCTTTCCACATGAACAATAATAAACAAACTGAGCCTATTTTTTGTCAGATGCTTCAAAGACTGGAACCAGTAGCCCTTCACACTGTGTGGGTGTATAGTACAAAAGGACATTGTCCAGATTTTCAGGACAGTTGCTGATTCCTTACACTTTAATGTGGGTTGGAAACTTTAAGCATGTTGTTTATCAACTTTCAAGTTTCCATGTCCAACTGAGATTGGGAAAGGAGGAAGCCTAGCAGATGAGGGTTAAGGTTCGGCATTTCTGAAGTCTCTGTCCAGTGGGTCTGTGGTGAGGCTTTATCAGCAAAACTGTTCCTTTGAATCACCCAAGTCATGGGTGGGAACTTCCTGCTGCAGCCCCAGAGGGAATGGAAAGCCAGACTGCTGCAAGAATAGCTTTGCCATGAGGTGTAACATACCCAGTCACCTCTCCTCTTAGAGGTAAGTCTGCCCTATTGGTGTAAGACGTTCAAGAAGGAAGCTGCTCCCTCCACAGATGTGCTTTATCTTTAGATTTCACTTCCTTCCATCAGTCTTTTTTTTTCCCCCAGTCTATCAGTATTTTAAGAATGTGGGGAAATGTCTCTGTCTAATTTGAGCACCATGGACATCACCAGACTCTTCTCTGTTTGCCCTTGTGATGCATCCTAACTACACAGGTTTCTGCAAGGAACAATGTTTCTCAAGCATTTCTGTCTAGGAATGGTCTTATTTCTGAATCCACTGTGTGGGAACTGCTCATCCTGAAATTGGCCCAGTGATCGTCAGGGAGGTGCCTACACAGTTTCATTCCCAATAGCTGGAGTTCAGCACTGTCTAAATCCTGGTGGTTAAAAGAAAAAGATATGCTGCAAGCAGCAGTTTGAAAAGTGAAAATACAGGCATTAGCGCTCTCTGTAAAGCCAAGCATGGCACAATATCATGCCTTTTGTGACTGGTAGAATGAGCTAGTGTTAGAAATAAGCAAAGTGATAACTGAGAAACAGGAGTGTGGGGGAAGAGATTTGAAACTATACATTTCAGATGTACTTTTGTCTGAAACTTACGTCTTGAGTCATTGAGATGTGTGGAGAAACTTGGGCTGGGAGCGTAGATGACTGTTTCTTCTATATTAAGTCATGTTTGGTATTTGTATTGTTTTTTTCACCCTGTGGCACAGTGGGTGGGAATGTGCCAGCCTAAAGATGAAGAGGAGGATGATTTTGCTGGTGACACATCTGTATTATTCAAGACCATTATAGATGCTTGTAAAACAGCTAACTTATTTATTCCTCTTTCCCAGACTTCTGTTTGGCTTGTGTTGATGTGGTCACATTCACAATTATGTGATTTTACTATCTCTGTTGGTTTTCAATCAATTCCCAGTTGATTTTCTTTACCAAAATCAGTTTGGCCATATCCACAATGCTGTCGCTCTTGTAACATATGTAACAGGCAACCTGTTACGGCTGACACTGACTTTTGTTTGCACGACTTTCATGGATGGTGGAGCTGCTCTTCCAACATTCACTGACGCATGGCACTAAACACTCCTTAACACAGCCCCTTTTGAGCTGTATTCCTTCTTTTGGAGCTATGGCCTTGAAACAAGATGCTCGTTGCTGTTAGAGCAGTTAAGAGATGGAAAGTGGTTAGGAGAAAGCTGTTTCTACAACTTCTCTGGGGTGAAGATGCTGTGTCAAAGTGGTGACATTATTTCCATGCTGTACCCAGAAGCAGGGGTGGAATAGGCACAGCACAGTGGCCCTGGATGAGCCAGTGACCTGTGAGCAGATGTGTCCACTTCTGTGAAGTTCCCTTGGGAAGCCCATGCTCTGGGAACAAGACCCCCTGCTTAGTGTGTGGGGAGTAGTGAGGGATGAATGTGAGGGCGTTTCATGAGAGGAATTTCACAATTTCACATAGTTCACTTAAGCATCCTTCCTGTGGGATTCTTTCCTGCCACAGAGTGAAGGAATTTGCTCCTTTTGTTCCCCTTGTCATTCCTCTGTGGAAAAAATCTTCATCAAGATCATGGTAGACTACTGTTAACAGAAGCATGAGAGTTGCCACACTGGATCAGACAAGTGCTCTGTTCAGTTCCGACTCATGTCTCTGGCAATGTCCAACATCTGATCTTCAGGGGAGGTTCAAGGAAACTTGCAGGAAGCAGTTATCTGATAAAATTCTCCAGAGAGGAAAATTTTTTTTCTAGTATGATCTAGAATCCACTATTATTTACTGAGAAACCGTGGGACTGAGGGTCAAGGAAACTAAAATTAGTGTCTGCCAAAATGTAGGTGTTGACTACTGCAAACTGCCCTAACATAGTGGGATTAAATTGCATTATATTGTGTAATAAAAACAATTTTCTTCTGTTGTGCTGGCAGCATTTGGGGTGAACCCCCACCTTTCTTTGTTTCATGCAGTGCTGCCATTAACATTCTTCCTAATCTATTTTATAAGTATCAATGTTTATAATTTTCCAGTGTAAACTGAGCCACGGGCAAACTTGCCTGGAGCTTCCTGCATGTGTACCTACTGCAGACTTTGTAGTTTAGATGCCATTGAAGTGCAGAATGTGTTTAACCTCTTGAGCTACTGCAACTCTGTCCTCTGTGAAGACTTCTGGAGCACCTCTCCTATGAGGACAGACTGAGGGAATTGGGGCTGTTCAGTCTGGAGAAGAGAAGGCTCTGAGGAGACCTTACTGTGGCTTTCCAGTATCTTAAGGGGGCCTCCAAGAAAACTGGTGAGGGACTTTATAGGGTGTCAAGTAGTAATAGGACTAGCGGGGAATGGAACAAAAGTAGAAATAGGTAGATTCAGATTGGATGTCAGGAAGTTCTTCCCGATGAAGGTGATGAGACACTGGAACAGGTTGCCCAGGGAGGTGGTAGAAGCCCCATCCCTGGATGATTTTAAGGCCAGGCTGGATGTGGCTCTGAGCAACCTGATCTCGTGTGAGGTGTCCCTGCCCATGGCAGGGGGGTTGGAACTAGATCCTTGAGGTCCCTTCCAACCCTAACAATTCTGAGATTCTCTGGTCTGCACAGAGAGAACCAGAGTATTCTGGTTCTTCTCATTCTCTCTGGTTTAAACTGTTGTGTCACATTACTTATCTTCTCTTGTTCTGAACCCAGGGCCTTTGCTGATAGCTCAGCTTTATGGGTTTAAGTAGAATGAATGGAAAGGCAGTTCCTGACTTTGTCTATTTCATCTTGAAATGTTACAGCACAGTTCAGCCATCATGATGGAGCATTGGAAATAACTCTCAGCCATCAGCAAAATGGGAATCTTGCAACTTTGCTTTAGGTTTTCTTTTCTATAGCTCCTAATTTACTCCTGTGTGCACAGCTTAATGAATAGTACAGTCTGTGCTGCTGACTGATCTGGCAGGGTACTGGCAGGTAGGCAGTTTGCCTGTATGTGTGAAATAGTCTTCCCATTCAGTCTTATTATATGGCTTAATTTGTCCTGCCAGGGAATATGTAGCAAATATTAAGAAATTAAACTTGGGCAAGAAAATATACATGCTTACTCTGTACAGGAGTTCTAAGTTATTTTTGTGACTGTTTTTAAGGTACCTGGCTCCCCTATGAAGCTACACTGAGAGAGTTATGATTCTTCAGCCTGGAGAAGAAAAGGCTTCAGGAGGACCTTACAGTGGCCTTTTGATGATTAAAGGGAGTCTACAAAAAAGATGAGGAGGGACTCTTTATTAGGGAGTGTAGTGATAGGATGAAGGGCAGTGGTTTCAAACTGAAAAAGGGTAGCTTTAGAGCAGATATTATGAAGAAAGTCTTTACTGTGAGAGTGGTAAGACAATGGAACAGGTTACCCAGAGAAGTTGTGAGTGCATAAGTGTTCAGGGCCAGGGTGGATGGGGCTTTGAGCAAATTTGTCTAGTGGAAGGTGTCCTTGCCCATGGCAGGGGATTTGGGAGTAGGTGATCTTTAAAGTCCCTTTGAGCCCAAACCATTCCATGATTCTGTACTAGTTTTGTCTTTACACTGTATCAATACTTTGCTACTATACTAGTTAATGCAATACATTTTCTGAAAAAGTATTGAACAGATGAGTATGTGCTGGGGTCTGTTATGGTGAAATTAAAGCAGAGGCGCAGCAGTTGCTGACATGTGTCAGTAAGTGACAAAGTAGCTCTGATGGCTCACAGATGTCATATGGGTAGGGCTGCCTACACTCCTGTAAGCAGCACAGGCTTAATCATTTGTTGAGGCGTGAAACCATACTTCTGGGTGAATGCCAGTGGCTGATTATGCAGCATTACTTTTGGAGAGGAATCTTAACCACTTTTCATCTGCAATGGCCTGAACAGGGTCTCCCCATGGGAGCCAGGACAGGCACAGCAAGATGGAAGGATATGTGAGCCATGTGTAACGGTTTAGTGCAAGGGCTCAACCACCTGCTCCCCCAACACAAAAGTGAGGGGAGGAGTGACACACAAAATGCAGGGCTGAGATAAAGAGATAAGAGTTTAATGTAACATAAGATATCATCTAATAACACAATACATGAGTGCCTGATTACCTTAGCTTAGCCTGTTTCAACAAGAAGCACAATGAAACACACAGGGAACAATCCAGCATAAAACGGAAAACCAAAACCAGCAGCTACCCAACTCCTACTCTTTCCTCCACCATGCCTGCAGAAAAGAGCCCCTGCCCAAGAAGGTGGAACCCAGAAGCAGCAACTGGAACAGGAAGCCTCCCATGTTGCGATCTGACCTTCAAGCCCCTTAATACTTTGCTCCAGTTAGCACTTTTACTTTTTGAAGCTAGCATGTTGCAGCATGGTATAGATAACAGCAGCAGGTTCAACTCAGTCCCTGACACCATGTGAAGTATCACTACAGCTAAGCTCTGCTATAACCAGTTCTGGCTGAGAATAGCCTCAGCAGAACTGGCTTTTTAATTTGTGTTCACTCTTTTGGAGTAAAGATCAGACTAAGCTGGACACAGCTGTGATATTTTTCTTGGTTTTATCAGTGCACACCATATATATGTATATGCATTTTGCCCCCTGCTGAGGTTTACCAAAGTGTTGCTCTCACAGGGGTTCATCATGGAGACATCAGACTGCACATTTGGATCCCCATTTTCAGTACCATAGGCTCAATGAGAAATAAAAAGATTGTGATTATGTCAGGGTTTACTTCTCTGTAGTCCATATGTAGCTAATGAAATGAGCACCTTCATCAGGCTAGATAGTGACAAAGGTGCTCTTTTCAGGTGCTAAGTTTCTAGAGTTATTAAAATTGGAGGTATATATGAGGAAAAAGGATTTAATTTTTTTTTCTTTCTCAGAATGATCAATGTAATTTATTTTTTTAATTGATCTTACATAAAGTGCCCCTGCTCATGCACAAGTTACTTGGTGACTTCAGGGCAGACAGAACACAGTCTTCTGAAGAGTTGGTAAAGCAAATGCTTTCAAGTAGGTGTTACATGGGCACAGCACACTGGACAGCATGGACTTGGTTGCCCAGGTATGATGGGAAACGGTAATAATATCAACAGTAGTGACTAGATCCAGCTTTGTTTCAAATAAGCAACTCTGATTTCATCTTGTTACTTCTCTACAGCTAAATTTTTAAACTGATAACCCCCCTGCTATTTCATAAAACAGCTTTACCACAGGGTTCTGTTAGCATAGCCTGACTTAGCTAGCAAAACATTTGGCAGTTATCGGGGAAGTACGTATTTGTTTACATGTACAGCTGTTGACTGCATGGCATGGTTGTGTGTGCTGCTCAGAGGTGTAAAGAAGTGCTGTCAGAATTGCACTTCCTCTGTTTTTAGCTACTGGGTGCTTTGCTTTGCCTCTGTAGCATCAAATCTTATATTAATCTCTATAAACATCTAGGGCCAGCAAATGTGTACAGATCATAGAATCAATATGATTGGAAAAGACCTCAAAGATCATCAAGTCCAACCTGTCACCCAAGACCTCATGACTACTAATCAGACTCTTTAGTGGAGTGCCTTTTCATAGAATCATAGATAAACTCTTAGCACTTGCTCTGAGATCTGGAGCTGAGATGGGATGGACATGCTTGCTCAAAAGACACACATATCTATCAGTGCCTGTGAAGGCTTTTCTTGGGCAGTAGCAAATGGATACATTTGCCCTGCTGACTGATTTTTAGTTGCAGGGCATGGAGTCAGGGGCAAGGCATTTCTCTCTGCCCAGGACTCTTCTGATCTACTGTGATAAACCTCAAGTTGTTCAGACTATTATGATACAGCAGCCCAGTCTTCTCCTCCATTGAGTAACCTGTCCATTTTCTTGGTTGGCTATTATGTTCTAATAGTACTTTGTATTCTTAAATGATAATTGAGATTAACTTGACAAATTTGTGATTCAGAAATCACTTGGCACGTGTTGCGGAACATCAGACTTGATAATCAGAATGTCCCTTCTGGACCCGAAAGGGACGAAATGATGGGCTGATTACTTTATGCATCAATGTGCAATTTGTAAGCAAACAACTTCAACAATTTTCTTGATTGTGAAAGCAGACAAGAACACATTCCAGTGACAAAAGAGGTGTGTGTGAATGATAGATTTGTTGAGGAGTGAGTGAGACAACTAGAGCTGCTCTTTCTGCCCTGAGTGTATTTCTGTTTGCTGGCTACGGCTATTTAAGCTATGTACCAGAACACACAGGACCTGTCTTTGTACAAAAGATGACAGGAAACAGGGACAAAGCTACCTTGCAGTCCAAGGACCTATGTCTGTTAACTGTTGCAAGTCCCTGTGGTTCTTAACTGCCCTTCAAAGCTCTGCATTGACAGAAATAGTGGTTACATTTTGGTGTTTCAGATCATGAACTTGCTCATCCGGACAGTTGCCACAATCAGCTTGAGACAAAGGTGTACCTCTTTGGTGTCTCACAGATTAGCTGACCTAGTTTTTCTGCAGGATTTAGGTGTGAAGTTTGGATTTGCTTCAGAGAATTGGTGTGAAATTAGATGTATGAAGGACTGTGAGGTTTGCTTTAGTATGGAGACCCAGATGGCATTTGAAAGATGTGGAGATTTTGCTTTGAATTTCAGGGTGTTTCATAGTTCAGCACCATAGGCTACTTCTATTGCTTATTGGCTTATGAGCAGTGGAGATGGTGCTTTTACCTCTGGCTGCAGGGACCAGACAGTGACACCTGCTTTGCCTGTGACTGAGCATAGAAACTCAGGCAACATAGATGAGATGCTGTGGAGACAGCATTCTTTCTCTAGTAACAGTTCTTCCCAGCCACCAGCAGTCACAGAAATAAAGAGCTTTATTATCCAGGGTCCCTTCTTCCTCTAGTCCTGTGTCAGGACCAGGCTAGATATTCACACTTAGAACAGAAAGGAGAAAAAAAAAAAGTTGTGGGTTTTTTCTCCAACACCTTACAGAATGGAGTAAAGCTGTATATCCCATATGAGATTAGCAGGTGATCATGTTCTGGTTACGGTGGTGCTGGAGACCAGAATGAGGTAATTTTCATTGGAGACACATTGAAGGTACCACTAGGTTCTACCATGCTTTGCTGGGTTCTGCTGTTGCTTGTTAATTGCATACATGAATATTCCCATTCCCTTCAATGGGATGACTCATGAGGAAGTGCTCGCAGGCCACAGTAAAATCCTGGACTGCATTTGGACTGAATGACCCATGTTCTAAGGAGCACAGAAAGGTGAAGACCCTATTAAGAAACCACATGCACCCTCCTTCCAGTGCATGAGTGTCCTCTACAAAATGCATTTTTGCTGAATGCGTTTGAATCAGGAGGAAATTAATTTAATGTTAAAACCCACAAAGGGTCAGTTGTGTTTAACACGCCTTGAAACATGTGCAAATCTAACAATGACTGAAACAGTTACTTACAATGATAGATAATTTTATCGTCCACAGATGGCAATTTAAGCCCAAAAGGTCAGATTCTTTGTGTACACTGAAGCTGCAAAGATAAACTGTTCATTCTCCTTAACCTCTTCAGCGTGCATGTGGAAAAAAAAAGATTAGGCAACATGTTCAGGATAACTGGAGTGGTTGGAAGACAGTCACTTATCCTCAAATGATGAAAAAGATGTTAGAATTAAAAAGGCACCAAACCTGTTAACTTCAGGGAAATTTCTAAACACTTCTACTACTGTATTTTATTTTTTAAACTAATCCATAAAGATAGCTGTTGGGTTTACCTTCCGTAGTTAAAGGCAGCAGAAATTCAGAGTGAGTAAAAAGAAATGTAAAAGTAGAAGCTGGAAAAAATCATAACAGGGATCCAGAATGTGGTCCAGATTTGGAGTTCAGCAGACCTATACTTTTAAGATAAGTTGAGATGGTTACTCATTATGTGTGAGAACTAAACTCAGAGATCATACTGGAAAAATATAAACATGCTCATTTATTTACCTTGGTTGTGTGTCCCCCTGCCAGTTACTTGTAACCAGTGGTTTTGGTTAACAGATAATCAAGTTTTTGCTTACTTCATTCATTTCACAAGGCAGAAAATAATTGAAGAAAGTTTATTCTTTTGTTGCCTTGCAGATTACAGATTATACCCTCTGCTTTCTTAAAAAGAAATAGTTATCCTTCCCTTATCTTAGATAGAATGGTTAACTGTTGCAATCGCAATTAAAGTTGCTCATTAATTAACCAACCTTGTTGACTGACTTTCACATGTATCTAATAAGCCTTCCAAAGCAAATAGAATATGTCCCCACCAAACCACCTCTTTCCCTATGGGATGAGATTCCTCATTTATCAGGATTAATTAGTTCTCTTGTCGTCACATGAAAAGAAGTTGCACCCCCCCCAATGTAGGTCAGTGTGAGGGTTGGCTGCTGATGGTCGCTTAGTGACAGGCACAATGATAAGAGAGCGTGTCCTGTTGAGCCATGACCCTTCAGAAAAGACAGTGTCAAGTAAAATGACCAGAGAAGGTACACTGAAGGCATAATCCACTTCTAAATATTGACACTAGGAATTTCCCTGCTATTCTTCTTCCTTTTTCTTTTCTGGTGAGCATGTCAAACTCTATTGCATTCATGCTCAGCATCAGTTTTGAAGCATTAAAGAGTGTAAGGAAGCTAATGACCCATGAATGGATAGGATGCCAAATAAAGCTATTTTTCTTCAAGATTTAGCATCTTGCTGGTAAAAACACTGTCTCACACACTTGTAGCAGCAACAATATTGGCTCAAAATAAGATCTTTTACTTCAACATTTTGTCAGTAAAAACCTAAATAAATGAATATATATATATGTAAATCTGATGTCATGGCAAATACACCAATATTAGGCCTTGAATAATAGTAAAATAAACTACTGGAGTGAAGTATCTAAAATGTACTTCAAATTCATGATGAAACTCTGGCTTATATTAATGAGAGCAAAGTTAGGCAAACACTGGGCACTCCTTAAGATCCCACCCACAATATTTACAAATACTGTGGTGTCTTTTAGATAAAAGTAATATGTGTAGAAGGGTAAAAGCTTGAATATAAATACAGCCTATCTGGGTTTCTTTTTTTGCCTGCAGGATGAAATGAAAAAAATCTGAGTACTGGTTTTGTGGGTGGTGTTTTGTTTTGTTTTGTTCTTTAATTTTATTTTAATAACTGTGAGGCAGATCTCACATCCAGGCTTCCAGGCTGTCTTGTTTTGTATACTCAATTTAAGATAGATCTGGAGATCTTCACATGGATGTCTTTACTTGTTATCATCATAGGGTTATCAAGAGAAAAAAAATACTAATATTCATAATGTTTTCTTGCCCTTCACCTTTGGCAGACTTTGAAAACAGCAGCAGCCCACATTCTCAGGGCTGGTCTCAACATGGGTGCTGAAGGTCTGGCTTTGGCTCTTGGGAAGGGTGCCGGTGCTGAGCAAAGTAAAACACTCAGCACTGTAGGTATAACCAGACACTGCAGATCTTCTTTCCTGACTTGCTCCCAGTGCCTGTCACTCACATGGATTTTCCACCTTTCCATCAGTTCTATACTGGAAGCAACCTACTTGTTGCTCTCTGGCAGCTGGGTTGAGTGTTGCAACTCTAGCAGTTCAGCTTTGATCCCAATGGGATCCTCTTACAGACCATTTCTGGCATCTTCCTTTTACATACATACTAAACTGTTTGTAAAAACCATTGTGTCCTTTCAGCTTTTTATAGCTTGAAATAAGGAGCAGCTCAAAGAAACTTGAGGCCAAGTTCCTCCCTGAATTAAGCATCAGGATTCATAAAGCTGGATATAAATGCTGCCTTCTTAGGAAGGCAAGTGAGCCTCCAATTCTGGAATGACAAGAGGAATATGAATGAAATGCAGGAACGTGGTGGGTTTGTGAAACTGTCACATTGTTTATTTGGAGTACATTGAAAAACCATCTCAACCAAAGTGACTGGGTAGCTCTTCAAGAAGCTGTCTAAGCTCTTGTAATATCTTTTTCAAGTGTTTAGCTTCAGGGCCGTTGTTTCAGGATGGCAAATGAGTAGACGCGTAGACTGCAAGGATCCATTGGAGGCTGTCCCATAAAAGCACAGTGTGCTCTTTGGGAGGCCCAGCATTTCAGAATTGAGATCCATAAATGGTAGGTGAGAAAAATGTGTGTTTGCAATACATCACATGACAAATTGCTTCTTCAAAGGTTTGCTGCATCTTTTCTTCTTCTCTCTTAACAGCTGGCAGAATATATTCATTTCTAGTTAGAAGTCTAGACAAATCACAGAGCGTGTCTCCATTCGTACAGGACCACCATTCACATTTCTGGTGATATCTGTGGTACAGTTTAGAGGACCTCCTTATTCTGAAAACTTGTTATGCCCTTACATAAAGCCTGTTCAAGTGGGCTTTAAATGTCCTGAATAGGGATGGATGATAGTATGTGCAGGAAAACTAATGGAGCCACAGCTTAAATAAGATATACGTGGCTAAAAGTAACAATTCAGATAGATGTGAAGTGTGGCTAACTTAGATGCCAAAGGTTAGTGGAAAGTTAGTTGACCCCTACAGTGTACATTTCCTGTATAGCTAAGGAAGAGAACAGGTTTCTGAAGACCTCTAGCAAACAATTTTGCAGAGCTAATCAGCTATTTGCTTCTTAACATTAATTGTGCTAGGTAGTCCTGTAAAGTGTTTTAAACCTCGTCTCCACTGATGTTAGAGGGAATGAGTAGGAAATACTTACTGACCAATGGAGCACAGCTGAGTGACAACCCGCCACAAAACCCAGCAGATGAAGGCACTGCCTCTTTACCTTTTGTGCAAAATCCTTGTACTTTTCACTTCTTTCTCCAGAAATGCAGGCCTTTTTCAGGCTGAAGGAATCTCAGTACAAAGTTTTGATATACAGCCTCTAATCTAAGACTACATCTGCTGCTGGACAAAAGCTGCTGAATCTGGACCAACCACTGACTTTGGAGGATTTAGACAGCTGAAATGTAGTCACCAGTCTCAGATGGAGTTGGTGTCCGAAAGTTCCTTCTATATTCGACAAAAGAGGGAGACTTTTCAGTGGGTGATTCATAGCATCCAAATAAGGTTCATGTGTTTCTGCTATGTTTGATGCATACAGCTGTTTGTGTTTGGCTCTGTCAGGGACCTCTTGGAGGGGCTTAATAAAACTTAAAACTGAAACTGTACTTGACTGAGTTCTAGTGGAAAATCTGCATTACCCTTGTTTATGGGATGCTGTTTCTCTTGTATGTTGACAAAGAAATACTTTCTCTGGGAGTAAAGTGATTTGGAGTACTCTCAACTCCACTCTAACAACACTGAAATCTTCACATATTGCACTCAGGTCTAGATTTAGACTTAAACTGGTTTTCAACTCTTAACTGTTTCAAAATATTTTCTTGTTATGTTCCCAGCTTCTGGAACACTTTGCTGTCATTGCGAGGGCAATGGAATGGATCAAGGACTGTTTCTTCCCTAAGGCATGCATTTCTGTCTGCTTGCCATGAAAGCTTTTGTGGCCATAGCTTATTATGGGGCAAAGATAAAACATTAAGCCTCTCCAGAACTTGCTGTCTTGATGAGAGGGAAGGTCTGGTGTCATTTCAGTGTTCTGAGCATGGGGCTTTTTCATGAACATCCCCAAAACTGCCTTTAACATGGCTTGTGATAAACCTGACTGTCTGTTTTCAAGTGTCCTAAGCCTCCTGAAGTGATACTGACACCCAGGATTTCACTCACACCAGAATGGTCTGGGCATGACTGAGGCCGTGTTGGCATGCTTGCTTTCTCAATAAGCAGCAAATCTGGTCTGTTGTATGCCTTGACCTTCTGTTCAGAATTTATTGTTGAGCATTCCAGTTACCTTCTGACACCACTTCATTGGTAGGAAGCCTGTGGCCTTTAGTCAGGAAGTGCCTTAAGCCTCTTTCACTTCTTCCAGAGAAATTCCAGCTTTGCAGCAAGTTGTTAGAGTGAGAGTTCGGTATCTTAGAGGTCAATACGTGGCATTTGCCATGGAAGTGGCTGACTTTTGCCCTTGCCATTGAAAGGGCTGCCATGGTGGTGTTTCCTAAGGAAATGCAGCCGGCAGTGCTTCCTTGGTTAGCTGTGTAGCTGCAAGGTCCTGAACTTTCTTCATGGTAAGCTCAGTGAACAATTTGAGAGCAAAGTCATTGAGTGAAACTTGCATAGCTTTCATTTCTACTTTCTTTCCTGAGTAATTTGCATGGAAGAGTGTGAGTCTGGAGTCAAGACAGCAGGAATTTTCTCAAAGGCAGGGTGTATGTGTGGTGAGGGGGACACTCTGTATTATCTTTCCCCTTCCAGTATAACATCATAAATGTGAGTGGATTTGGAACAGGATGATTTGTCATTGTTAATGTGTTTTGTTTTGTTTCTTCCTTTGTTTTTCTAGGATCTAGTTCAGGATCAAAATTAAAAGTTCCTGAGCTGAGTATAAATGGCACACAGCACGTTGTTCAAGCAGGCCAGACTTTAAATCTCACCTGCAGGTAACCAGCTGAGTTGGATTCTGATACTTTGGCTGCGAGTTCATGCACCTGACACTTTCCTTTTTTTTTTCCTTTCTCTTTTTTTTCTCTCTCTTTTTTTTTTTTTAACTGAAATTAGAAAAAAAATGAAGCCTTATGTTGTGGGGAAAGGTGGGGAGTGAACTTCAATGGCAATTGTTTAATGGTTCTTTGTTGTTTCTGTTGTTGTTTTTGGAAAACAAGATAAAAGACAACCCCAGAAATAGCCTGATATAATAAAAAAGAAAGCTTGGGAACTGGAGCTATGTAACTGCAGCCCAACATAATTGTTTCTGCTTCCTTATCTGTATTTGCAGGGGGGAAATGGTTCATTCATGGTCTTTGCCTGAAACACTAAGTAAGGATAGCAAAAGGCTGAAAGTAATTAAATATGCCTGTGGAAGGAATGGGAAGCAGTCCTGCAGCAGTCTGACCTTGAGCAGAACTCAAGCAAGTGACACTGGAAACTATAGCTGCAAATATCCAACAAGCCCAGCAAAAAAGAAGAAGGAATCAACAGTCTACGTATTTATTAATGGTAAGACTACAGGGTTTTTTTTTAACACTTCCTGGTACTTGCACTTCAGTACAGCAAAACAGATGAATGGAGCAGTTCAGCTGTGGTTAAAAACACAATTTTGAATATTTTCAGCCTTACCAAATGTCAGGATCATTTACCAACTGATGCATAAAATCTGCTTTCTTAGAGCTTGCAAATACAGTGTTAGTGGTTTATCTACTAGGAAAAAGATTAAGAAGACCCAGTCCAGCCGGTCTGCTAGAGTAAATAGAACTCCATGTGGAAGTAGACTGTGAAATAGGAGAAATCACATCTTACAGAATAGGATGATGACTGATGAGAACTATGTACTTGATGCAATGTCCGCATTAACCTGTCTGGAAAAGATTACAGATTCCTAGTCAGCTGGAGGATGCCAGAGGTGTCTGTACACATCACTATCTCATGCTGTAGAAAATAGCTATTTGCATGTTGTCAGGTTCAAAAGTGTGCTGTGTAGCCCACATTACACAAACTGTAAAAATCTAGAAAAAGTGGAATCACAGGGAACACAGAATTGTGTTCAGCAAAAAGGCTCCTGTACTGTATGGGAAATCCTGGAATTAGGTCACTTAGGCTATAACAGAAATTGCTTTCTGATCTTCTTTTCTTCCAGGATATTAATCAGACCCTTCTCAGATCAGCTGAATTCAATAGGCACAATGCTAAAAGAAGAAATTATAAACACTTTAGGGATTTAATTTAATAGTTTAGTTTTTCTGGATTTTACAGAATAAAATTCATAGGTTATTTTAAGGTAGCAGGATTCACAGACTCTGAAAGCCCCTATTACAGCGAATGTGCAACTGGAAGTTTTCCAAATGATGTGTCTGCTGCTTCTAATGAGTTCACATCAGAGTGAATTAGCCTTTGTTTTAATTTTGTGACATGAAGAGTGTTTGGTGCTGTGAAAAAGCAGAATGAAGTGGACCTCTCACTACAGTGTTAGAAAACAAGATATCACCCCCCACTATTGCACGTTACTTTATTGAGAATTATAGAATTACTCATGCTGTTCCTCCTGCTTTCCATCATCTGAAATATACCACAGAGTGTTTTTCTTACCCAGCTATTTTTATATCATTCACTGAATACCTAACTACAGATGCATCCATGGAAGCACAAGCAATGTAAGCTTATTCATTTAGTGACCAACATATCCTGCTATCTAGGAAAACGTACAATTTTCCTGGATGACTTTTGCAAATTACTCATCATGGGACCTTCTTGAACCTGCTGCCTTGGATGTCATCTCCATCTGAGATCTAGCCACAATCCTCTCCACACGAGAAGAGCAAGGATGGTTGTAACTGAAAACTTCTCTGCTAAACTCACTTTACATAATTAAGAGATCCCTTTATGGGGGTTTTTTGGGTCTCCTTCCTGTTCTAAGTGTTAATTTTTCTGGATCTTCAATTTTTACATGTGGAACACACAACCAGTCCTTCACTGCTTCCAAAGTTGAAAGTAGTTGGCTTGCATCTGAAAGAGATCCTCAATTAGGTTTATGTAAGCCAAGGTTATTTGCCTAATTCACATGGCGACGGAAGAGAAACATATAATTGGAGAAACAGCTTTTGGACAGCCCCTTCCCTCCCACCCAAAGAATCAGTTAAGGAAGACTGCCTGGTTGTCTTAGTTTTGCTGATTTTTCAGGGATGTTGAGTCATTAGATGTTGATGTAATGGTTGAAGATAGGCAGTAGGAGAAATGTAACCTAATCCTTACTTACCAAAAATTAGTAAAAGGCTTAAGGGAGAAACACATAGCAAGCTTATACATCTCTGGCATCTTAATTTTCTGGATTTGACAGTTCTTTTGATTGAAATCCAATTGCTTAACACTTCAGTCTTGATTGTGTCCTAGTAAGTACAAGTGAGTGTTAGGTTAAAATACTGATAATGAGGGAAGCTTCATGGCAATTGCTTATTTTAATGTCTATTGAAAGTATCACCCTGCCCTAAGATGGAGAAAGTTGTAATCATATACCTTTCAAAAGTTTAGAATTTCAAGAAGAATTGTTGAGGAGGTTAAAAAGAAACAAGGCACCAAGTACCAAATCTCACCACTTCTGCTCAGCATAATAGTAGCATTTGGAAAGAAAATACTTAAGGAATCTCTTAATATAAGTAATAGTTTCTGTAAACCTGCATGAAATTCAATTATCTGGCTCAAGTGGGGGTGAGGTGGGAATAACAAAGCCCTCTGTGGAGATTGCCTTTCTTGAACTGAATTTTACTTTAAAGGAATTTTGGGGTGCTTAGGAAATAAACATTTGTAAAATTTGGGTCCCTCCTAGTTTTGTATTGTTTCCTGTGGCAGGACATTGTGTCAGTCCATTTCCCATATTAGCTCCATGTGGATCACCAAGGTGCCTGTTTCCCATGTCTTAGCATGCTGCAGAGGAGAACAAATCGTTGCTATTTACAAACACAGAATCCGAATCAGGAAAGTTGATATTGTTTGTACAGGAAGTCATCACTTATTGTTTGAAAATTGTTATTCATTTCCGTAATTAAAGTGATACTGAATATGAACTGCATTTAAAAAAGAAAAAAAGAAAAGGCAAACCACAGCAAAACCAGCACCGATAAACCTACTTTGGCTCAGTAATGACAATATGCTATGGCAGAAGATGAACTTCTATAGACAAAAACAAGACACAAGATAAGGAAGTCCCACATGCTCAGGGATGGTTGAAGTCCCGTGTTTAGGTGATCAAGAACAGGCAGGCTGGTGACTTCTCCTGCGGGAGCTAGTCCTGACACCACCCTTCTTTCAGCTGGAGAGGTCACTACTGAGTTGCACTGGGGAATGAGTGCACAGTGTGTGCCGAAGCAACTCTTGACCACACACAGCTCAGGAATTGAGACATCAAGTGAAGGAAATGAATTCTCTTAAGAGCCCTGGACTTTGCTGTAAGAAAACTGATGGCCTGACTTCCACCACGAGCCTTGGGAAAACTCTGTGGAGCAAAGCCTTTTTGCCAGTCTCAAAAAAAAAGAGGTAGTTTGTTTTGTTACGCAACTGCAGCCTAGAAGTAAATCGGAAAGGCTCGTAAGGAACATTCGCTGTCTACTCTGGAGTAAGGCATGGGGAATTTTCTGCTTGAAAAGAGATAATTATGGAATAAAAACCTTTATGAAACACCAGATTATAAGCAGGTTGGTTTAAAACCTATGTATACTTCCCTGAGGACAGTGCTAAAGGCCTTTCTTTATGTCTGCTTTTGTTATGGTATCTCCAAGACCTTCTTTTCGAGTTGCTAGAGATCATTCACTTTCTTCACAGATGTGCAGTTCTCTTTATTCTCTACTCTCATCCTCTCTTGCCTTTGATCAATTGTTCCTATGGGCTGAGAGAGGAAAAGCATGTAATTTCAATTACATTGATATATCGAGGTTAAATTTTTGCAAGAATAAAATAAAAACCCAAACAATTTTAATTCAAGTTGAAGTGCTGCTGCTTCCTGTGACGAAGACAGTTTTCAGCTACTGATGTGCAAGTGTAATGTCTTAATTGTGCTACAGCAGAGAATTCTTCTGTAAGGGAAGTTGTACTTGGCTTTAGGCTATTAGCTCACTTCTTAGTCAATGCTCTCCCTCTCCTTGTGTGTCTTCGTATTCCCGCTGTGCATGTCTTCCAATCACGTGCTTTTCCTTACAAAATGAGACATGAACTAGTTAGTACTGCAGCCATGCTCTCTTTTAAAATCAGACCCCTAGGCTGAGTCACTTGTCTATTCTCTTTATGTACTAACAGAGAGAAAAAACCCCAACTTTCTAGTATGTGTTTCTCATCACTAACTCTACAAGGAATCTGGAGAGCAAGCTTAAAACAGATGTCTTGTTTTGAGATGGTTTAAGACGGGTAACACAAATCATAGCAGAGTAGTTAAAGTCCTGAAAGCTCGTGTACTCATCAAAGCCTAGGAAGTCAACTGTATGCTCTAGTTTTGGATATTTGGCTTGATATGCATCCCAGGTTGGACAGTCCAAAATGGAGGGCTCTAGCATTAGGCCTTTGAAGTGCCAAAACATCAGATCTTCATACTCTAGAGTTGTCTTCTGCAAGTGCTGAGCATATGGCATCTCCCTGGGAGGTCCACTTGCTGACAGGTAGCTGGATTCAGCCCCGCAAATGCCGTGGATATAAGATTTAGTTTGAGTGGATTGACTCCAGCAACCCTAAAGCTACTATGCTGCAGAACAGGGAGTGCACTCAAAGAGTTCCTCAAAAGGCTCTCTTAAGATCAGATGTGTCAAGGTCAAAATAATTCAACAGGTGAAAAAAACAAACAGCCAAACAGTAAGACAAAACACCTTGAACTCTAACAGAAAGGGAGATTATTTTTAATTCTTCCTTTTGCTTCTTATTCAGATATAATGTACTGACAGAGGAACCTTCTGGGGCCTGGGAAACTCTCCCTCCCTCGTACCTTTTCTCTGTCTCTGCTTTTGGCACAGTTTTAACGTCTGAGCAACTCAGTTTTGGCTCACTCTGTCGGAGTCAATAATACGATAGTGCTTCTGTTATGAAAAGGAAACTAGTTGAAATTAAACTATGCTACAGCTGTATCAAGTATGTGGACACATTTTTAGTGTCTAATGAGGTTCCTGTTACAAAACAGAGCCCTCTAGGACTTGCTGACGTCAATCACCTATAATTACCGTGCTTTTGTCATTGCGTGGACATGGACTTCACATCATAGTACACTGTTGAGCTGAGCATTTGTGGACACCTTGGCAGCATCAAAGGCAATGCCACTAAGCCCTCTGAGGTCCTTCTTCCTCACCAAGGCTTATAGCTTCTAGTAAAACAGAAGTGCGTTTCCAGGATGGACCATTATGGTGGACGGATATATCTGAAAAACAGTTCAAAATACTCATTAGCCTTTCCAGAAATCATTTGCTGAACATAATAATTGGTCTAGTGTAGATTTCCTGGTCAATATGGGTAAGAATATTTTTCCTGAAGAGTTGTAACTGTGTTTTATGTCTATTATGGACCTATGTTGATGATAGCGTAGCGTAACTATCCCCAAAAGAAAATAGAAAATTCCTTGCCTAAAAATTGCAGCACAATTATACCGGCAATGCTTTGTGTCTGCAAGTACTCCGGATACAAAGCATTGCCCTGGACTTCCATGACAATCAATTTATATCTGAAGTCTTCCTTCAAGGTTTAGAAATCATTTGAATTTGAAGAGTACTATTTTACATGCTACGTGGGATAGCCTTTCTTGCAGATAAGTATTGTGCTTCCAGACATACAAAATGGAATTTGTAATATTTTTATTCTTCCCTTAAGGAACACAGGCAACTACATTTGAGCAGGATGAATAGATGCATTTCCTAGGGCATGATTCATTTTGTCATAAAAGAGACATCTAGAAGAGGTCAGATGAATCCTGGGGCACAATTCCCTCTTTCTCCCCAGTAACACTAAGAGTTTGGGTATCTAGCTCAGTGAGAAATGTCTGTATGTTACATGTGTGAGATGACAGCCACTCTTGTTGGGCAAAATTCTTTTCAAATGACTTCTGAACAGCCCTAGCTGAGATAAATAAAGTTAGAGTGAATCCCTAGAATGGAAAGAGGAACTTGGCAATTGGCCCACTAACTTTAAGTAAGCTTGCATATTGGGGCTTTAGTAAAGACTTTGGTCTTGCTCACATGCATGAGGGAAAAGGGTGTTATGTGAATGGGGAGAAACTGGTTTAGTTCTTTTAGCCTGAAAAAAGTCTTAATGATGAGCCAAGTGTATGTAGATATTTTGGAAGAAGCCAAACTTTCAGAGATTTCAAGAAG
Source organism: Dryobates pubescens (assembly GCF_014839835.1). Lineage (NCBI taxonomy): Eukaryota > Metazoa > Chordata > Aves > Piciformes > Picidae > Dryobates > Dryobates pubescens. The sequence continues at coordinate 22,620,800 of NC_071621.1, forward strand.
TTTATTTTCCTTCAGAGACTTTTCTTACTGCAAATGTATGTGCAAGTGCTCTGACTTCTGTAGCTCAGATTATTAAAACCAAAGCCAAGAACAGTAGCTGAGGTTTGTGGAAATAAAAGACCTCTCCATCTTTACTGAATTTGGTATTTCAGTGTTGGCTAATTTAGTTGTTTGTGCAAACCCCATAAATAGCCTAGACAGGTTACTGATACCAGACATAATATTGCTTGTGTTAAGTCTCTTATCAAGAGTGCATCTGGCTGCCAACCAACTTCATAAAAAGCTGCTATTTATGTTCTGCAACAATATAGCAAGTGACCTTCGTGGATTTTGTGCTTTTACAAATGCTTTTTGTGGTTTCTTGCTGATTGCAATTGAGAGATTGCAAGGAACACAGTTAAACAAGCAGTCATTAATTCCAGGCACAATTAAAAAATGCACTAAACTGACTTTTAAAGTAACCTTTAACCCCTTGCATGTGCAGATATTCTGGCTGTTCATCTTTCATTTTGCTAGCCTTGCAGACATCGCTGAAGCAAAAATCCCCAACACTCAAAACCAACCAAAAATTAAAAAATAAAAGGCCAACCCTTCTAGATCTTCAAATTCCAAAACTGTGTGGAGCTGAACGTGTAACTTGGATGTAGTTTTCAAGATAAGTCACTCCATGATGTTCGTTTTAAGTCCAGAGCTTTATGAGCATAGTTGTGAGAGAAACTAGTCCAGAAGGCTGCTGCTAGGAGGTTAGGTCATCCCAGATGCACTGCTGGACAGCTGTTCAGGGAAGGATAGCGTTCGCCTCCTCTCAGGAAGGAATTGGGAGGCAATGTAGCAGGAGCCACTAGCAATAACTAGAGCTATGATGAAAGGGAGAGAGGAACAATGAAGTAAGGATTGCTATTATTTGAGGGGGGCAGAAGGATTCCATATCGGCACTCTGCCCTGCCAACGTGGAACAACCTGTCCTGGTACTGTTGTGGATTTGGCTTTGCCTGATGGAGGCTGATAGACCTCGCACCAAATTCTGGTCTTCAGGCCCTGAGAGTATCCCCTCATGGCCATTAAGACAGAAGGAGAACAAAATCAAAGGGAATCAGGAAAAGCCTCCACACTCATTATGAAAACAAAACTGTGCTAGGAAACATGATGCGTATTTCTTCTAATCAAAAGCAGGAAGACATTTGGAGCACTTGGGGCCATCGATTGCCCTCTGGCTGATGGCGGAAGTCCCCGGTGATGTCAATGGGAGCTCTGCACGCGAATAGCGGGGGCACAGAGACGCCTTGGCGGACCGTGGCGGGGAGTGTACCAGGGAAGGCTGTGCTTTAAAGCCTACCAAGAGCATCCAGGGTGCTTAGTTGAATTTTATGGAGCAGTTCATTGACTTCTTCAGGTGGAGACGTGCGTTTCCATTGAACAAGAAAAAAAACAACAGGCAAGCATGGTGTGCTGTGCTTGTTTCCTGTCCCTGCCTTTGGATAGGCAGGAATCTTCTGAGATGCACAGCCCCCCACTGCCTTGATATTGGCATCAGTCAGTGGTGACACTGTGTCTGCAGACAGCACCGGTAGTCCCTAGAACAGCTCTTCCTCACGCTTGTAATGATCTGGAGATTATGATACAGGAAACTACTTTGCAAAGCTTGCTGGTTTTGGGCAGGAGCTCTTAATTTTGTGACAAAGACAAATGAGTCTTTGGGGAGCAGTAAATCCATCTGGTGATATTAAGGGGTAGGTGACCTCTTCTGCAGCCCCTGAAACAAAAAAGGTTCTTTTCACCGTGCTACAAACAGGTTCATTCTTGGTCTTTCCTTGAATCATACTGCAGAGGAAACGTCAGCCTAACAAGTCCTTGGAGTATTTTTTTCATTGCATATGCATCCTCTATTAGTCATAAGTTCCTTTTGCCATCTCAGTGGACATTTAACACCTATTATTAAATAAAGCACTGTGGCTTTCATTTCAGAAAGTTTGTGTAACAGTTTCATTAAACCTCTTTAAGAAAAGTTTTTCTATAGCCAGGGGTACATTTGAGATACTCTACCTTAGCATTTCCCCCAATATAAAATAGAGTAGAATTTGCTTCTCTTCCTGTTTGACATCTCAAATAAAAATATTATTGCATACAATAAGAAGATCCTGAGGGCAGAACAGTTTTATGACGCTGGGAAATGCAGATCATACTTTGAAAGAGCAGCAAAAGCAATATATTTGAAGAACTAGTTGAGTGAACATAGGTCAGCATGCAGATGTCTGGGACCAGGACACTTGAATGAAGTATTACAATTTGAGGTTTTATGAAGAAGTCAGGTTTTGCTAGCTTTATTAATTGTTTTTCATTACTATTATTATTTCCATTGTTATTTGCAAGATTTTTGACTGAGTGAAAATAATAGGATTTGCCTGAAAAAACACTGGAGTTATAGATAAGCATGGAATTAAGATCAAAATGTTCCACTTCGTTTTAAGAGTTAAAACCCAGTCCATATGTGAATTTTGAGGTAGTCTGTCTGCAATGTTAGTCAAACTGAACCTTCAGATCTCAACACCTGCAAAGAAGATTTGGAGCCAGAGCCTGTGGCTTGAGCCCCTCTTTGTTAAGTGGTCCAAACAATAGCAGCAGCAATGTTCCCTGTTCCCAGCGCAAGCTATTTATGACAATGCCCTTTGTTAAAGAGATTGTTCAAGGGACGGTAAATTACTCTGCCAAGCTTTAGTTATTGAGACAAAAGGAATTAATGTTTTCCTGGCATTTTCATTTACCTTGTCACTTAAAAAAGGGACATGTAAGTATTGTGATAGTGGGAAGGAGGAGAATAGTTAACTCTCAGAGTTGAAAACATGGCTGGATAATTACAGTAGATTCTTTCTCCTGGTTAACTCAATGTGAGTTTTCCCCCATCCATGTGCTTGCAGAGAGCAGGAACGTGTCCTGTGTAGGGGTTTCCTGTTAAGTGAATTTCAGCTCCCATAATTAATTCTCCTGGTGATAACAAAATAGAAATGCCCTGAAAGAAGAAACACATATCTCAGCAACAGAGATGGTGCTGTAATGGGGGAAAGTGTACTTCAGTTCTCCTGGATTTTACAGATGATGCCAAAGTACTGCTGTTGATATTCACTGACAAATGTATCTTCAGATATTTAGCAATATTTTACCAAACTTGTTTAGGCAAAAATAAACAGAAGATTGATTTGAGGACTTTGTCTAGCTTTCCTTATGGACAGGGCCAGTCTTTTCTTTCAAGACTGTATGCACCATTACAGTTTACGCACACTGTTTTAAGATTTCAGATACTAACCTTTTCTTTTCTTCTCTTGCAGATACAGGCAATCCATTTGTAGAGATGCACAGTGACATACCTAAAATCATACACATGACTGTGGGAAGAGAAATGATCATTCCTTGCAGAGTCACGGCACCAAACATTGCTGTTACTTTAAAAAAGGTACCTCAATTCAAGCCTGTTCTGAAAGTAGTGTTGTGGATAATGCTTCTGTTTGTTTGTTTACAACTATTGTAATGCTTTAAGATATTTCAGCAATTTAGTGTTTCTTAAACAAAGTTTCTGGGTATCAGTGTGTTTAGAAATATTTCAGCCCTGGAGGCTAGTCTCGTATCTCACAGAAGAGCTTCATCAGATCTTTTGCACTGGATGAGTTTTCTGAAGAAACCTAAGGTTTTCATGCCATTTGATTAAATCTTCACTGACAAAGGTTTCTTAAGCCCAAGAAGGAACTTCTTGTTAGGAGAGGAGGTTTCCTCCCACCTCTTCCCCTGCCCTTCCTCCTCTTTCCTCTTCTGTCCTCTGGAACAGGCAGTAAGTGCAGTCCCTGGAGACTTGCTGGGGCTATAGAAGGATCTCTGCAAGTCTTTACCCAGCCTCACTCCCACAAGTGACTTGGCTGCTTCCTTTTCCATGTAAGTGCACTTATCAGACAAAGGATGGTTTCTCTTTGTAGGGAAGGAACTTGTGCAGAGTTTGAGACAGTAGGGTCAGTTTTAGAAAAAAAATGGCATTTTGTTATGCTTTGAGGAAAGAGGAAAGTTTTTAATACATATATAATACTTTGAGACATGGACAGACAGCTGAACTTACATGTATGTAGTAGAGAACCTGGTATCAAGATGGACAATGGTGCTTCTTTTTTTAGAGTTCCCTTGTTTGGCTTAAAAATTAGGTGGAGGTGCCAGTGCTGTAAATGTCAATACTATTACAACCAAAAGTTCTATATCTTTTTATAGAATAACATGTAATTACTGAATAGTATCAACATAAGATGCTTATCTAGATTAAGACGAGTCTTAGATTACTCTTTGGCTATAGAGTTTTACTCCAGCCATGGATTTGATCCTCTGTTTTAACTCAACCTGGAGGTTTACAAATTTTATACATTACTGTTTTGCTGTTATAGATACAGATTTTACCTCATGGTTTCCACCTGCTAAACCACATGAAAGCAAGCAAAATGCAGGGAAAGGAAACTAATCTCACCTAGGCTGTTACTGTATATGTTTGCGCACATGGTTCTCCTGGAAGAAGTGCAGTGGGGTGGATGATGTGCAAGATTCTGTGGCTGTCAAGTTAAAAGTTAATTAATCTTGGCTTTCTATAGGGTGGGTGTTGTAAAGTGGGAACTTATTTGGGCACTGTGGTGTTGCATATGAAATCTCAGCATATTAAATTCTCACCTGATAAAATTCCTCTCAGGTTTCTCTCTTGTTAAAATAAAAATAGCTGTTCTTCCTTATTTGGAGGTGATCTAGGATATCTCCACTCTTCCCCCCGCACCCCCCCCCCCTCAACCCCCCCTTTTCTTCATATCAACTTGCATTTAGCTTGGAATTGTGGTGTAAGGTTCCCCAAAACCATGTGTAATACTCTAGGAAGGAGAAAGAAGAGGTGGAGCCAAGTCTTGAAAAAAGGATTTGTTGATTACATGTTTTGCATTCCAGGAAAAATAAATGTTTTCCCTAATTAATCCCAGAATTTCCTGAAGCATGTGAGCTACAATGCATTACATCATATCTTTATTTATCATCTGTAACACCCATATATAAAGATTCCAGCAAGTTTTGCTCACATAGCAATTAAGAGGCATATTAAATGCATTTGACAGCTGCAGGCTTGCTACTTCTGGAGAACTGGCAAAAGCTATCTGGTGTTTTCTATTCAGGATTAAAGGAAGAAGTTGATGTCCCCATAATGCAAGTCTCTGGAGCCATTAAAAAACCCCTTAGTGGTAGAAACACTTTATTCTATATTGCCAGGAAGTAAAAATGTGAGATATTTCATGGCAATATCTCTCATCTGAGAGGACTTGGTACGGTTGCATGACCACTGCACCCAACATTTTTCTCCTGTGCAGGGCTACTTAGTTTTAGTGGACCAAAGGTTTATCATCCATCTTTAACGCTACAAATTATTTTTTTAATTAAAACTGCATCTTCATCTTAGTCAACCCCATTGAGATACTGTGTTGTTCTATCTTTCAGACTGAGCACCTGTACAAGTTGTGTTTAATAGCATAGCAAACATTACAAGATAGGAGGAGTCTTAAAAACCAAGAAGCTAATAAAACAAGGATTGGACAATGAGAATGGAGCTCTTTATTCCTATTTCAAATTCAGCCTTCAGGTCCTTTTATATCTTTTATCTGCAATATGATGTTCTTCAACATATGAAGACCAGTGAAATAAATTGATAGTTTTGATCTAATGCTTAACAGACAAATATCCAGTACCTGGGAAACCATGCTTTCTATCAATATGATTCTGGCAGCCTCATTATAGATCCCTAAAATGAGATAAACTTTATTCCAACTAAGGCAATTTCATTTACTCTAATCTTGCTAAACAGAGAAAGCATCATCTTTTTGGTGCAATTGTTTCATCCCATCATTTACTCTCCTATTGGATTATCTGTCATAAAGTCAACTATGACATTCATGGGAATAGAGGGAAATAAGTTTCAGGATGAGGAATTAGAAGAGGAAAAATAAAATAGGCTGTTGATAGTCACACAGCTGGATAGTCTGAATTCTTAGCAATACCAAACTGATGGAAGACAAGACATGGAACAAAATAATCTTTCAGAACTATAATGATAATTTTTACTATACTTTCAACTGGCTTTTCCCAATACAATCTGACTTTGGAGATGTGGGGAACCACAGCTTGACTATATACTCTTGACCGTATGTACATACCTTGTGGTAGTACTGCATTAATGCCACTGGGTACCAAAAAAGGTTCGGTGGTTGGTATTGAGGAAAGAAGGGGATGCAGACTAATAAAAGATGCTGAAGTCTAGTTTGAAACAAAGTACAAAGAACTTTAAAGGCCAAGACTGAACTGGTAGCCACAGTAATGTGGTTCATGCAGATAGGCACATAGACAACAAATTCCACATTTATTGCAGCTGTTGCAACAAATTGATTCTTTGAATACCTTTGACTATCTGCTGGTGCTCACCTGTAACCTATTTTTAAAACTGCATTTATCTTCTGCTGCTTCAGTTGAAATATCACTGTTCCAGCACTGTATTTCTTCATGGGATTTCTGCTTCTCTCTGTGATGACCAAGTGGGCAAATCTTTTGAGAAGGCCCTGAATTACTTTGCATGGCAGGTGGACCAGGTGACCTGCAGGGGTCCCTTCTGACCTAAATTATTGCATGGTTCTGGGATTTTCTTTCCTGTACCATGCATGCAGTGATCATTCTGGGCATGATACTGTGTCTCCAGGTGTTGGCCTGAAAGCTGGATTAGGGCAAAGCAAAGCAATGCAACTCTACTTCTTTAAGTGGCAAACAGGTCACCTGAACTAGTAGGGTTGGCAGAGGGGAACAGCGTGGAGGAAACTAAAACAAGTAGAGAGAGAGAATAGTGCTGTGAATGGCTGTGAGGGTTAACAGCCCCTTGTTCACTTCTGAGACCAAATACTGGTATTTCCACCCTATGAAATGGACTTGTTGCTGTATTTTTTTCTCTTTCCAAGACTTAATTAGAGACCAGCTGTGTCACTGTGATATTTTGATAGTCATGGATTTAATTTTTCTAAAGTTTTCCTCACTGTGATATTTTGCTAGTTATGGATTTAATTTTTCTAAAGTTTTCCTTCCAGTATCTTCAGACTATCAAGTTATACTTTCACGTGTGACTGTGTGCAGCTGCTGCTTCTCAGAGCTGCAAAAAATGGCAAAATAAAGATCTAGCTCTAACTGTTTCAGAACTGTCAGATGAGTAAGCTGGGCAGGCAAAGATTGGCCTGTGAGGCAGGTGAGCTTGTTGAATGTACAGACAACTCACAACATTAATTCCTGCAAAACAGGATCACATGAGTACATTATTTACAAGGGCTGGACACTTCTTGGGTGGCTACTTTCCCATTCCTGGAGTAAAGCTAATACAAATTCAGCAATCCATCAATTAACTAATTATTATGAAGTGAATACATTCACTGGGAAATGCCAGTCTAGGGGGCCTCTGAGGCTCTAACTTAATTTTTTCTTTATGGTATATCTGAAAACCTGTAGAGGAATATGCTCAGAAATTGTTCGGTTGTTTTGGGGGGTTTTATCGCACCAAAGCAACAAGGAGATAAATGCAGTTGAAGCCTTTGAAAGCATAACTATCAGCTAGTTAAACCAAAGCTTGAATATTTGTTTTATTTAGAACAGGAATGATAACAGAGCTCTTTGAGTCCAGGATATTGTTGAATGGTAGCCAGCAGGCTGTAACATAATGGGCTTTACTTGTGTGTGTGTGTAACAAACTTCCCCCATGATCTGCATGCTTATTATAGAGTCTTATCAGCTGTTGTAAAGATAAGGAATTCTACCACAGTATTTTGTGCTCTGCAATGATTGTTCATCTGATTCATTGTATGTTTCTGTTGGAGGAAATGCAGTGAGATTGAGTGGAGGTGATCTTAAGGGTATCTTTTGGCATGTGCTGAGCAGGCAGCATCGAGGGTGCTACATTTTGGAGAGAAGCTGTACCATGTAGGAAAGTGCTGGGCAGCTTACCCCAGCCTCTGGCAGCCACCCATGCTTGCTTTGGCTGTAGAAAGGAGAGGGCTGGCCAGCACATAAGTTTTCTGCTCAAATGAAGGGCAAGAAAGAGATGGAGGGAATGTGGTATGACTGGGTGCACATTAAGAGGTGATAGGCTGCAAGGGGTCTAGTTGACCCAGAGGTGTTTGATTAGGGCACTATTTCACTCAAGCTCTGCTCTGTGCAGTCTTTAAAAATCTGTTATTTGATTTATACTCATGGCTGATCTCTGTGTTATCCAAATGGTGGCATTTATTCCATTGACAAGGCTTAACAAAAAAACCCATGATGTGAAGACAATGCATCTTGTCTGAGCTTCAACACCTGCTTCTTGGTTTTTTTTTTTTCAGGGTTTTCTTCATACCTCATTAGAATGGAGCTTAAAGGATAGTAATATAAAGTAGAATTAGTACTGCTGATCACATGTGGTAACATTTTCATCTGTGTTAGATTTCAGGTCTTAAGTTTACAAACACCTAATTACTAATTACTTGTTTGGTCCCCAACTTCTGAGGGGCATGGAAGTGCCAAATGTTAAGAAAGGGTGTCCTGTTGAAATCCCTAGTCAATATGATTTATTATTAATTTTTATTTTAGTATGAGCAGTGGTTCTCAATTAACTTTAAAGTTTACATTTCATATGATGACTTAGAGAGGTATGACCTGTCAGCTATGGAACAGCTACTCATGTCCTTAATGTATTTTCTTCCCCCCACCCCCAACCTGTCAAGTTCTTTAGACAACATAAACAGGAGAAACATCAGATTGAATCCTGGAAGGAATTTGTTAAAGATACAAAATGACAGCAAATTAAATCCATTTGTTACCTCCATTGAAAAAAAAAAAGGGGGAGTGTGTAGGGGAAGTGCATTTATAACTCAGTGGTGAAACCAAGATACTTAATTGCAAAGGTTTTGCCAAGATGAGCAGTTCAGCTGCCAGCCAGGAGCCAACAGAATAGCAGCCCAAGCGCTGAGGCTAATGATAGTGTCAATCTATTGTGTCATAAATTACATCCTGTTCTAAATAATGAAATCTGGGAAACAAATAAAACATTCATACTCTTCCAATAAATTTTCCCTCTATTTTGTGATGAAAATGTGACTTGAAAAATTTGCATAACTAAATGTCATCCTTTCTACCTTGATTGGCATTTTGCAGTTTTGGTGGTGTGGTGGGGGTTTTGTCTCTTCCCCACCCCCACCCCCCCCACCCCCCATTCCTTTTTATTAGGCTGCTTTGATTAGAGAATGGCATGAGGACAAGTTGTGTTTATGATGCTTGTTTGACACTTTCAGATTCCACGAGAAACCCTAGTTCCTGATGGCAAGACAATAATCTGGGACAGCACAAAAGGTTTCAGAATACCTAAGGCAACCTATAAATTCATAGGGCTCCTGAGCTGTGAGGCAACGGTCAATGGACACAAGTACAGCACAAAATACCTAACACACCGAGAAAGTAAGTAGTGTTGTTCACTCCCCAACCTTCAGAAAGTACTCAGCCCTGGTGACATCCTTCACTTTTCTTTTTCTTCATCATGTGCAGCCAACACAATTTTTGATGTTCAGTTAAGCACCCCACGTCTTGTCAAGATGCTGAAAGGAGACAGCCTGGCAATTAACTGCACTGTCACTGCAGCCTGGAATACCAGAGTGCAGATGACGTGGACTTATCCTGGAGAGGTGAGTGCTGTGGTTGTAAAGAAGAAACCTGGGGTTTCCCATAGATTACTCTGCACCTAGCATCCTGGGAGGAATTTTGCCTGAAAATGCTTGTCATGATTCACATTCCATCATTTTGACCCTTTCTGACGTGACTTTAAAGGTCTATTTTTTCCTTTCTGGTGCTTAATTGAATAAGTAAACATGTTTACAAAATGTACTCTGGTTATACTGCATAATCCCAAGCAAATGCTAGAATTGTTTCATCCCTGGGAGCTTCTTTTTTGACCTGGAGGAATGGTGCAAATTTATCACCCAGTACCAGGCAGGGGCTCTTTTTCTTTTTTTGTGACCAAAAAGTTTTCAGCGAGGCTGTCTTTCTCAGCACATCCATTTGAAAGCCTGGCAGACAGTCAGGCACCCGTCTCAAGCATGTTTAGAAGGGATATTTTGATTTAGTTAGCCAAAATCTCTTTTGTTAAGTGTCACACGAACAATCCTCTTGTTTTGACAACTACAGGAATGATCTTGAATGTGCTTCTCCTCCCCCTGCTTTGGAAGCATCCTAATAAATATTTGTCACTTGCAGAATGACTGCCAGGGAGTCCGTGTAAAGCTGATAAGAAATTTGACATTATTTTAAGGTTTACAACTCCCATTCCTTTCATGTCAGTTTGATTTATGCTGGTGATTCAAGTCAGGATCATTTATTATGTCACTCATTGTGCCTAATCACAAGCTGAAATTATGACTACATTATATAGGGAAGATGAATGCAATTGTTCCTTGCATACAGTAGCCATTTTCTCTGGCATTTTTTCACCTCAGAAATAAACAATTTAGCAATAAGATAGCCTCCAAGTACATTTTATGGCTCGTTGCTGCGTTATGGAGCCCTAGACTGGCATCACACTTGTGAAATTCTATTTTGTTTTTTATTTGGATAGTAACTGAAGGGTGCTCGGTGTTTATAAGACAGCAACAATGTCCTGGGTTAAATAAACTTTGAGGCCAAAGGCTGAGGGGGAGTTGCAGGAAATAACTCCTCAGACTCACATTATCTTCAGTTCCACCCTGTTAGTCCTTTGCCAAATCAAGTCCCTTTTCAGTCTATAATGTTTCCAGAATTCTCCCCTTCCCGTGTCAATGTTCTATTCTTCTGTAAGTCTGCTGCCTATGGACACTGGATCCAGGCACCAAACTATGTGCCTGTGGCTCCAGGGATTTTTATGATCAAAACCACACAAGGAGCAATGGGGAGCTGGACATGTTGATATGGCAGGCATACAAAAGGGATGATCTCCATCCAGAAAGAACTGGTTTGGATGTTATTACAACTTTGGTGAGGACAGGAGTGAATTGTCATATAATATTACTCATCCTTCTTATTGTTGACCCTCTGGAAATGTTAGACATCTTTTGCATGTCTGTGCTGCACAGTGGGATCTGGGTTATTATTTTTTTTTCTTTAAATTAATGTGTGGTGGCAGTGCAATAAACCAAAAATGTTAATAATAACAAAAGCTGGTTTGATCAAGCTCTTGATTGTCAATTTTTGCTCATACAGGGAAGGAGGAGAGGTTCTGTAACGCAGCGCATTGACCAGAAGAACACAGAGGCCAACATTTTTTACAGTATCCTTGTCGTTGACAAAGTGCGGGATATCGATAAAGGCCAATACACCTGCCACGTGAAGAGTGGGCCATCAATCAAAGCTGTTAACACAACAGTCATTGTTTATGGTGAGAGACCTTGCAGATTTCTAGAGCACTTCACGTTCATGTACCAAGCTCAACCATATGGTAGTTTTACATCATAGAATCAATAAGGTTGGAAAAGACCTCAAAGGTCATCAAGTCCAACCTGTCACCCAACACCTCATGACTACTAAACCATGGCACCAAGTGCCATGTCCAACCCCTTCTTGAACTCCTCTGGAGATGGTGACTCCACCACCTCCCTGGGCAGCACATTCCAACCGCTAATAACTCTCTCTGTGAAGAACTTTCTCCTTGCCTCAAGCCTAAACTTCTGCTGGCACAGCTTGAGATTGTGTCCTCTTGTTCTGGTGCTGATTGCCTGGGAGAAGAGACCGAGCCCCTCCTGGCTACAACTACCCTTCAGGTAGTTGTAGACAGCAATAAGGTCTCCCCTGAGCCTCCTCTTCTCCAGGCTTGACACAAAGTGGAAATGAATTTATAGCACATTAATCATGGGCAGAAGAAGAAAGTTGTCCAGAGAGGCTAAGTACCTTTTCTTCCATGACTGTTTCATATTGTTGGCAGTAGACACATTAACGTTCAGATTGTTCACGCTTGTCTGCTAAATACACCTCAAGCACTGTGTCCAGTTTTAGGCACCTCATTACAGGAGAGATGTGGAGGTGCTGGAGTGAGTGCAGAGGAGGGCAATGAAGCTGGGGAAGGGCCTGGAGAATAAATCTTATGAAGGGTGACTGAAGGAGCTGGGGATGGTTAGTTTGAAAAAGAGAGTGCTGAGGGGAGACCTCATCACTCTCTACAACTACCTGAAAGGATGTTGTGGAGAGGCTGGTGCTGGTCTCTTCTCACAGGTAATTACTGATAGAACAAGAGGAAATGGCCTCAAGCTGCAACTGGGTAGGTTTAAACTGGAGATTAGGGGAAAAAAAAATTTCACTGGAAGAATAGTCAGACATTGGAATGTGCTGCTCAGGGAGATGGTTGAGTCACCAACCTTGGATCTCTTTAAAGGTCATTTGGATGTGGTGCTTGGGGATATGGTTTAGGGGTGAGCCTTGTAGAATAGGATTCTTGGTTGGACTTGGTGATCCTGAGTATCTTTTCCATTCCAACCTGAACATTTCTGTGATTCTGTGAAATACTGTAATGACGCTGTCCTCAGTCATTTCTAGCAGAATCAATCAGTTAAACTACAGTTTGCACAAAACCCAAAACATAATGTGCAAGCTGAATTTAGATAGAAGAATCCAACTTCCTCTTCTACAATGCTTACTGGTTTCTGCAAAAAATGAAGAAGATGCACTAGATCTACACAGAGCGGAGAGCTGCTAGGCCGTTTAAAGAATAATGAAGAAAGCATCAGATACTACAACTCATTGATATGGTTTTGCAGTAGGAGTCTTAAACAAGTTTTTTATGGTCTGCCTAGTCCTTCTGTGAAATCTGGAAATTTCCAGTGTTATTTCAAATGTAGGTAAATTAGGACTTCTGTGCATTGAGACTCAGTGAGAGGCTGCCTTCTTTGTAGCATCCTACTACAGTTAGGTCTATCCAGGACTTTTAGGACATCATTGGTATTAAAGATCAGACAGTTGGTGGGTGTCTTCTATGACAGATGACTCATGGTCAGAATTCTGATTTCCCATTTATTCAGTTGTCTATTTTTTCTCTCTTATCTGGAATTGTGGAATAAGCACCCCATGTTGGTATTTTTTGGAGAGTATTTCAGTCCTTTTTTTGTTGCTGTTTTGAAGACACAGACTAAGTGACTGGGAGCATAGGATAAATCATGATATCTCCTTTCCTCTTACATTCTAAACAGATGATCTGAAGCTGTAAGAAACTGAGTTTTAGATTAAAATTAAAGTTAGAGAAGCTAGAACAGTTGAAGCTAGCCTGTAAACAGTTACTCACATCAGCATCCCCATCTATGGGATACTGATATAAGAAAGGGACTTCATGAATAAGGGTTTGTAGAATGGTGGTTATATCACTAGCTTGACTTGTGTAATTAGGGATTTGTTTTGTGGATTGTATTTTCAGTGCATGTGTGATAAAATACTGAAATTGTTTAATAAATGCCAGACATCCTTATGCAGTCCAGAATGTAAGTAAATACTGCACCATGGGTACCACCAAAAGCATACTCAAACTATTTTTCATGGTTTGTATGTTTTATTTTGCTCAAGTGCAGTCTGAGAAGAAACACAAAAAAGGAGAGAGATATTTTCCAGTATATTTTGTGAAGATTGTGTCTTATTGCCTCTGGTAAAATCCATGAACTTGCCAGAGAGTTTGAACTATGGAGCAGTACAACTGGAAAATAAAATAAGAACAGTACAAGTGGAAAAATTCCAGTGGGTTGAGGTTGTTACAATGAAGTGATAAAAATTTGTTTGTTTGATGAAACAGCTGTTTACCAATAATACAGAAAGTTTCTGCCTTTTCTTTGCTTTTTCTCTAAAGGTCTCTTAAATCCTCTCTGGCAGAGTATTTTCTTTTGGAGCATTCATTGATTCTTAACCTTTAGGAGGGGAAGGGACATCTGATCATCTAGTTCAGCTTCCCATGTAACACTTTATCCTTTTTTTTTTTTTTCTGACAGAAGCACAATTTTAATTTGGCTAGAGCATATCCTCCTCAGACAGATTCATGGCAGGGGAACTGTGTCTTAGTTTCTTGCATGTTCATGGTACTCCTCTCAGTGTTTTATAGATCTCTGGGAGGTTAGGCTTTACTCTTGCTCTTGCCATGCTGGAATGCCAAAGTTATTAAAGACCATTTTTATTTGGATTCCTGTTTTCTTTTGTATAACTACTAATTTTGCAGGCTGGAAATCAGTAACAGAGTGCACTCTTTTTCTTTTCTTTAAGATAAAATGTTCATTAATTTGAAACGTCGACGAAAAACTGCGCTGGAGACCGTAGCTGGAAGAAAGTCCTATCGTTTGTCAATGAAAGTGAAGGCATTTCCCTCTCCAGAGGTTATATGGTAGGACAACAGTTACTTCCACATATGCATACTAGACCTATTCGTAGTTCAAAGATAATATCTTACTAAAATATTCAAAGACTCCTTGAAATGGCAACAAGGAGATGATACAACTATGGAGTTTTGTTGGAAGTTTCTGGTTTGTCCTGGATTTTCTCAGTTTAAGAGAACGTTATCCCCACCCTGCAAGTGCCAAAAAGGAGGTCTGAAAAGTTTAAAGCTGAGATCTTCAAACGTGTTAGGTATTTCTCCTCTTGAAATCAATAGAACTCTACAGATAAGTATCTCTACCAGTCTCAAGTGAAGTGTTGAATCCAACTTCACTCAGACCTGAATAAGAGACCTGAACTTGTTTTTCAGACAGTAGGACAAAGAAAAGAAGCTTTTCATTAAAATAATGGAGTTGAGTCACATAGACATGCACTATTAGAAAAAGAAGGGAAGCTTGGTTTGTTATATGGTGATCTGCAGGTTGTAGGTCCACTTCAGTGCCTGCAGTGTTCACTTTGGCTCATGGTAAGAAAACTTTTTGAACAGTTTTTTTGTATTTACCCAAGTCACTTTTATATAAAACAATGTTATCTATTCATGATCTCAAGGGGTTTTTTTGTTTAAATAATTTTAAACACCAGTAGCTCTGGCTCAATTCATTGAACTTTAACAAAGGGTCAATGACAACACTGATTAAGAAAACAAACCATACATACATGGACAGTGAGAGTTCATGTTACTCACAGCCAGAAGTTACTTTTGCTCCAAACATTTTGGTTTGTTTTATAGCTCCACATGGAAACTTAAGGAGTAGAAGTGGACCTTATACTAGCCATTTATACAGTATTTTCTGTTTCTTTAATTGTTGGGCCTGTAAACACATATATATCCAAAATATCTGAAACATACAAAAAAACCCCAGACAATTAAGCAAGAAATTTAACTTCTTGTTTTTTTTTTCAACCAATATATTTGGTCAAACAATAGAACAAATAGTCCAGAGAGGTTGTGGAGTCTCCATCCCTGCAGATATTCAAAACCAGAGTAAAAATGGTCTTGACCATTTCTTGAGGTTGAACTAGGTCATCTCCAGAGACTCTTTCAGCCTCAATTATTCTGTTCTTCTGTAAAATACAGATACAGTGAAATGCCTAAACCCATAGTCCTGAGACCCAGGTTTTGGTGCCCTTCTATTAACAGTAAGAGCTTTCTGTAAATACTTAATATAGTCCATGAATCTTGTTAATCAAGTCCATCATAGCAAAACCCCACTGCATTCTTCTGCTAACATGATGTCAATTTTCATACAGCAACCTACTAAAATGTGGTTGGCACTGGGTTTCAGACTGTGAAGAAAAGTATTGTGCTTCTTCAGCAATCTGTGTTTCTGTTATCTTTGAAAGCATTCATGTGATAGCAGGATATCTGATTCTTAAGTGCTTATCTAATCTGTTTAGTCCTCCCCTTCCTAAAATCACAACTGTGCTCAGGCTACTGTAATACTTTGTCCCAGGATGTATTCTGAGGTCATAAAGAAATGGTCAGTACTGGATGATGCAACTTTTCTGTGAATGATTCTTAGCCCAAATGGCTGCCTCCTATCCTAAATGGCACAAGCCTGGAAAACTATGATCTTCAGAGACAGTGACAGTTTTCAGCAAGTCTCAGACACTATAGAGCCCTGTCATATCCTTATCAATTTTAACATATAGAATGGTATTCCCCAAAGCGCTTTATCAACAATCTTATTTGTAAAGGAAGGATAGGCTTCTGGTAAATGGAATCTTAGACTGTAAATTAAATCCTTGCCCAGAGATTGTGAAATGTTGTGAAATGGCACAACACAGACAGTTTAAGCAACACTCTTTCCAACTTTGATTTCTGAAATTCTTTTAAACAGGTTAAAAGATGGGCTACCTGCTGCGGAGAAGTGTGCCCGGTACATGGTTAAAGACTATTCGTTAATCATAAAGGATGTTGCCGAGGAAGATGCTGGAAACTACACTATAATACTGAGCATACGGCAGTGGAACTTGTCTAAGAATCATACAGTCACTCTTAGAGTAAATGGTAAGTTTGCAGCACATTCCCATGCTTCTTTTGAACATACAAATGCAACATTTTTGTCAAGCTAAATTTTCATCAGTCTTGCCCAGTTCAGGTCATTGTGGGCTTTCTTACTGACTTTCATGGACCCACATCCAAGCCCCATATGCAGGGTGATAAGCCCATCTTGGAATCAGAAGATGAACGCTGGTTTTCATTAGAGGAGTTTGTCTTCCACGGTCGTGTACTTGTTCCTGATGACTTAAATGTGTTACTAACCACTTACCCGACTTCACTTATGCCGGCTGTTTTCCTTTGTTCTCCTGGTGATTTTTCTTGTTACTCACTCTGCAGGAATGTCGTATTTTCATGATCATGCAGTACGTTGGAAATGAGCTGGGTTTAATTGCTTTCCCATTTTTACCCTTTCCAGTGAAACCCCAGATATATGAAAATGCTGTGTCATCATTCCCCGATCCCAATCCATATTTACTGAGCAGCAAGCAAGTGCTGACTTGCACCGTGTATGGTATTCCTCAGCCTAAAATCACGTGGATGTGGTATCCCTGTAGACAAAACCATTCCAAAACAAGGTAGGACAGCTCCCTTGTTTCTGTTTAGCATGTCTTCCCTTTCTATTACATTTAAATATGAAATTATTTTGCAAGAATAAGCTTGCCATGACTATTGCTTAGTTAGTAGAGCTTGTATACTTTAAATCAATGTTTGTTACTAAACATACAGGCACAGTGCAAATTTTTTTTCTCTGCATAATTATTTGAAAATGGAGGGTAGAGCTGTTACTTTGTATTGCCACTTAGGTTTATTTACAGTTCACTACTATTCATGCATGCGATATCCAGAGGCAATAATTGCTTTTAACTTTTATGAGGGAAGACTTGCAGACAATGTCTTGCAAAGTTCACACACTTTCCCAGGGAGGAGATTACCATGCTTTCCTCTGTGCACAGCGATCCCCCTGTGTAATTTCTTTTGAAATTCAACAGAAATAAAGACTGGTTTCATTATGAAGGTCAGTCTCTCTTATGACACACTGACTCACAGATTCAGTTCCGTGAGCCAAATGTGCCCAGCGTTCTCCAGATGATATTTCAACAGGGGAAAATATAAATGGCATCATACGAGCATACTTCATGCTGATGTGGTGTTTAACTAATCCTCTTCTATATTTAAGCCTTCTTTTGAACCCTGTTTCTTATGATTACAAGTTTGTGTGTTGACTCATTAATCCAAAGCTCTTCCCACATCATGAAATCTGACACAATCTTAGTGATTAACACTCAGCCTCCACCACGGCATTAGCATTCAGCTACTGTTGGAGGGTTCAGATATGTAGGGTATTTGGCTCACAATACAATGAAGGTATTTTAAAAACCTAACAAAAGTTTAGGAACCAACATTTTCTCAGTTTCAGTTGAAGATAATCACTACATAGAAGTTAACTTCACTAATGCTTTCACGTAGAATTGGGGTTTACAGGGACATTTCAGCCAAATATTTAAGAGTGTACTTAGCTGCCAGGATACAAGACACTTAATTCAGTTAAATAAGAAAACCAGCTTATTTCAGATTAAGGGTGCTTGCAAGTGCTTTGTCGTCACTGAGAAGTGCACGTAGTGTTTCCAACTACACCTTGATTGGCATTATGCTAATGGCTGCCTTTCTGTGCCCTGCTCACCAAAAGGTGGCACTAGCAATCTCTACTTTTGCTGAAATAGGTACAACCTGAAATCTGACACTTCCAGGACAGGTGAGGGCTGCATCTCTTCTGTCTGTTATGCTACCTTTGAAGGGTGGATCCTGGGGTGGATTAGAAGGAGTGTGACCAGTAGGTCGAGAGAGGTTCTCTTCCCCCTCTACTCTGCACTGGTGAGGCCACATTGGGAACATTGTACCCAGTTTTGGGCCCCTCAGTTCAAGAAAGACAGTGAGCTGCTTGAAAGAGTCCAGTGCAGAGCCACGAGGATGATTAAGGGAGTGGAAAATCTTCTGTACAAGGAGAGACTGAGGGAGCTGGGGCTCTTTAGCTTAGAGATGCTATTTTAGTGCCTTATAAAATAGCCTCCAAAATCTGTTAATGGTGTTTAGCAAAATCAGGGATATCATGCATCAAAAGCAGTGTGGCCAGCAGATCAAGAGAGGTGGTCCTGTTCCGGCAGTGGGGTTGGACTAGATGATCTTTCAAAGTCCCTTCCAGCCTCTAACATTCTGTGATTCTGTGAAAATCGTAAAATTCTGAGTATTAATTTATTCTTGCTTGCAGGTGCAAGGTGTAAGAGAAAAGAAATCACAACATCTTTTAAGTAAAGAAACCCTGTGAAAGGCATATATGAAAATTTTCAATCTTTTAGTTCCTTCCACAGGTTTATACATCTATGCATAGTCTGTATTGAAATCACTGTGTGGCACTGATAAAGCAGCTGGTTCTTCATTGGCAGCTGGGGTGGTGCTCATCCATTGTCGAATATTTCCTTCTGTTGACAAGTGCAAATCTGCACTATATCACAGAAGACTGTAATCAGAAATAACAAATAATATCTGCAAGCAGGTGTTTAATAATGTGCTAACTGTAGACTCAATTAAATGCTAATTAGAAGTGTGTTTGAGCAGGTGATCAAAGGAGAAATGTAACCATTTGAATCAGCTGTTGGCTCTGTTACAAGATTGTTTCCAGACTTGCTTCCAAACTGCCTTTATAATTGTTCTGTGACCGTTCTTTTTAACCCACTCCCCTTCCTTCTCCTTTCAATGCTTGCTGAAGAAGTAATTTTGAGAGCACAGTTTTTAATGTTTTGCCTAAGACTCCTTCTGAATAATATGGTGATAATTAACTATGGATGAAAGGCAGAAATACCTGAATAATTACATTTTGTCTCCTGCTCCGGAAAGGGAGCAGAACGAACTACCTCAGCAGCTGACGTGAGTTGCTTAGGCTCATGTCTATGCCGGTTCAGGTGTTCTCCCCGAGGAGCTGGAGAACACTTTAATCCCACCTATTTCATTGTACTTCCCTTTTTGTGTGAGGGAAGGTTTGCCTAAATTACTGATTTAAGGTCTGTGTACTTTGTGCAGCAGATTAAAAATGTATCTTATTCTGCCATCACTGCATTTCTTCGGATTTACCTGCTCAATGTTAGGTTTCCAAGGCTACAGTGCTACTCTCTTTGTGCTCAAATAGTGCCTGTTTCTGTGCATGAATGTAGTTTTTACCTTAGGCTGATAAACACCCACATCTTGCCATTACTTGATTTATAGCGGTGGGGATTGTAATCAAGATCCTGATTCCCTTGCCGCAGGACAAAGCTTACACTCTGAGTAAAAAGATAGTGTTGGTGCTGAGACCTTACAGTGCACAGATCTGTTTGCTCCAGATATGTGCTTAACTTCACATCACATGAGTACTATCAAGGCAAGCTGGGGAATGAAGCATAGCACATGAATCTAGCTGGCTTTCTTTTTGAAAGATTGTTGTCTGCGGTTTCCTTAATAGAAACCATTAGGTTATTTGGCTACTTCTTGCAATTTCTGTTCCAGAGAGATTTCTGTTTCAAAAAAAAAAAAGCTAAAAATACTTCAGTGGATTGCATTGCTTTTAAATAAAGTCTATGTATATTTCAATATTTTATGGCTGATCCAACCAATTTATATAACTCTCTACATCACATTTAGGCCAGTAACAGGAAGCTGGCCAAATAAAACAATTTCTGTAGTTTTCTGGTAGCAAATAAAAAAAGATAATACTAAAAAAAGGCAAGCTGTAAAGTTACTCAACAAATTTGCCTTTTTGAAACATGGAAAGACCAACTTCATTAGATTTCCCTGTTCTTTATTTTCTGTTAAAGTTCTGTTTCTTAAAACAACTCTGTTGGTATTGAATAATGTTTTGTTAGCTAGCTAGCTAACTAGATGGATAGGTGGAAACAGAACAAGAGGACACAGTCTCAAGCTGGACCAGGGGAGGTTCAGACTGGATATTAGGAAGAAATTCTTCACAGAGAGAGTGATTACCCATTGGAATGTGCTGCCCAGGGAGGTGGTGGAGTCACCATCATTGGAGGTGTTTAGGAGGAGACTTGATAGGGTGCTTGGCTGCATGGTTTAGTTGATTAGATGGTGTTGGATAATAGGTTGGACATGATGATCTTGAAAGTCTCTTCCAACCTGGTCTATTCTATTCTATTCTATTCTATTCTATTCTATTCTATTCTATTCTATTCTATTCTATTCTATTCTATTCTATTCACTGTCTTCTTATCTTCACCCCAGAAAGGAAACACAAAACTCAAGAAAAACTATCTGGGGGGGGAAGGGGGGAAGAAATGTTTGGGTAGTTTTTTAATGCTTATGCACAACTAGGAAATTCTGAGATGGCAACCAAAAAGAGACAGCAAATTATACAATGAGAGTTAATATTAAATGCAATCAAAGTATTAAAGATTACTCTTTTTTCAGTGTCTGAGAACCTAATTTTCCAGTGCTGTCTTATTAAAGCTTACTCTGCCCTGTAGCAGACACACACGTTCCCAGACTGGGTAGCCCTCAGATGCTCAGTGAATACAGTGTCCATCACCCTCCTTGACCTCTTCCCTACCACCCCAGACTTTTCTTTCTGGCCTTGGTTTTGCTTGCCTAGAGCTTGCGTAGAGTCTCCAGCACTAGCCAGGCTGAGCTCTACTTAAAACTCATCAGGTCTGAGGCTGCAGAATGAACATCTGCTCATCAAGAACATGCTTGATGTTAATGGTTCTTGACCTGTCTCTCTTCAGCAGATTTGTGTTTATCTTAAACTAATCTGGCAGAAGTTGCCAAGAAAGGCATGTGGGACACTGATATTGCTCAGTGGAAGCAGTGGTTTCCTCAGAAGTCATGCAGTGTACTTTGGGGGTAGTTTCTCTCTCTAGACATGTGGGAAGTTCAGGAGAGATCTTCTTCATGCTTTGCCCAAGATTTGGTCCTTCAGAAACTGCAAACAGATACAACCCTGAAACTGTACTTTGGGTGCTCCAACTCTCCCATCACCCTGCTGCCTTCCTCTCTCCTTGAGCTATCAGCTTGATTTTGATTTACAAATATCAGATTATTGTTTTACAACCTTGTCATCATGGCAATCTGCAGGTTTTGCGCTTTATTGGTTTTGTTTGGTTGGTTGGTTTGGGGTCTGGTTTTGTTTGTTTGTTTGCTTGTTTTTTCTCTATGTGTGTGCATGTGGAAGAAAGAAACATGATGCTGTAGAGATACCTATAGAAACAAAGTCTTTGGAAAAAAAGGGTACATGACTCTCTACCCCCTTGACTATAGTGTCAAGATATGAACCTTTCTTGGTGGTAAAATCCCCTTAATGGTGGGATTGGGAATGAAGGACTGAGTACATGAAGGTGAGGAAAGAAGCAGGCAACAGGGACCAGGGGCTGTGTGGAGGTATCTGAACTGGAAGTGTTGCCAAAGACCTCCTCTCAGGAAACTACAACGTTGTAGCACTTTGATGCGTGGGGATCTTCATTGAAATCACTGCTAATTTAACACAGAGTGATAAGAAGGGAGCATTATCTCCCTTTGCAGCTTGTCTGCAGTGCAAAAGTAGGATCACGTGGATGATTTTCTACCGAAATAGATCTTTGGCACTACATAGGAGAGGAAGAAGAGCATGTCATGGATCTCAGTGAGGCAGAAAATAGAGGTTTTCCTTGAAACTTCTGCAGAGATATAGAAAGCCTGAGACTACTGTAGTGGAAATTCGTAGTCAGACTCCCACCAGCTTTAGTGAACGAGGAGGCAGGCCGTGTGTGCCTGGCAGTCTAATTGCATTTCTGCGTTGTTTATGTCAGTGTATTAATAAGGGATTGAAAGGCAGGATCATTAGGATGTGCTTGGATAGATTATCAGGGAAAACAGATTTGCAACATCAGTGAGGTATGTAAAATGAACAAGTAAAAACAAATGTTAATTGTACTTAATTAGAAATGTACTGAACCACCCAAATTTAATTGTTGGATGTCTGCAAACAGTGATGCCCATTAGTTTGTCCACAGCGACTGGTTTTGTTCCCCATGCCACCTTCTATTTTCAGGAAGGGGAGGCCTAAGTCCTTAGAGCTGGTAAAAGTAGGTCATATGCCATTAATAAACAGGTAGTTAAAAAATGCCTTTGTTTAATTTGACGTGTGGCCAGATCATCTGCTCTAAATTCACACTGGCTGAGGATCTAGCTGGTGGCCTTCATGTCTTCCACTCTTTACTATAAGAAAATCTTTCAGCAATGTAGTAAAGTATAGGTACCTAAAGTGAGTACATCAAAAAGACATGCTATTCCCTCATATTGCTATGGTTAGGGAAATAGATTAGCACAAGAAATTCCCAAACCCTGTATTTGTCACATATCTTTCAAAAAAGATAGAGTAACAGCTGTGAGTGTACATTGCAGCAGTGTGGACTTGCAAAGAATTTGTAGCCAAAAGAAAGAGAGGAGTGAAACAGCATCTGATGTGCTTCAGGCCAGACAAACAATGTGTTGAAGCATCTCCTCCTGAACTTCCACTGTGAGCCAAAAGTCAATGCTTGCTTGTGACCACCTTTGATCCTTTGAAAACAGCCAGTAGGGCTGTATCCCTGTCCTCAGTCAGTATATTTTTTGATATTTTACTTACAAAATGCCATATGAATCAGACCTGGCATAGACATAAGCATAAGCAAGCCTGACAAATAGATGCTATGCACTGAGCATAGTTTGCCCCAGTCTGTCTTTTGGGTAACGCAGTGAATGCACTGATGAATTTATTCTGCAAGCTGTGAATGATTTCACTATGGGTCTTAGCTGAACCAGAAGCTTAAGCTTTCAAGTGTTGTTACTGCAAGTGTTTAAATCACCTTAAATCAACGTTTTCTGAGTCTGTTTCCAAAATGCATTAAACCAAAATGCATTGTGTTGCCCAAGTAATTTTTTAATTGATCATTGATCAAACCTAGCACATAAAGACTACAGTAATACCCATATGGTCAGGAGTGCTCTGTTTAGTTTTAACCCCAGCTTTCCAGTCTTTTTTTTCACTTGCTGTTCCTCATACTTTTCGCACTTTCTTTTTCCCTCTTGTTGCCTTCACGCAGTGTCCCCTTGGCTTTCCTAGGGACAGTCTGACACCTAGTTTTAGGGAACAACACGCAAGGCTCAGGTGGATGGTGAGATGTTGTTGCTTGATCTTTTACTTACTGTGGCCCAGCCCATGGAAAACAAAGCGTGCCAGGCTGTACGTGGGGACTGCACGTCGTGAGCGAGGCCCTGCACGCTGACAGTGTCCAAGCCAGTGGGACGCCCCAGCCCATAGCCAGAAACCTGCCTCTGCGCTAGCCAGGGGCTCTTGGCCAAAGGAAGGCACCAGGTCAAACTTTGTGTGTGCTTCAGATTGATTATGCATGGGATACTATTACTGGCTCTAGTACACCTTTTACAAAAATATACAAACTTTAGTTAGCATCCTTTTTCCTTTTATGTGAAAGCCTTTCAAAAAGCCTTTGCAGAAGGCTTTGAACAGACACCGTGCATGAGCTAAGAGTGCTCAGAAAAAAATACTCAGTTAAAAAACACAAAACCGAGGTTAAGAGAGAACAGCCAGTTCTTGCAGCATAGGGAGGTGACCAGTGAATTTTTTCAGGAGCTGGTTCTGCACTTGTCAACATGCTCAGGAATACCTGGGAAAAAATGCTAAGGAGGTGACAAAGTTTGCTGATGATATTAAGTTATTCAGATTTGAAAGGATAAGGTGTGCTTATGAATCTGGGTGTCTGAGTGATAAAGTGGCAGATGAAATTCATTGAAGAAAAAGTGTTCATGGTGCACACAGGAAAAATAATCCTGTATTCACATGTGAAACATGAGTGTAAAAAAGTCTATTGAGTGATCATTACTGCCACAAAGAGAAATCTGAGTGCTGTAATACATTGGTTTGTTAAAATGATCACATTCATGGCAGTTCAGAAAGAAAAGCAAGTGTTAGAAATTACTAGGAAAGAAATAAAGAACAAAATAGACACCACCATGATAACTCCACATGAACCTATGAATTATTGACATCTTTTGTGCTATGAGCATTCCTGGTCCTTTCATCTAAAAGGATGAAGCCAAACTCAAAGGCAAACTAGAAGGAGCAACAAAAAGGATCAAAGGAATTTCAGGGAATGAGAGGAATGTGTGAGGAATGAGTGAGGTCAAGGCTCTGCAGACCTAAAAAGAAATTACTTGGGGGCTACATGACAGAGATCTACAGACTTGTGATGGGCACACGTGGCTGAGGATATTGCTTCCAGTGCAAGAAGTAGGGGACCTTAAATAAAGCCAGGAAGAGCACAATTCAGAACAGAAAAAGGAGATGGTTCTTCATGCAGTGGGTAGCAGATTTGTGAAACTCTGTGCCAGAGGATTTTGGTGGGGGTTGAACAGTTTGTAAGAAGTCTCAGAAGAGAAACTCACTGAAGTATAGAAACAGGCTCCATTGCGGGAAATTCCTGAGCTGACAATAATTGGTGACTGGGGGAGTATAAGGAGGAAGTATCTGAAGTTAGTCCTGCTCTTACTCATCTCCAACCATCTGCTTATGGTCATTGTTGAGACAGGATATGGGGTAGATGGATCCTTGGTCTTATATTCACATTTGTCAGTATTTTCTCTTCCTGTTTTCCTTCTAATCAACTCCTCTCTCCCCTTAAAAATGTTTCCCTCCATTCTTTCTCATCCCTTCCTTGTTTTCTGCCTGCACTTCCAGTCCCTCACTCCAATCAGCCCAGAGTTACTCTCAGACCCCTACTTGCATTGAAGCTGGAAACAAATCATCCTGAAAAACACAACCTCAGTGCAGCAATAGCTCTTTCATCTCTTCTGCTGATCACTGGAAAATGGAAAGGGTGTTAGTTGTGCTTCTAACTGGTCAGCAAGATAGGGAATGTTAAGGACAGTCTAAACAGATTAGTGAAGAGTTACTCCTTTCTAGAGCCTAGAGGATTCATTCAGGACATCAAAGGAAAGGAGAAGGAAGGTGCTGGGGATACCTGGAGCTTGGAAGGCTATAGATATAAGGTTATGTCAGGAAGTCAAGCAAGCTGTTAGGAGTGACTTGTGCACAGAAAAGAACTTCTAGCAGAAGCGTCTGAATGACGCTAGGAACATAGACTGAAAATAGAAGAAACAGATCACAAGAATGGACATTGTATGTAAAAGTTTGATGATCTTTCTCTTTAGGTTTCTGACTGCTCAACCAAATCAGAAAACACTTCTTCCTTTCAGTACAACAGACTATTAAAATCAAACACTTTTTTTCCCCTGAAAGAAATTCTGGGTGCTTGTGGAAACCTCATGCTTTGAGCGATAATTCTGTAGTTCCAGCCAACACCCAGCTCTTCTGTGGAGGACATGATTGCCACTTTTGAACAGAGAAAGGGGAGGCTGAGTCACAGTGACTGCATGGGAGACAAGAGTGATTACAGTTTAGCAAAGGATTGAAAGGACAAAAAGGAAGGAAGGCTGAAATATGATGGTATTCTGTGTCCATGAAGAATGCCAAGGAGTGCAAGGCAGGAAATTGAGGGTGAAGAAGGAAAAATATAATTGTGATAAACTCAGGATGAGAATATTTCAGGTCACCTCAAGATGTGCAAACACCTGAAAAATTACTTTCCCTAACATCCATTGGGTCTTAAGTACTAGCAAAGAACTTAGAAACAAAATGTGGGTTTTGGTGACGTTCAGCCTCAGGCATTTGCAATTTTTGTTGTGTTTTGGTGTTGCAAGGTGCTCAGGTGTACAGATGTAGCAGTGAGTGGTTTTCTGTGGCAATGCAAGTGTGGACTGATGCACCACTGAAAGGTGGGATAGGTAAGACTTCTGCTGATGCTACTACTTCTTCTGAGATAGTTCAGCCATAATGTTTGGAAAGTTTGACTGTGAGAGGGAAATATTATTCATTTATCTGGTTGCATGTAGATAATAGTTATATATATATGTAAAGGCAGTGTCCAGCTGTCAAACACTTTCTTTTTTCATAGAGCCTTGGAGATAGGCAAAAAAGTCATGAATGCCATATACCCTGCTATTTTCAAAGATGCTCACCAGGAGGATGAGGCATTCAGGGTATTGGGCATCTCTCCTAGAGAATGCATTTTCCCTCTAAGTATTGCTCTCAGTGGGGAACACAGAGCATAACTGCAAAACAGAAAACAGCTCAGTCCTTACTCTGACAACTAGGCAGTGCACCAGGGCTCCAGCCCAGCTCAGTGCATGGAAGCTGCTGAGAAATCTTCCAGCCACCCTGCACCTTGTCAGTGAGTAGATGCTCAGATTAGCTAACAGTCCTTGGTCACAAGTTGATCCCATGCTGGAGACAGAGGCTGAGGAATGGTGATGGAGACTTGTTCATTGAGGGTCATGAGCATGTCTGAAGTGAGATGAGCTGGTGATATCCCACTGCTCTTGGCAGGCTAGTAGGGACCAGTGGCAGCAAAAGCAGAGAAGCAAATAAGACATGCAGAGGACATCCTACACCATTCTCACCAGGAATTCTCATTTGGCATTCTTTGTCAAGGTCCTAAATAAATATAAACAAACTATAATGTGTGGTGTAAAATGTATCCAGTACCTATCATTTGTAGAAGACTTCTTCCTAGTGCCACTGATCCATGTATTGGGCAAGGTGCTTGGGATGAACTCTCAGCTCACTGCAGCTTTCCTATCAAATGCAGTGAGGCCAGCATTTCAACCTTTAACTGATTATTTTTGACCTAGAGCAGGAATGCTTGGACCATAGTTACTTAGAATCATGGAATCACATCCACAGCCAAAGCTTGAGGAGCATGCTGGCAGGGAGCCAGCACACATTCTCCCTCTCCACTCCACCCCCATAAAGCACATTTCACAACCTGTACATGCTCCCTGCTACTATTGTCACTCTCTGTTTCCTGCCTCAAATCTACTCAATACACCCTAAGACACGTGGCTACACCAGCCCTATGCTACCAATCACACGGCACTGAACTCCAAGGCACAGAGCAGGCAAGGCCCATGTCCTTCAGATATTTTTGATAACTTCCAAGTGGAAAACCATTCCTATACATCCTTTACAATTCCAGGAATTTCCAGAGTTCCTGTCTTAAAGTCAGAGTCATCCCCACTGCCTCTTGAAAGATGTGAGTCAGCTCAACTTGAATTTGTAATAACATTGCCATGATGCCGCTAGGAATTGATTGCTCTCCTAATAGAAGAATAGATGCTGAGAAAAATACTGTACTTGCCATTAATCACTCTCAAAAATGGTCACCTTCAGTGACAGGATGGCTTCCTCTTGCTTCTAGTACTGGCACAACTGCCAAGTACTACCGCAGTAAACACGAGCGTCACTCGGGCTGCCAGCTGCTTTGCCAAGAGGAACGCTCAGAGAATTGAGTGGGGTATTGTGGGAGGGAAAGATTGTGATAGCCTCTGGCATCACACAGGAAGGCTTGGGAGGAATGAGCTGAGAAGATGAGGAGGCAGAAGATGAGCATTTTTCCAACTGATATGAGGATTTGGGCTCTTCCACTGGTATTTGTCTCCGTACTGCTTGAACCACAAATTGCAGGACGGTCTCCAGAATGGGGAAGATTATGTCTGGACAGAAACAGAGTTTCATGCTTTCATTTGGGACTGCCTGCCACAAAGGAGGTTGAATCTGTCCTGTGAATAATTAGATAAATCCTTTACCTTAGCTCCTATACTCTGCTACGAATTGCTGCAATGACAACAAAACCACTTTTGTTCCGAGACCAGTAGTTTCACAGGCAGGACCAGCTTGGAGCTGGTTCTAGTTTTATTTCAGTGAAATAGATCAAGATGACATGAAATACACTCTTACCCTGGAAACTTTTCCCTGTCCATAGTTATAAATACACCACATTATTGTGCTTGGCATGCTGTATGCTAATAAAGGTGAGGGCTCTGAAACTCATTAGGAAAGGGAGAGGGCTGCAGTGCAGAGTGAGGACAGTGTGAAGCTAAGGTTGATAACCATGGCCTTGTCCAGAATAGGCCATGGGAGTTTTCTTATCTCACTTTGGCAGGAGGTGCTGCTAGCTTCCTGTGCGAAATCAGGAGCATATGCTGCTTTCCTCTTGTTGTTTGGCTTCCTCCGCTACACAAGACGGTTCCCAGCACTGTGATTATCTTTGCATCTTCAAACATGGCACACTCTGCTTCCTCAAGGGCTTGATGTATTCTTGAGAAGCAGGCTGGCTCCCCTCCCCCAGGCCGCTTCTCTAGGGCCCCTGCCTGTGCCAGATTTGCACATCACAGAACTTATTTGAAACTAGCCTTAACTTCTGGTTGCATATGCCAGCTCTTCCAAAGAAGTGTGAATTCCCAAAGCTAAGGGTGATGAGCAGGTCCGCTGGTGAAGCTTGCCCACCACTGCAGGCAGCTGGGCAGGCAGCCTGTGCTGCCACCTTCCTTGGCCCTCAGCACCAGCAAAGCCACTTGCAGCCCTCCTTCCCATCATACTGGCCTTCCCTCGAAATCTTTAGGAGAATGGCTTCTGTTTTACAAAGGCATAGGCTCATTCTCAGGCCCTCAGCACAAGGGATGAAGCCTGCCTGTGCAGGTGGGGGGGTGTGCACATGGGCAAACGCGCATGCGAGCACGCACGCAGGCATATGGAAAAAACCGCTTAAGGAGTGAGAAACCCGATTACTGTGCTTTTCCCAGCACTCAAATAAGGCAGCAGAGTCTGATTACCTTGCTGCCACATTGCATAATGTTTATAAACGTACGTTTGTACGTGTACCCCCTTAGCATGTGTTATATAGGATCACTGCACGTGCGTAGTTGCACCCACAAAACAGGGACGTGGAAAGATCTGCAGGGACACAGGTATGAAAAGTGCTTAGAAATGTGCTAGCAGATGTTAGCTTGTTTATCAATCTCTGTGCACACTGTGTGCTTTTTCATTAACCTGGCGGTAACCCTGGGGTAAGCTTTCCTGAAGATGCAGCGTAAGGAGGGCTCGTCCCACGACAAAACATTGAAGGAATTCATGTGCTCCAGAGACGTGGAGTAAGATTCAGATAGCCAAAATTCAGTGGGATTTCCCTGAAAGCACAGACAGTTCTTGCTAACAATAGGATACTCTTGCTATTTGACTGAGTGGATAGTTTAAACCTGTAATTTCTTTATAAGGCAGAAAAATATGTAGCTGATGTTATCTGAGGACACATGCAGTGCAACATCAATTGAATTAACAGGAAGATGATTGTGTGTTTTGGTCCTAGCCAGAGCAAAGTTTTATATTTTCATTTTTCTCTCTTTCTTTCCAAGCATCTGTGCTTAACACAAATATTTGGTTTGATGACTGCATCTAAGTGCAGCAGAGGCTTTTCTGTTACAAAATGCCTTTTGTTAGAAGCTGAAGTCAGATTACGAGGCAAGACTCTTAATTACTCCCATTTGTCCCTTTCCCATCTCTTCTTGATGCTGCTGGCCTAAGTAGTGGCTTTCACATGGCATCACTGGCAGCATCAAGGGGCAAGAATACTGACCTGAGTAACCATCTCAGAATACTGGAAGTGGCTTGAGTGCTGTCCCTAAGATGTGATATTGTACTTAAGGTCAAATTGAGAGCATTTGACATCTGAGAAGGGAAAGCATCTGGTTTTGCGTCCAAAGGGATGAGCCTGACTTGTCCTAGACTTTGCCTGGCAGCTGCAGTGCAGCTGATTTGTAAATGTTTGCTGATCCAGCAGACCGTGGAGCTGAAGTGGCACATACAACAGTACTTCCAGCTCCTGTTGTGTGCTGTGGGTTGTTAGATAATGTATTCTCAGCTTGATTGTGACTCGTTTTTCATTAAAGCCATGGACAACAGCTATTAACCGTATTTGATTTTCTACTATCATTGCACTAGCACTACAAGCAGCAATTTGGAGATAGTATACTATGTGAAGTCAGTAGAGTTCACATATATGTCTCCAGGGCTAATATTTCATCTAGTGTTTTACATGTGTTTTTCTTGTTATTATGATGGTGTTTTGTATTATGTTATTAATAAGTAGTCAGTGCCTCACTGTGCTAAGACATCAGCAAAGACATAAAACTGATCTCATCCCTAAGACACTGCAACTTAAATATATCCAGTCTTTTTCAAGGGATTATGAGGACAAATATGATAGTAATTATGATTGGAGACTGCAAAGCTGCAAGAAAGGAGACTGGAGATGCCTTTCGAAGATGCACAAGCAGTTTCTTAACAAGCATTATAACTTCTTTGTGACCTTTACTACAACATAGAATCATAGAAGTATTAGGGATGGAAGAGACCTCAAGGATCATTTAGTTCCAACCCCCCTGCCATGTGCAGGAACACTTCACACTACATCAGGTTGCTTAAAGCCACATCCAGCCTGGCCTTAAAAACCTCCAGGGATGGGGCTTCCACCACCTCCCTGGCCAACCTGTTCCAGCGTCTGACCACCCTCATGGTGAAGAACTTCTTCCTAACATTCAATCTGAATCTACCCATTTCTATTTTTTTCCATTCCCCCTGACACCCTAAAAAGTCCTGCACATGGTTCTCTGTAAGGGCTTCTGTAGTAAGGAGCATAGATTTTTAGCTTTGGAACAAAGAAATAGAAATTCGTTCTGTGGGGAAAAGAAACAAAAAAATTAACTAATTTTTTAGTATGGGTGAAATGAGGTTCTGGGGTCTATGTCTTCCTGTACAGAGATTGCCTGAGTATCCAGTCATAAGGATGTGCCTTAGGTATTGCCTGGTTTTGTGCCTACAGTACTGGCATCATGAAATAAGTTTTGATATCTGCTTTGGGGTGTAACTGTTATCAGCTTACCAACATTATTCTATCTTCTGTGTTCTAGTCTTGTTACAGAACCAGGCATCTTAAAGTGTTAATGGCACCTGTCTTTCTGAATAATTTTTAACCTTTTTTTCCAATCTGAACACATCACCAAGTTTTTATCCTTTCCCCCTCTGGGGAGTAGAATAGAATAGAATTAACCAGGTTGGAAAAGACCTTTGAGATCAGCAAGTCCAACCTATCACCCAACACCATCTCATCAACTAAACCATGGCACTAAGTGCCTCATCCAGTCCCCTCTTAAACACCTCTAGTGATGGTGACTCCACCACCTCCCTGGGCAGCCCATTCCAATGGCCAATCACTCTTTCTGTGAAGAATTTCTTCCTAACATCCAGCCTAAAGCTCCCTTGACACAGCTTGAGACTGTCCCCTCTCATTCTGAGACAGGTTGTCTGGGAGAAGAGACCAACCCCCATCTGCCTACAACCACCCTTCAGGTAGTTGTAGAGAGCAAGAAGGTCTCCCTTGGGACTCCTCTTTTCCAGGCTAAGCAACCTCAGCTCCCTCAGCCTCTCCTCCTAGGGCTTGTGCTTCCAACCCCTCACTAGCTTTGTTGCCCTTCTCTGGACACATTCCAGCAACACAGCATCAAGATCAACTCAGCAGTAACTCAGCATCAACTGTCTTGGATAAGAGAAAGCTCCAAGGAGACCTTATGGTGGCCTTCCAATATCTTAAGGGGGCCTACGAGAAAACTGGTGAGGGACTTCATAGTGTGTCAGGTAGTAATAGGACTAGGGGGAATGGATCCAAGCTAGAGGAGGGTAGATTTAGATTAGACATCAGGAAGAAGTTCTTCACTATGAGGGTGGTGAGATACTGCAACAGGTTGCCCAGGGAGGTAGTGGAAGCCCCATCCCTCAATTTTTTTAAGGCCAGGCTGGATGTGGCTCTGGGCAACATGATCTAATGGAGGGTGTTCCTACCCATGGCAGGGGGGTTGGAACTAGACGATCCTTGAGGTATCTTCCAACTCTGGCAATTCTGTGATTCTGTGTGTCTTTAATCCACCCTGCCCTCAACAGTCAGAAGTTGGCTTTTAAATCAAAGTGTAGAAAAAGGGGTTGTGTA
This sequence comes from Dryobates pubescens, assembly GCF_014839835.1. Lineage (NCBI taxonomy): Eukaryota > Metazoa > Chordata > Aves > Piciformes > Picidae > Dryobates > Dryobates pubescens. The sequence goes on from NC_071621.1 coordinate 22,653,239, forward strand.
TATAGGGCTTTCTTGCCATTCTATTGCTCTCTGTCTATTCTGTACACGAATCATAGAAAAGGCCTCTAAGGTCATTGAGTCCAACCATCAAGCCAGCACCACCATCCATGGCCGCTAAACCATGTCCAGAAGTGCCATGCCCACACATTTTCTGAACGCTTCCTGAGTTGGTCACTCTGCCAGCTCCTTGATCAACCTATTCCAATGCCTGACCACACTTTCTGTGAAGAAGTCTGTTTCACTACACATGTTAAACCTTCCCTGGCATAGCATCAAGCCATCTTCTCTCTTCCATCGCCTGATATTAGGGAGAAGAGACTGACTGCCACCTTTCTAGAACCTCCTTTCAGGTAATTGTAGAGAGCAATGAGGTCTCCCCTCAGCCTCATCTTCTCCAGACTAAACAATCCTAGTTCTGTAAGCAGTTGCTTGTAAGACTTGTTTTTCAGACCCCTCACCAGTTTTGCTCTCCTTCTCTGGAGATGCTTCAGCATCTCAATGTTCTTGTAGTGAAGGGCCCAAAACTGAGCACAGTACTTGAGGTGCAGCCTCACCAGTGCTGAGCACAGGGGCACCATCACTTCCCTACTCCTGCTGGTCACACTGCTCCTGTTACAGATTAAGGCCTGCCCCTGTTTTCTGACTTTTTTTTGAGCTCACTAAGCTTCTCAATACGAGCTAAGAAATTTGGGCAGGGGATCATCTCTGTGTTCATGATTACAGCCCAAGTTAGTTTACATATCATAATTTCTTTAAGCTGTAATATCTGCTAAGGCCTGGGCAGTTTGACGCAAAGTTGCACAACTGAAAGCAAGCATGTAAAGAGTGTACCAGCGATGTTATAAACAACACAAAGTTTAAGCAAACTGCACAGCTAGCTGAAGGGAAATGAACCTCATTCTTTGGTCAGGATTGCATCACATGTCATTACCCAGTCAGTGGGCTTTAGAGGTCGTATCTCCAAACAGCTGGTATACATGTCAGAACTATTTGATTACAGATAATACTACAATTATCTTTCAAATCCATGGAAGATCAAAGGAACATATCGTATCTGAAAGAGCCAGCCCTTGCTGAAGGCCTAAGTTGTACTGATGAAGCTGGAATTGAACATGCCACAAAAAAATCTTGGATGAAAAGCAAAACTAGATATCCTCAAAGAAGAAAAGGGACAGGCATAATTTAAGAAGCATTCCAATGTTTTTGTTTCCATGTGTACCAAATTAGGCTTTGGGAAAGAAATTAGCTCTACCATGACCCCACCTGAATGTTCTGATTAGAAGCCAATTTGTTGCATAAGGCAAAAACATTTTTTTCCCTGAGATTTCCATTCATTAACATGGCTTTGATTTTTTTTTCAGATTAAATGAACATTTAAATCCCTTTGGCAATTAGGTATAGTTTAACTTTATTTTGCTAATTTGCAGGATTATGGCTCGTGGTTTAGAATCATTGAACTCCAATATTTATGTCAGATTTTGCCATTTTGTCAAATGAACTAAAGAAAACATTCAGAAATGAGAACTTGCACTTTTTTGCTTGATGACAAAAAGACTCTGCACACAGTGAAACAGCATCCAATACATGGAGCTTGAAACAAATCTAAGTTGTTGTGAATCTAAGGCTGAAAGTAATATGAACTTGCGCTTGAAGCCAAGCCTGGTCCATGACAATGGCTAAAAACAGGAGCACTGACAATGTGAGGCTGGTCTTGCACATCCCAACAATTAGGCTCAGACTGTAAATTTTGACCTCCCAGTCCACAGTGGGTTGAATGTTAGCACTTAATCCAGAGAGCTAATACTCAAGGAGTGGTTATGGAAGTAGATCAGGCTGCATCAGGCTCCAAACTTCAAGATTTAATGAAAAGTTAACTGTACGTGTCTGGTCATCACAGCACCTGCAGCTTCCCTAACTGATCACTGTTTCCAAAAGAATTGCTTTGTGTTATATGTTAAATGCTTCACTCTGTCATCAAATCCCTAAAACTTCAATTTTTGTTGTCTTCAGGCATGGATTTTGCTTTTATACTGATGGCGCTTTCATCCTGAAAGCTGGCAGCAACATGGGAAACAGGATCCAGAGCATCACTGAGAGAACAGCTGTAATAGAGGGCAAAAATAAGGTATGATTCTTTTCTGTGTGACAGCCTGTGTTGAAAACCACTCTAAGGTGCTGATGAGACAACAGTGAAGAAGCCAGTATTTTTATACTGTTTAGATTTGAAGAGCTGCATGTGTACAAATAACTGATTTGTCTGCTGAGATGTAGAGATGTACTCATTTCTGCATGCAATCATAGTAAGGTTAAGTGAGACAGGCAAAGAGAGCATGGATCACAGGATTCACCGTATCTGCTCTCTTAAAGCTGGCCTGTAGTATTTTGGGGCAGTTCAGGAACAAAGGGGCAGGGTTCCAGGCCATCTTTGCTTCATTTTGTGACATTGCACAATTTCCTGTTGTTTTTCCTATGAGAATTAAACAATTTATTCTCATTATAGAGTTTATTCACAGATGTGGTCCTAGATTATTAGATGGCCAGGTCTTTTCTTGCAATAAAAATGTTAAAGGGCCAAATGAATCCAAATTGCAAAAGCAAAGTTTGGGAGAGATCTCAGTTAGAGAAAGCATGATGACTGTCCCAGTGGCTTTTACCACCTCAATGTTAAGTGTCTAGTCCATCAAGCATCCCTTTGTGGGCCATGCCTGTAGTCTGTTGGTGTCCAGGTCTGGGCCCCTCAATTCAAGAAAGAGTTGCTTGAACATGTCCAGAGAAGGGCAACAAAGTTGGTGAGGGGTCTGGAGCACAAACCCTATGAGGAGTCACTGAGGGAGCTGGGCTTGTTTAGCCTGGAGAAGAGGAGGCTCAGGGGAGACCTTATTGGTGGGGGTTGGTCATTTGTCCAATGTAACCAGCACCAGAACAAGAGGACACAGTCTCAAGCTGCACCAGGGGAGGTTTAGGCTGGATGTTAGGAAGAAATTCTTCACAGAAAGAGTGAATGGCCATGGGAATGGGCTGTCCAGGGAGGTGGTGGAGTCACCATCAATGGAAGTGTTTAAAAAGAGACTGGATGAAGCACTTAGTGCCATGGTTTAGTTGATCAGATGGTGTTGGGTGATAGGTTGGATTTGATGGTCTCGAAGGTCTTTTCCAACCTGGTTAATTCTGTGAGACAAAGATGAATTTGCTGGGAGCCATGGAGGATTGTCCATCCATTAAAACCTTCAAATTAAGGATGCCCTAAATGAGCTGCACTGTTCTGGGTTAGATATGAGACCAATTTGGTGTGGTTGGGTAGTCTGTGAGTAGTTCAGCCGAGGATGCATAATGTTATGCAGCCATCACTGCACCTGATTTCACAGGTTAGTATGATTTGTGGCAGTAACAGATGAAGACAGACATTTTAAAGCCTACCTTATTCTAGGCCTCTCACTTCTAAGAACACTGAAATGCTTTTTTGTCATTCTAAGGGCATTGAGGATGTAGATCTCCTTTCCTTGATGGCTGCCTTCAGTCTTCTGCATGCAAAACCGAGTATAAACTCTAATTATGCTCAGGTTAGGGCCCTTTCACACACCACAGAATAAGTAGGGCTTTGTGTATGAGCACAGATCAGGCCTGGGACTGCATTTTCTCCTGCTGTTGTATTATTTAGAAAGTGCCACAGGTGTTCATGGCACCATTCCAGCACATGGGAACAGGCTGGATCCCAGTGAGGCATTTGCTCTATTTAGCTGGCCACCTTTACGTGCTCAAAGATGAAGGCAAAGATGGGAGAAAGCAGCTTCCTTGGGGAGACTATTGTAGGAAAACATAAAAAATGAGATAAAGAGAGGGATTGGAAGGAGGAAAGGGAAATAATTTCAGGCACAAGAAGACACAATCTATTCCAAAGGCAAAATGATGAACAAAAGATGGTAAGAACCAGTTCTTTTCCAGAAGACATCTAGTCATGCTACGGGTGAAGTCCTACCTGTTTTCAGGGTGCAGAAGGAGCTGTCTAACGACCAGATCTCATTCTCCTTGTGTACCATGCATTTTGGAGACAGCGGAAGAGGAGTGGCTGAAATGTGAAAGCAAGTTCCAGTCAACAGCAAATAAATTCCTCCCTGGAGGAAGATGCTAATAATGGGTCCTTGCAGCAGAACTGCAGGTTTTGTTTGAAGTCTTTGGCAGGTAGCCCTTTGTAAAAAATATGCCCAGAAATGAAGCAAGGAATGGCCTCTGCATGTGTTACATGGAAAGTTTTGCAGCGAAACTTAGTGGTTCTCCTTGCAAGGCAATTTAGTTGAACTAAGAAAGGTCTGCCTTTCATTGCTTTGCTCTTCCTGGTGCCTACAGCGAATGGGAGGTTAATGAAACGATCTCTTTGCTCAGCTTATGGACAGCTTTCCTAAGATTTCTGGATTTCTGCTGCTCTTCTGTAGCTTTTCAAGCACAGCTGAATTCCTGCTGGGAGTAGAAAATGCTCTCTAATCCTGGGTTCCCAGCCAAGCCATGAGTTGCATGAGCATGCAGGATTTTTTTCTTGTTTTTCCATGGAGTCTATAGCTTTTCAGTCTTTGCAGTCCAAGAGTCATTCTTGGTCTTCTAGGGCAAACTCAGAGACACAGTTCAGACAAAGCCCTTCTGCTGGGCTATTGTAAAACTTAATAGCACTGAACTTACTGAATGCAGCATGTCATCACAAGCATCTGGCTCTGATGCACTGCTCCTGTCAGCAGTTCTGCTACTGCAAACAGCTACAAACAGCTCTCTGAGGCACTTCAACATCAACAGAGTCCTGCTATCTAAACAGTGTCTACCTCAGTTCCACATCCAAGCATAGCAAGCATGGTAAAAACAGTCTCAAAGCTCAATGAAAGCAACAAAGATGTAAGAGAAAAACAGTAGGAAATGGATGAAGAAACTTAAAAAACAGAATATTTGCTTTGGTAGGAAAGGAGAAATGGGAGTGAACAGAGGATAAGATTATTGTAATCAAGGAAGGAGATGAACAAGAAATAGTCAAAAGAAGGTTTTTTTCAGCCATCAAGGTAGCTTTTTCCACCTTGCTTAAAGACATTGTACTAGTTCCTTCTGCTTCCTGTCTGTATGTGCATCATTCAAGTTCCTTCAGTTTGGCTTTTCTGCTGTGGTATGTTGATTATTTGTTTGTTTGTCTGTCATTATCAAGGTGGCCACAAGTATATTTTTAAAGTTAGAAAACCCTCAGACTCTCTGTCTGTATGGTTAAAGTAATGCAGGAAGCCTAAGCTACATTACTCTTCTGGTGACAGAGAAAGCATGACAGTGTTTTAGCAACATTTCCGCTGAAGCCTTTCCAAACAGACATTGAGAAACTTGAGTGGTATAATGGAAGAACTTTGTAACATAAGCTGTAATACTTAATCACGAGACAACTCTTGAAGTGATTTGATTCCCCCACCCGAAGTTTTCATTCTCATTCTGTTGGACATTTCAGTGACTTCCTACAAAGCTGGGCTATTCTTAGGCTTATCATGTAAACAGATCGCAGACACTGCCCTGTCATTCAGCTGCTTAAAGCCATCACTTCTCGGTGTTCCCAGCCAAGGTTAACTGCTATGTGTAACTTAGGACTAATACTGATTATTATTAGTAGTAGCACTAGTATGATCAATATTTTTTTTAATTGTCAGTCTGTGAATGATCGGCAACAACGAGGTCCAAAGAGCTGCTATATTCATTGGTATCACTGCATACACATCAGGCACGTGTTCTCTCCCATGTGTGCAGGCACAATGGTTTATCAACAGCTTTGAAAGGAGTCAGTACTTCTTGTACAGGAATACAAGGGTCTACTAGCAACAGATGGAGCATATATGTCCCAGAGGGGGAGAAAGATCTTAGCACATGAGAATAGCCTATCCCACAGAGGGGAAAGGGTTTTAGGAAGGGAGTTGGCAGGACTCATTGACAGGGCTTTAAATTAGATTTGAAGGGGGAAGGGGCTGAAACCAGTCCCCACAGACAGGAGTCTGAGGGTGGTAAGCTGGAGTCAGGGGTGAAACCAGCAGCCCAGCTGCAGTGCATGTACACTAATGCACGCAGTACAGGTAACAAACAAGAGCTGGAAGCCTTGTTACAGCAGGAAAGTTATGATGTAGTTGCCATCACAGAAATGTGGTGGGATGACTCACATGACTAGAGCACTGTAATTGATGGCTACAGGCTCTTCAGGAGAGACAGGTGAGGGAGAAGGGGTGGAGGGGTGGCCCTGTACATCAGAGAGGCTCTAGACGCCATGGAACTAGAGATTAAGGATAATCAAGTTGAGTGCCTGTGGGTGAGAATTAGAGGGAAGGCCAACAAGGGTGATGTGCTGGTTGGAGTCTGTTATAGACCACCCAACCAGGATGAAGAGGTTGATGAATTATTTCATAAGCAGGTAGAGGCTGTCTCAAGATCAACAGACTTTGTTCTTATGGGTGATTTTAACCTGCCAGATATCTTCTGGGAACTTAACATAGCAGACAGGAGGCAGTCTAGAAGGTTCTTAGAGTGTATGGAGGATAGTTATCACAGCTGCTGTGTGAGCCTACCAGGGTAAGGCTTTGCTTGACCTTCTTTTTACAAACAGAGAAGGGCTGGTGGGAGATGTGGTGGTTGGAGGCTGTCTGGGCTCCAGCGACCATGAGATAACTGAGTTTTCAATATGCAGTCAAGCTAAGAGGGGCAGCAACTAAACCTCCACTCTAGACTTCTGGGGGGTGGACTTCAGATTACTTAAGGGACTAACTCAGAAGGTTCCTTGGGAAACAGCCCTTAAAACCAAAGGGGTCCAGGAGGGCTGGGCCTACTTCAAGAAAGGACTCTTGAAGGCGCAGGAGCAGGCTGTGCCAATGTGCCAGAAGAGGAGCCGCTGGGGCAGACGGCCAGCTTGGATGGGTGATGAACTTCTGGGTGAATTAAGGGGGAAAAAGAGGATGTATCATCTTTGGAAGGAAGGAGAGGTTACTCATGAAATGTATAAGGATGTTGCTAGGTCATGTAGGAAAAAAATTAGAGCTTAGACTGGCCACTGCTGTGAAGGGCAACAAAAAGTCCTTCTATAAATATATTAATGGCAAGGGGGGGGGGCAAGGACAAGCTCCACTCCTTGGTGGATACGGAGGGGAACATAGTAACAAAAGGTGAGGAAAAGGCAGAGGTACTTAACACCTTCTTTGCCTCAATTATCAATAGCAGGATAGGTTGTCTTCCAGACAACTGGCCTCCTGAGTGGGCAGATGGAGTCAGAGAGCAGTATAGTTCCCCTGTAATCCGGGAGGAAGTAGTTAGAGACCTGCTTAGCTACTTGGATCCCCACAAGTCCATGGGATCAGATGGGATCCATGGGTGCTGAGAGAGCTGGCAGATGAGCTGGCCAAGCTGTTCTCCATCATTTTTCAACATTGGAGAGGTCCCAGATGACAGGAAGCTGGCCAACGTGATGCCCATCCACAAGAAGAGCCAGATGGATGAGCCAGGGAATTACAGACCTGTCAGCCTGACCTCTGTGCCAGGCAAGATTATGGAACAGGTCATCTTGAGTGCAATCACACAGCACTTACAGGATGGCCAAGGGATCAGGCCCAGCCAGCACAGATTTAGGAAGGGCAGGTCCTGCCTGACCAACCTGATCTTCTATGATCAGGTGACCGCCTGGTGGATGTGGGGCAGGCTGTGGGTGTAGTCTACCTGGACTTCAGCAAGGCCTTTGACACTGTCCCCCACAGCAAACTCCTGGCCAAGCTGTCAGCCCCTGGCTTGGACAGCAGCACTCTGTGCTGGGTTAGGAACTGGCTGGAGGGCTGAGCCCAGAGAGTGGTGGTGAATGGTGCCACATCCAGCTGGCAGCCAGGCACTAGTGGTGTCCCCCAGGGATCAGTGCTGGGCCCAATCCTGTTCAATATCTTTATTGATGATCTGGACAAGGGGATTGAGTCCATCATCAGTAAATTTGCAGATGACACCAAGCTGGGGGCAGGTGTTGATCTGTTAGAAGGTAGAAGAGCTCTGCAGAAGGACCTTGCCAGGCTGGGCAGATGGGCAGAGTCCAAGGGCATGAGACTGAACACGTCTAAGTGCCGTGTTCTACACATTGGCCACAACAATCCCATGCAGTGCTGCAGGCTAGGGTCAGAGTGGCTGGAGAGCAGCCAGGCAGAAAGGGACCTGGGGGTACTGATCAATAGTAGGCTGAACATGAGCCAGCAGTGTACCCAGGTGGGCAAGAAGGCCAATGGCATCCTGGCCTGCATCAGGAACAGTGTGGCCAGCAGGAGCAGGGAAATCATTGTGCCCCTGTACTCAGCACTGGTTCGGCCACACCTTGAGTACTGTGTCCAGTTCTGGGCCCCTCAGTTTAGGAAAGATGTTGACTTGCTGGAATGTGTCCAGAGACGGGCAACAAAGCTGGGGAGGGGTTTGGAGCACAAGCCCTATGAGGAGAGGCTGAGGGAGCTGGGGTTGCTTAGCCTGGAGAAGAGGAGGCTCAGGGGAGACCTTATTGCTGTCTACAACTACCTGAAGGGAGGTTGTAGGCAGGTGGGAGTTGGTCTCTTCTCCCAGGCAACCAGCAGCATAACAAGAGGACACAGTGTCAAGCTATGCCAGGGGAGGTTTAAGCTGGATGTTAAGAAGAAGTTCTTCACAAGAAAGAGTTGTTAGCCATTGGAATGGGCTGTCCAGGGAGGTGGTGGAGTCACCATCGCTAGAGGTGTTTAAAAGGGAACTGGATGAGGCACTTGGTGCCATGGTTTAGTTGATTAGATAGTGTTGGGTGATAGGTTGGACTCAGTGATCTCAAAGGTCTTTTCCAACCTGGTTAATTCTGTATTCTGTATTCTACAAGGGACAAGGAGCGCAGGAGTCAGTACTTCTTGTACAGGAGTACAAGGGACAGGGACCTGCAGGAGCAGTGAACAAGGATCCTGGGTGTGAAATGCACAGAAGAGTGGCAAGAAGATGAGTTCAGATATGGGAGAGAGTAGAAAGTGTTGGCCAAGGAGAAAGGATGTGCCAGGGGAGGTTTAGATTGCATAGAAGGAAAAATTTCTCTACTGAAAGAGTGGTGAGGTATTGGAACAGGCTGCCCAGAGAGGTGGTGGCATTGCCATCCCTGCAGATGTTCAGGAACTGTGTAGATGTGGTGCTTCAGGATATAGTTTAGGGGTCATGGTAGTTGGGTTACAGTTGGACTTGATGATATCAAAGGTCTTTTTCAACCTTCATGAATCTGCAATTCTATTCTATGATAAATCCAAGGAAAGAAGGCATTAGACAGGAGGTAGGGCAATTGAGTAGAGTGAAAAGTTTGGGCAAGTGGGACAACACTCCCTTATTTTGGGGACATAGCCTACTAGACCCACATTTTTGAGAACCTGTATGGGAACAGGAGGTCCCTGACTGCCTCATCCTTCTGCTTCTAGCAAATGCTGGAGACCCACTGACAATAACGTATTCCACAGAAGCTGAGTCTGTGTCACCAGCCTTGTTGCCCTTCTCTGGACATGCTCAAGAGTCTCAATGTCCTTCTTAAATTGAGGACTGGACACAGTACTCAAGGTGTGGCCTAACCAGTGCTGAGTACAGGGGCAGAATGACTTCCTTGCTCCTGCTGGCCACACTGTTCCTGATTCAGGCCAGGATGCCATTGCCCTTCTTGGACTGATGAGATGAAGCAGCATGTGTTGAGTCAGTTCTCAGCCTCTGCACACACCAGCTCTCTGGCCAGTACATCTGTGCTGATTTGCTGTTTGGAACCCAAAAGCAGAAGAGAAAGCTGTGTAGCTCAATACAGCAACAGTAATTTGAATCTTTCTCCTCTACCAACAGCTGATTTTCATGAAATGCTTGAGATCTTTTGATCTTTTTCTGTCTAGTTTGGTTAAAATTGGGTAATAAATTAAAAAAACTACTGAGCACATGGAGGAGTAGAGGATACTGGCAGACAGATGGACAGACAATCTGATCTTACTAGCAAACGAGGCTAAAGATAGCACTAAGAGTGTAGCTTGCCTCTTTTTCAGCATGTTATAACTTCTCCTGGAGCCTTCCTGAGTGCTACTAGAATCTCTGTCAACACTGCTAAGCAGATCACTGGGAGGTGCCAGCTGAGCCAGGCTCTTGGTGAGATTAAAACCTGCAGACATTGGCACCTGTGCGTGCCAAGCTGTGGCTCTCTCCAGCTCCTGAAATTGATCCCCTCCCTTGGTGCTCAAGGGAGGGCTAAACTGAGCTCTGTTTCACCCTTCTTATAGCACTGGGGAACAGGGCAGGGGGTGCCCATGCCATTGCTGTCTGTAGCATGATCTTCTCACAAGTTAGCCAGCTGCATTCATTCTCATGGGCTGTTTGAATGGGACAACACAATGTGCAGAGGGAAACAACAGCTCTGCTCGCTAAACAGCAGTGACTTGCCTGTCTGACCCCAGCAGGGAAGAGATTGCCTGCCTCTGCATATTCACGTTGTGCTGCTGAAGGAAGATAGTTTGGTGTTTCTTCTGTGCTGGTCCTGAAGATGAAGCTTGTTGTTGCAGGTGTTTTGCACTGATGCATGCCAACATGTAAGGCATGCAGATCATGTCTTTGGCATAAGCAGACCAGTCCAGTAGTGTGCTGCCAGTATTTCAGTATGGGTCTTGCTAAATAATACTCCTTTAAGTTAAAGATAAATTGAAGGAGGTAAGGAGAGCATATACTCTTTTTCTGTATTTATTTATTTATATTAACTGATACATCTTCTTAAGAGAATAATCAGGAGGGAATCAATAAGGTTTGCCAGATTAGCCTTGTTCTGTTCAATGTTGAAAGGGCAGCATTGTGCATTTTAAATGTATTGACTGTTTTAAGAAGGTAGGACAGCAATCTCTGAACGGAGCATCTTCATGTCAGTGTCTGCAGAGGCCTTCTGTGAGTTAGGCAAGATTCAAGTTTCCAACCTTTTTCTGAACCCTCTTTCTTCTCTGCCATCAGCTGGAGCAGTGGGAATCTTCCATGTACAATACTTTGAGACAAGAGAAATTCAAGCACACCCTCCAGGGGACAGACTACCCTACCCTGGCTCCAAGCACAGGGATCATGCCAGTTGCTTTACACTCTTTTTTCTCCCAGTCTTTTCCTTATCAGTTTTCACTGCAAACAAATCTGTAAATGCATCTTTCATCTCTCAGGATTTCTGCTTTAGCCTCTTACTTTCTGGCAGAAGCAGAGGCAGTGTGAGATTTGCTTCTGTAGCCCCTGCTTTGAGATGAGCTGGTAGCACAGTGCTTCAGTTGAGGTGACGGTTGCAGAAATGAGAAATCCAGGATTAAAGCTTTGATGGTAAATGGGCTTTGCAGACAGCTGATGCTCAAGATGCCGAGCATGCCAGAAAGGATTTGCCCTGTTCTGATGTCTGATCACGGCAACTGGGTTTAGAATTTCTACGTAGAATGTGGTTGTAAATCCAGGGCCTGAAAGACTCTGTTGCAAAGACAGACAATCCAAGGCTGTGAGAGCTTTATCTCTTGCTCCTTTTGCAGCAATAGCTGCATAGAGAAATCATACAGCACAGGCTCATCTCAAATAGCCATAATTGCTCAATAAAGAGCAGCATGCCAGGCTTAGTTGTGTACACACTGCATCTCTGGTGGGTTTTGGCTGGCATCCATAATGCAGAACATGGACTGCACCACTGGAGGGCTCACAAACTGTTTAAAGAGATGTTATCTTATCCTTATGACTAATTTATAAGCTGAAAGATTTATGCAGAGACACGTTGTCTCTAAAATACTCTGTTCTGTTGCAAAGTCAGTCTTGCTTTTTCCTGGACACTGTGGCTTTCTCTGCCTTAGTCAAGTAAACATACCAATGGTTGCCCTCTGGCACTAAGGCCCCTGCTCATAACATTTATATCCCTTGCTCTCCAAACATCTTCAGCTGCGTAGATGTTGCCTGCTGGAAGTGATCCTTTGCCCGTGCTAGAGGAGTATTTTGGACAGTGCAAGTTGGTCAAAACCAAAATAATGGTGGGGAAAAGCTAACAGTTTAAACCACTGAATTGTAGTACTGGGGAATGTTCTCTGGAGCCATTTAATATGCAAGAAAAGGCTTAATCTCTTAACACTTTGGTCAGCAACTGCAGTCATGTTGCTTTGCTGTAACTGTATCTGTGTGTAACTGTGCCATCTTCAATGTAATCAAAGTAATAATCACATTGTAGTGGGTTGGAACAGTAAAACTCTCATAGGATGCAAAGTTTTGCGTTAAAACTAATACATGTATTTTTCAGGCTCAGAAATACTCTAGTTGTGAGTATAGTAAAATAGACCAATGCCCTGAAGTCAAAGAGCAGGAGCTTCATTCTCCTTCATTGTGCATTTTAGGTAACTGTTCCAACGTGGGCAAAGTTGCTAAGAGGTAATGTGAACTAACAAAAAAACAAAGGTTAATTTTGTGATGGAAAGTCTAGGATGGCAGAAGTGGTGTTTAACCACCCACATTAGGCCTCTGGCAGATGTTGTGGGACTCCTTTTTATTCTGAGTCTGTGCTGATAAAACAGCTGCAGGGATCCTGGTGCTGTGCACTGTGTTCGCACTTTACAGAATTATGTTTAAGCACTGGAAGGAATTCAAAGGGAAGGACAAAATACTGGCAGGGCTGGACCCACACTTTATAATTAAGAATTTGTAGAGGTCAGCCTACTGAATATAGCAAAGGGCTAAATGCAGGTTGTAATTATCCATCTGGTATTACTTGAACCTCTTTCATCTCACAGAAGAGACTGAAAAGTGAGTTAGAAAAATTCTAGCTAGAAATGAGATTAACAGACAGGTAGCTGACCATTGAGGCAGCTTAACAGGGTGAAGTTGCTGTTAGCATCACCTGTAGTCTTGAATGTGGCATAGGGCAGTTTTCTAAAGCAAATAGCCCAAAATCCAATTACTTGAATCCAATGTAATCACTCAAGTAGTAGGAAAAGTCATAGATACTTTGTACTAAAGTATGTTTTGGAAAACCAGAAGATCTGTATTATTTAGGGGTTCAACAAGAAGTACAGTGATACCCATGAGGTCTCTGGTCAAGAGATAGAAAAGCATTGCAAATGTTCAGTGGTTAGAAATGTGGATAAGTGGTCCTTATTTATTACTGACCCTCTTGTGCTTGTCTCTGGACTCTAGCAATCAGGCAGACTTAAAAGAATGTATTAATTGCACAAAAATGATTTTAAAGGTTTTCAGAAAATCCAAATAATCCCAAACAATGGCATTCTGTGGCCACACAATTTCCTTTTGTCACAATCCCAGCTCTGCCTCTAACTCTAGCCAAAACTTGTTTTACAGAAGAACTAAGATGGAAATACAGAAAATTAATCTACCAAGTTCCATCTGACAGTGTGTCCCATTGCTGGGCTCTGTGTGCATACCCCGTGTCCCAGCTCCATATCAGAATGATACTGCAGTTGTTTCTGCATGACTTTATTATTTCATTTAGTGCTCCAGCCATTAGACCATGGTTTTCCATCACCATAAAGGTATAACTTTTATGATTACTGTGAGTTTAATACTTCTTAAGGCACATCAGATGCTGTTAGTTCCTAGTCTTTCAAGGTCTTATCTTGCAAATCGTATTACTTTGTGAAAATATTTATGATGAACCTCTTAAGATGGTTATAAGATACACACAAAGAAAGCCAATATATTGTTGTTTGCTAGTAGAAATATTAAGTCCAAGAAGAGGAAATAATTCAAAAAGGGATGACTAAACATCTCTTTTACTGCTGTCCTTTCTCACCTGACACATATATGAGAAAATGACAGAGAAACCAAATGCATTTAGTGCCATACAGACATACTTTCCCTTCACCATTACACAAGTGCCTGAGGCACACCTCCCCTATTCCCGTTGCAATCTGGCTCTCCTACAGGCTGTTTATCTCCTTGGATGAACCACGCTGTGTCACACTTCATGTTTTATAGCTTATCGTTACCTCTGCAGCAAGAGATAAATCAACCTGAAGACACATTCAAAGATTTTTGGTTATGATGACTCTGATAATATAAAGGTCACCCAAGGAGCTTATTTCCTGTTATTCTTCCATCCTTTCCAAAACTGTACATGGCGACATCTCCCTTAAATAGCCTCAGTGGTGCCCATCACTGAACAAATGGAAAGAGTGGGTCATGGGACCACTGAAATAAAAAAAGAAGGGAAGGTTTTAGCTGAGTTCCTGAGCCAATGAAAGCTAAATGTCTTCTTTCCTTTGCAGACTGCTAGCACTCTTGTTGTAGCTGAAGCCAAATCTTCGGGAATCTACAGCTGTGTGGCATCCAATAAAGTGGGAAAAGCTGAAAGAAATGTCAGCTTTATTGTAACAGGTAAGAACCAGTCACCACTACAGCTCCGCGTGTTTCCTGGTCCTGAGAGTGTAACTGTTAGGCTGTTGTGGCTTTTTCTTATGCCACAGTTTGAGAATTTTAATGTGTGCACCTGTAAACTCATACCATGCTTTGGGGTGATCCTGGCATAACTTTTCACCGCAGCTGGTGTGGATTTCTAAGAAGGACACCAAATTTGGTGGGTGACTCCTCTCTCCATCAAGTATCCAGCGTGACACAAGTTTCTCACAAATATACAAATCTGTAATCACCTCTTAGAAATCACTTAGTCTCTGAAATCATTCTCTACATGATATTTTACTGGCCAGTAAGTCAGTTTCATATGTGACATTGATGTTGCCTACAGCCTCATCCCACTGTCAAGCAGAAGGTTGCATAATATGGTGTCCAGAGCCGTGCCAGCATCTGTAGGCAGGGTGGTGTCAGAGGAGGGATGCCTGGAGTACCTGGGCAGCCCTTCACAGCTCTCAGGGACTATGGCAACTTGCAGGTAGAAAAGTGGCAGGGAATAAACTACAGAGTTTTGTTCCCTCTATGAAGAAAGACAGCCTTGGATGTCATTTGAGCTGTGCCACTGAGAAGACTTTGTTGTGTTAGCTGCATGTATGAGTATGCTTCCAGCTATTTTTCCATTACTGTTTTAAGCTTTAGAAACAAATTATTAAATGTTTGCCTTCAGGAATGACTGAAAAAAAAAAAAGCACAATGAGTTTTTGAGAATAACTACCACATGATGAGGCAGTATCATGTCTGTGTGTGCCAGACATTACAAAAGGACTTGTTTTCCTGTGAAAGATTTAATTTTGGCTCTGTTTACAAACTGGCAGTTCATAGAGCACAGAGGCTGATGAATGCTTGGAGGGTAAGACATTAAGGAAATGTAATTCATTCAGAAATAGGAGAAAATACAAAAAGGTTTAAATATTATGATGCTTTAACCCAAATAGTATAATGTTGGAGCTGAAAGGGGGAAATCATTTTAATGCATATCTTTGAAGATATTTTTTTTTCCTTTCTTTTATGTGTTTGTTGGGTTGTTTCATGGGGATTTTGTTTGGTTGGTTGTTGGTTTTGGTGGGGTTTTTTTGGTTGTTGTTGTCAGTCTCTTGCTTATGATTCTGGTGAGTGATTTTAGTGAAACTCGTTCTGATACTCTACTGAGAGAGCTCAAAAGAGAGTAGGCACACACTAGTTTGGTGGGTTTTTTAAGAAAAAAGAAGGAAGAAAACTTATTTAAAAAAAAAAATATCCCCCCCTTCCCAATTTTGTGGACCAAAACTTATATTTTTTGAATATTTTTACTAGTTGTAATAGAATCGTAGAACAGGAGGTTGGAAGGGACCACAAGGTCCAACCTCTCTTGGGAAAAGTATGGTATAGACAAAATGCCCCAGCACGCTGTCTAGATGAATTCTAAAAGTGTCCAATGTTGGCAAATTCACCACTTCTCTGGGAAGATTATTCCAATAGCTGATCTCACTGTGAAAAATTTTCCTCTTCTGTCCATCTGGAATCTCCCCAGGAGTAACTTGTACCCATCGTCTTCTCCACGTGACTCGTTGTGAAAAGAGAATCTGCAACTTTTTTGTAGCCACCCTTTAAATACTGGAACGTGGTGATAAGGTCTTCCCTGAATCTTCTTCTCTCAAGGCTACACAAAACCAGTTCTCTCAGCCTTACCTCACATGGCAGGCTTCCCAGTCTTTTGATCATCTCTGTGGCCCTTCTCTGGACCCTGTCCAGCCTGTCCTCACCATTTTTTTGTGTAGTGGGGACCAAACTGAACACAGTATTCCAGATGTGGCAAACACTGAATAGAGTGGGATAATGACTCTGTCTCTGCTGGTGATGCCCTTGTTGATGCAACCCAACATCTTGTTGGCTTGCTTTGCCACAACAGCAGCAGTTCACTCACATTGAGGTTGTTGTCCACTGGAATCCCCAGGTCCCTTTCCATACACCTACTCCCTAGCCAGGTATATTCCAACCTGTGATGCACCCCTGGATTATATTTTCCCAGGTGATAGACTTGAATATTTCTTGTTTAACTTCATAAGGTTCTTGTTAGCCCATTCTTCCAGCCTATCCAGGTCTTTCTGCAGAGTAACTCTCTCTTCCTGTGTGCCCACTTCCCAACTCAGCTTAGTATCATCAGCAAAATTCCTCAGAGTGGACTTGATTCCATCCATACAGACCATTTATGAAGACATTAAACAGCATTGGGTCCAATTTTGATCCCTGGAGGGACCGCACTTGTAGCAGGTTGCCAGATTGAGATGGAGCTATTTACCACCACCCTCTGGTGGTGGTCACTGCAGCCAAGACTATCACTAACCCAAGATATTACAAAGCAAGTTTTCCTGGTTTGTGAGTAGCAAGCCCAACACTGCCTTATTCCTGGTTGACACATCTAACACTTATAAGATGAAGCAGTCCTCTATCAACCCAGGATGTTGCTGGAGGACATGTGAGATGCTATATTGTTTTTTCAACAAATATGGGTAGTTGAATTCTCACCATAAAGACCAATTGACTCATGATAGTATTAGCCATGTAGCCAGAAGTTAATGTGCATTATATGTCTACTTCTGACTGCACCCTTTCCTCTAACTGGTAAAATGGCAGAAGAGATAACTAGGACACCCATACTTTTCACTTGCACCCCCAGGGCTTTGTGATCTTTCTTGATTCTTCCCAGGTTCCCACTTGCAGGGCCATTTCTGCCTACATGAAGGAGTAGCAATGGATGGTAGTCTGTTCTCTTGACAAGTTGATGCACTCTCTCAGCAATATCTTGGACCTTGGTTTCTGGAAGGCAGCATCCTTGTCTTGACTCCCTGTCAGGCCAGCAGACGGTTACTTCAGTGCCACTTGACAGAGAGTCACCCCCTACAAGCACTCATTTCTTTTTGCAGCATCCACTGTGTGCTCCTTGGTAGTTTCTTCTTGCAAACCTTGCTTGTGGGTGTCTACAGCTGTTAAAACTTCGTATCATAACACACATCTACATTTAGAAAGTGCCAATTATCTATAAATATAGAAATTTAGTAATGAGCATGAGAAGTATAAACAGATAAGTGACACATAGGCAGGTTTTTTGTTAAAATACAGAAACAAGAACATCTGCACATTCTGTTAATGGATGTAACAAGAACATATGCCACCTCAAAGATGACTGCTGTCCCCACTCTCAAATCATAGTTTTCTTTTCATCCTTACCCTTACATTATGTCTATTTGGGCAGAAAGTTAAACAGCAACACAATTCTCCATAAATGATTGTGACAGTGGTGTCATACTATCATCTTTATTGGGAACTTCATATGCAGCTTTGAGCAGTCACCAAAACTCATTCTCTAAGGCTGTTGCTCTTTTGATGTGGAAGATGCTGAATTTGACCTTCTCTAGCTCTTGCAGCTCCGTCTTCAAAGTGCTGGATGGAAGATCCTGAAACCAAATTAAGCTGTAGTTTGATGGGTCCCGTTTGCTGTATCCAAATCTTCCTCACAATGTTTTGATGGCAGTTTCAAATATTTTAGTGCAGTGACATGAAGGAGTTGGTTTCCCTGCTTAGATCTTACATTCTTAGATGTTGCGGATAGAAGGAAATCCTTCTCCTTAATACCAAAGCTTGCATGAGAAGATGCAAAATATTATGGCTTTTCTTTGAAGATTCTTGCCTTGGCTGGTGTTCAGAAAGAGGGCTGGCAAGCTTTATTATCACTTGGAAATTTTTAATGTCTTGGCTGGTGGCAAACTTGCTACATAGAGTTGTAAAGCTGAAACGTATTTGTCCTTTGACTTCCTGGAGCTGAGCATTTCAGTTTTGTGACGTGGAAAGTCCTGATCATCCACTGACACTCAGTTGCACTGATAGAAGACACTACTGCTGTTTTGTCTTTGCAAAAATCAAGTTAGGCTCATTCATCTGTTTCACACACATAGTACACCAGGCAGGCTTGCATGGTGTAATCACAATTCTCTTCCATCAGGCAGAGACCAAACTGCTGTGGCTGGGTAACAGCCTGTGTTTCATGTCAATGAAACAAACATGTCCAGAATTTGCTGAAAAACACACTGAGGGAATAAAAATATGTGAGCTCTGAATGCTGATGGATTTGAAGGATGTGAACAGGACACTGCAAAGTATTTCCTTCTGATGAGTACAAAACCAATACGTCAGGACTTGTGTGACAGTTTGGGGCTAGTTTATCTTACACTGTTGGATCTGCTGGCGCCATATGAAGCCAGCCTGAAGCACACAAAAGTAAGTGTCTAGGATAAGTGTTTAAGCAGGAGAAGGTGATCTGCTGTAGGAAGAGGAGCTACTGCCATCTATAAATGGAACAAGCCCAAAAGGACTCCAAAGAGCAGATGAAGGCAAAGTGTGTCCTGAACAACAAGAATCCCTTTCCCTGGAGGCAATCTCTTTCAGGCCTTGACCTGGGAATGAGAAAATGCATATGCTTCAGAGAGGCAGCTGTGGTGCTGTGAAGAGCCTTTTCTATAGGCAGAAACCACAGAGAAGGTTGCAGAAGGGCAGAACTTGTGCCAGAAACTCTAGTTTGGTGGTGGCTTTTGGGAAAGGTAGATATGAGGAAATAAGTGTAAGAGATTATATCAGCAAGAACCCAGTAAGACCAAGCACTTTCTTAAATTGTTGTAAATGTCATTATTTATGAGCTTTAAGTGCAACTCCTGCATGTGTCTCTGGGAGGTTTGAGTGTGGTACAATTCTATATGGCATGCCTGAGGGTGTGGGACTTGAAGTCCATGGGATCTGGAGCAGCTTTTCTTTCCTATAGCCTCTGTCAGATGAAAGGCATTTTTGGGGGTATTGCCACACTGACTTATTTCTAGAAGCCAATCTTTGTTCAGGGCACAAAAGAAGCTGTAAGGTTTATGTAAAAGCAATGTAGAAAGGTGATTTCTGAAAACTCTCTCCTCGTGGATACAAAACCAGTATCTGTGACACCTTCATGCCAAATGTTAACAGTGGTAGCCCCCTTCCTTCCAGCCTGCCCCTTTCCCTACATTTTGGGCTGTTTTGCTGGCACACAGCAGGGCCATGGGTGTGTTTGCAATCACAGAGGGTGAAACAGGAACAGCTCTGCCTTATCTCCCTGGTTTCCCAGTGTCACTAAGCGCATTTTATTTTGAGATTCCTGATGGTGCTTGGCAAAGATAAACAAAATCTTCCATCAGGAAACCTGGGAGCTATTTCCACAGGAAGCTTCAAATCACTAAAGTAAATAAAACCCTTTTACATTATTCCCAGCCACGTAATTTAGCTAGCTTGAGCCTCTAACAATTGGTGAGAGGTGTCATATATTAGGGGACTCGTAGCCTTTAAACAAATGATTCTCTTGGAATCTCGTGCATTTTGTCTTTGTCCCTGGATTTATTCAGAAAGTAGTCTTTCTTCACAGAAGACACATCTAGGAAGAGCTTCAGACCTGGCAGCATGGAAGTAGTTGCAACTATATTATTCTGTTGGCATGCTATCCTTTTACATTAAAAATAGCTCATTTGCCTCAGTCTCAGGGACCTTAGTTTTATCTGAAGAGTTTTGCATGGCTCTCTTTGTAGCTTTTAATGAATACTGGCGTGTGCAAAAGCCCAGAATTACCAGTATTTCAGACCTGTGCCCTGGCTTTCTCAACACACATCAGAACAATTTCAGATGTACTCTGAGTAAGACACAGCAATTTCTTTAATCCAAATATTTATCCATTATCAAAACTTTGGACCCTCAAGTGATTTTAAGTGTGTCTGAATTCGGTGCTTTTTAGCAAAATCAGAGGATTCACTTCATCTAACAAGCTTTGAAGCCTGAGCTGGTCATGCAAAATCTCTTCACAAATAAGTGCAAGGGATCAGGATCTCTGGAACTGGGCTAAACCTAGGGTGATAGGTTGCATTGCCCTCTGGAGGGGCCTGTGTCACTCCATAGGCTGCAAACTTTTGCCCATATGCAAACCAACTGTTCAGGTAGATGTCTACATTTGGTATCTCAGGATAAATATGCTGGTCCCTTTGTTCATCTCAGTAGTACTTCTAGTCGACATGTTCTTCGCTGGGATCAGAATCTGGCACCATGTGCTCTTACGTCTCAAAAGGATGCTGATAGCAGTCACTCATACTTCAGTTCACTATCTTTAAATTTTTTCTTGTAGTTTGTTTTGATGGAGACAGGAAGAAACAGGGTCCCAATGAAATGTCAGAGGAACAAGTCGACACACAGGCTTTAACATCCAATCTGTTAGTGTCACTGCCTACGTTAGGGGGATCTTTGGACTATGCATTTGAACTACAGCTGATGGCAGGCACACACTTTACTCCCACTGCATTCAACCAACAGAAATCAGGCCTCTCCCTAGAAGGCAGGTACAGTCAGAGGAAATTTCAATCCAGGACTTGCAGGAGCTTATTTACCCTGTTTTTAACACTCAGGGCTATGTGGGGAAAAGAGAATAGTAAAGGGAGAAACTGATGTCAGACTTTCAGCAGGCAGAACTTTGAAAGGCAACACTGAGCAGCCTATGCTCTTGGTATTCCTGGGGAGGGAAGGCAGCTCAGTTTGCATTGTGGGGATTTAGGGAGAAGTTCCCTAATGGATAGATTAATCAATAAAAGAGGTTAGTGAAAGAAAACATTATTTGCTGGAGAACTACTCTTTACGTGTCCCTGGTGATGTGACATTAAACCTGAAGTGACGTTTGTAAGCATGGAACTGAATGAAAGTTGGCATTGAGCTGTTCATGCTCTAAAAGACAAGAAAAGAAGGCATAATTCTCCCTTATGAAAGACAAAACTATTCTTATGATTGTGAGTCAAGTTCACAGCCAAGTGCCATAGCAATTATCAGTGAAAGAACAATTGAAAACAGCCAAAGTCAATGTCACTTGACCAAGAAGAAGGAAATTACTTTATCAGAATATTGGCTACAAATAAAACAAGAGAGGCTGCACTCTAGGAGTAAAACTTGGAAGAGCTTTCTCTCTGGAACTTGCTTCTACTTTCACTGAGGTCAGTGGCGTAGGTCTCCCTCACTGGAGGCATGAGCCCCAGGTGGAGGCTGCAGCCAGAGGCGGTCAGTGCAGCTGCTGCTCTGTGCTGCTCCCCAGGTGGAAGAAGCTGCAATAATGTTACAATGAACTCTTTACATTGTTGGCTATATTATTCTTGCATGAACTGCATGCTGTGAAAAATCATTGTGAAAACTGAAGCTGTATTTACACTTAGTAAATGGTTACTGCAGTGACCCTTAATTTCTCTCAGATGGAAATACTGTTCACCTACGTTTAATGTCAAGCAGCCTGAATAGAGAGAGATCTTCACCTTGTGACGCTCCTGCACAGCTGGCCATCCTGGTCAGAGGGAGTTGCTGACGCACTTTAAATGCATGGAGGCACTTGGAGCCATGGTCTAGTAGTCATGAGGTGTTGGGTGACAGGTTGGACTTGATGATCTTTGAGGTCTTTTCCAACCTTGTTGATTCTATGATTCTATGAGGGTAAATACCCCAGCTCAAGGGAAACCTCAGGCATATTATCACAGATTCAGTAGTTTTTTTCAGGATTTGAAGCATTTTTTAAGAAATAGACAAAACTTGTCCTAATTGTTATGAATATCAAGGAAACAACATAACCCAGCATGGTGAGCTGCTGTATTTTCCTGCTGTTCTCTGGAGATTCATTTTCTCTCATGCAGTTCACAAGCTGAAGCTGAGATCCAAACTTTCCTCCTGTTTTCATAGTCTCATTGTGCTGTCTTCAAATAATTCTGCTTTTGCTGCCTTGCCCCAGCCTGCTTTAATGTGACATAACATTTATACAGACTCATTAATTCCAAGAATTACTTCAGTTTACATCAGCTGATGTCTGAGCCCAAGTGTCTCGTAGCTCCAAGACAAATTACAAGAACAGTTGGAGCCTAGCTCATGAAAGGAAAGATTAGGGACTACAGCAGGAAGACAATAACATTGGTTAGTTCAAAGGCTTCCTGATAAAAGGGAAAATATATGCTGTGTTAATTTTGTCTCATCCATTTCACATACACTTAAAAATGCTCTTTCTTTCTGACAGACGTACCGAGTGGATTCCATATTAGTTTGGAAAAAATCCCCATTGAAGGAGAGAATTTGATACTGTCCTGTTCGGCCAACAAATTCCTGTACAGAGACATTGCTTGGATTTTACCAAGAACGGTCAACAACCAAACCAAAATAAGAAGGTCTCTCAACAAGGAGTACTCCGTCACCCTCACTCTGACCATCAAGGACGTTTCCCTGGCAGACTCGGGCACCTATGCCTGCCGAGCAAGGAACATATACACGGGGAAAGAAGTGCTTCAAAAGAAAGACATTACAATCAGAGGTGAGCACTGCAACAAAAAGGCTGTTTACTCTCGGATCCTCAAATATAAGAGCACACGGAATGATTGTACAACACAAAGCAATGTAAAACATTAAAGGACTCATTAAACAGTAACAGGTGTCTCATATCATCTTGATTTTCATTACTGTTGCTGCCTTTCAGGCCCTGAGGTGGTGCACAATCCCCCATGGGTTGGACGTAGGAGGAAATAGCAAACAAAATCGTAACGCGTGAGCTTCCAGTTGAGTTCAGACGGGTGTTTTCTGCTTTGACAAGGCACGTGGAAGCCGGGGTTTGGAAGATCCCCTGTGCTACATTTTGCATGTTGTTGTTGTTTTTTTTTCCCCGCTTGCTGTCTCCTACTGAGCGATAAGGAAAACTTTGGATCAATCTTTTCTTCCACTTTGATCTCGGCCTCGTCAAAGGTGTCAAAGCTGAATAAACTGATTAACTTTAAAAACTGCTGTTTTCAGTCAACAATGGACATTCCTTAAGTTAACTTGAATGTGCGGAATGAGCACGATTCAGTTTGAGATTGACTGGACTATATATTTTTTATTTTAATCCGATCTCGATGGACTTATAAATATTACCTGCTGAGCAAGTTCTAATGCTTATTTATTTGAAATTATTTTCTACACTAAAGTTCATTAATCTTAAAAAAAAAAAAAAAAAGAAAAAAAAAAGAAAAAGAAAAAGTATCTTCTAAAAGAAGTATGCAGGGAAGAAATAAAACTGTTGATATAATGCACAGGCCTACTATTTCCTTTCTAATAATGGTGATTTTAAAACTGACACACGTGAACCATGTTTCTCCAAATAAATCCAGATAGACTTCCAGTTGCTGTGTTGGTCGATTTTTAAAGTCAGTTCTGCACTGTTGTAAAAAGCTACTGATAAAAGTGTGAATATTGCTCCTAGCCTGCAGATCCAGGAATTTGTAATGTTGTAATTATTTTGTTAAATGAGAAATATTAAACTAACACAACTGGCAAGGCTGCAGCCAGCACAGTGAGTTGTTTCATGCATTTTTGAAAATACAGACTCCAAACTGAAGCCATGAAAAATACTCATTACTTTCGGTATGCAAATGTCAATTGGATTTATTATGGGGATTAACAACCAGCCAGACTGCTGAAGGAGAATTAAGGGCAACCCAAGACTTCCTTGTGAGCGTTTCTCCCCTTTTTCACATTCATCCTGATTTTGCTACGAGATGTTTCTGTGTATTATAAATTCTGTATAAGGAAGAAGTTGCTATTTTTAATAGATCTGATAACTTTATTTTTTTACAATGCATAGCTTTTATTATTTTTGGTTACATTTATGATTGATCATTTATATAACATTTACATAAGCCATAACAAAGCAGGCCATAGCGACCAAAATAGTTACAGCAAAGGAACAAAGTGGCTGTGCTTTTAAAATAGAGGGTGACAACATGACAGTTTCTTGTGCTTGGGAACTCACCAGCCTATTTCCTCCTTTAGGTATCGAGACTGTGTCCCACGGCTAAACTTGTCTTTCACGTGGGAATTGCTTTTGTCAAGTGTGAAAGGGTAAACAATAGCATTTCCCCATAATGCCAGTTTCATGGAGCCTAAAATGCTTAGAAAACAATTGATAACCTGGAAGTTGTCAGAGTAAAGAAAAGAATAATCATTTATATTTTGAAATGTCACCTATACCCTGCTTGTATACAGTGGCTCTTTTGTTCATTATTAGTGCGATGGCTTCCAGAAACAATGTGTCCTTGCAAAGGGATCTGGCTCTCTTGTTTTCTAAAACATGCCTAAAAAGCAAGCTAAATCATTGGTGATTGCTTAAAAAATGGGTCAATGGCAGTCTTTAGCATTTGCAAATCTTCTGAAGAATTACAATACAGAATCCCCCTGTTGGTGTTTTTTTTTTGAGACTGTTTTGTGAGAAGACATTTGATGGCAAGGTGGGCGGTGATGACAGTACGTTACGAATTTTCCATAGCCTTGGGAGCCGGAGTGCAATGACTTGTAGCAGCCAGTTGCCAGGCAATATGAGTTTGAGGCGAAAAGAAAAGAAGAAAAGAAAAGAAAAAGAAAAAGAAGTGGCAATTAGATTGTTCCTCTGTGAAACTGTTGTGAATTACAATGATGCGTGTCAGTGCTGGGTGGATGTCCTACCAGCCTGGTCTCAACCAGCGCTTGAAGGGGCACGCCGTGCAAGGGATGCTGTTGTCCCAGTGTGACTGCTCATGTTGGGAGGCACAGAGAAACCTCGCTAGAAACATCTGAGGAAAGCAGTCCTTGGAGACCAGATTAAAAACTACTGATGT